>NC_060166.1:23653661-23690445 GCF_021292245.1 Micropterus dolomieu | reverse complement strand
TATATGTATGTATGTATGTATATGTGTATATATATGTGTGTGTATATATATATATATATATATATATATGTATGTATGTATGTGTGTATATATATATATATATGTGTGTATATATATATATATATATGTATATGTATGTGTGTATATATGTGTGTGTATATATATATATGTATATGTATGTGTGTATATATGTGTGTGTGTGTGTGTAATATAAAAATTTGTTTTTGTCATCCAGATCCTGGCATCGAGAGCAGTGTACTAGCAGGCCATGAGGACAGTGTGTGGGGTCTAACTTACTCGGCAGTCCACCATCGTCTTGCCTCATGCTCAGCCGATGGCACCATTCGCATCTGGGACCCTCAGAACTCGGCCCCCTGCCTGTCTGTCTTCAATAAGGAGAGAGGTAGACGTCTGTTGAGGATGTACATTTTGCTTATGAGATTTGCGCTGTGTCCACGGCCAACGACTTCATCATCTCCTGTCTTCTCCCAGAGCATGGAACACCCACCTCAGTGGCCTTCGTGGCTGCTGACCCCAACCAGGTGGTGGTGTCATTTGACGGCGGTGAGACGCTGCTCTACGACCTAAACACAGAGCAGAGCACCACTGCGCTGGAGACGCAGACAAAGGATGGTACGTTCTGGACCCAACATCCTTATTTGTAACAGTTGAATATATAAAATGGACTGGATTAAATTTGAGTTGTTTGTCTTCCTTTGCAGGCAGTGAACTGATCAACAGAGTGGTCAGTCACCCATCTGAGCCCATCTCCATCACTGCACATGAGAACCGCACCATCCGCTTTCTAGACAACAAGACAGGTAAACAGTGGGAGGTGTTTTATTTGTCCTTTGTTAATTTCCTCTGTAGACTTTTCTTCTGGAATGTGAACGCATCTTAGTGAGCTTCCCTTGTGTGTTTCTACAGGTAAGGTTGTCCACTCTATGGTGGCTCACCTGGATGCGGTCACCTGTCTCACTACAGACCCTAAAGGCACTTACCTCATCTCTGGCAGTGAGTACGACTCAGCTTAACCTCATTATTTAGCTGAATATCTAAGAAACAGGTTTCTTGTAGGATAAAGACAATCGACACAATTTCCAAAATACTGTAAACTATGGTCATTTTAATCAAAGAGAGATTTTGATGCTACAGTTTGTTTTAATATGTCATCCATTCTGTATGGAAGTGGGTATTTTTATAACCCTCTGTATAAACTGCAGTCTGGGGTAAAACAATAACGTAGTGTATTGCAGAAGAAGTTGTGCATTAAGTGTAGCGCGTAAAACAAAATAATGGATTCCTTTGCGTTGTTCTCCAGCAATCTTTGTCCCTCATAACATTGTTGCCCCCCCCCAACCCAGGCCACGACTGCTCTGTGCGCCTGTGGATGCTGGACAACAGGACGTGTGTGCAGGAGATCACGGCCCATAGGAAGAAGCACGACGAGGCCATTCATGACGTGGCGTTCCACCCTTCGCAGCCCTTCATTGCCAGTGCTGGCGCAGATGCACTTGCCAAGATCTTTGTCTGACAGCACTGCCGTCGTTCTGGTGAGGTAAAGGCACGCAGTGAGATGCTGAACTGCAGAACTGTTCATGCTCCTCACAAACTCCAGTATAATATGCTTTTTTACCTTAACAGTTAAAGAAATCCAATATAAAATTTTAAAGGGACACTCCAGTATTTTTACACATAAAGGTCAGTTTATTTGTCATGGTTAGTTTCTACCTCTCAGCCTGAAGGGAGCAACTTTATGAAAGTGCAATGCTAAATTGAGTACACCTTTAATTGGTCTAAATGGTTAAATCTCAGTTTTTCATTTTTCATCCTTTGTTTTAAAACAGTTATATATATCTTAACCTATATGCATTGCCTAAATCGACAACACATCTCCCCTTTAACAGGATTGTATATTATTATTATAATATGAGATTCACAAATTTGCTTCAAGTTTAGTTCTTTTTTGAAGCCTCTCAGGCTGACATTGTCAAATTTAGAATTTTATTCTTTAAATTGGATTTTTTTTAGTTGTTGTTGTCATGTGGCTTCTTTTATCTTATTTGATTTTTACAACTCTAAATGACTAAATCTGGTATGTTTTTAATTACATGGCACCTGATATATTTTGCCTTTATGTTATTGTAAAGGGCTGTTGTGAACAGCTGTTGGTCTAACTTTGTTTACCTTCTTTTCTGCCTTTAGAATCCTACAAAAAAAAAAATAACTGGGCCAAAAGAGACTGAAGACTACAGTGGACAAATTTCACCTGCTTACACACACACACACACACACACACACACACACACACACACACACACACACACACACACACACACACACACACACACACACACACACACACACACACACACACACACACACACACACACACTTGTTCTGCACCCCACTGGCTGGGTCATCGCCACAGGACCCCACCTCCCATCAATCCCTCCCTGTTCTCCGATGCCTCAGTGACTTCTTGTAATACTAACCACACTGCTTTTTTATAACTTTAAAAATCCTGGCTGCTCCGTTTTCAAATAATCATGTTTGGAGTAACACTTTTCTACACTACAATATTCTGTTCTGCTTTTTTGTCAGTCTACCAACTATTAACACCGTGTTTGTGCACTTGAACTGCTGACACACTACTCACATTTTACAGAGAACCACCAAGGAGGCGCTCACTCTGCAAAGCAGTTAACAAATTGCTTGTGGCTAACATACGTATGTAGGCACGACTAACAACAGTAACCTTTCCCAGCATCTGCAGAAAACACCTGACCAACCTCTTCATCGGGAATCAATGTTTTACATTCCAAAGACTCCGGGTAGAGTGTGTGCGATGTTGCATATGGGGTTGGTGAATGTTAAACTTAGCAGTGTGTGATGTGAGGAGGCATCAGACAGTCGCTAACTAGTGCTGAACAAATAGCTTTAAGTTCAACTGTATGGCCAAGACACCAAGTCTCATTGTACGTCTGAGTATTATAGAGTCCCCATGATTCTGCCTCTACTTATGTGTGTGTACATGTGAGATTTGAAGTCACTCTGCCGTACAAGATAAAGGAACACGTTTCCGCAGTCATGAACCATTTCTGCAGATGTATAGATTGAACTCAACTCTGCAGACTGATGCTCTCACATCACATTAACCAGCTAAAGATAGACACCATGAGAGCACAGTTAAGGACTGCAGACTAAAGAGGTGTGAAGCTAGTCTGTCTGCTCTCAACAAATGACGCAGATGTGTCATTTGCTGCTTTTTACTGTACAGAAGAGTGTGCATGTGTGTTTGTATATGCACTAGTTAAATCACGGTGCTATGAAAGACCTTGTCAGTCTTGAGTCAGAATCAGGGACTTGTTTTGTGTGTGTGTGTGAGTGTGAGAATGAGAGACTGTTTCTCACTCATCGGGCTATAGATCCACAAAGAGTGAATCGACATTTTAAATGACATTTCATCCTTGAATCATTTCATTAACTGTAGTCACATTTCAGAATTAAGGTTCACTGTTCATTTTTCTCATTAGAGGGATGTGAATAATGTCGGAGTGTACAGAGCTGATGGTAATTACATTACAGCCAGGACCACCTGGACTGAAAAAGGTTTCCTGAGACGGTTCAGATCGTCTTTTTAATTTCATCTTGAAGTCAGTTGCCGGATTGTTGGCGGCTCTGGCTTGTTATTTATTCAGGCTTTCAAAAAAAAATAAGCTTGACATTACATTCACTTGTGTGTTAATGTGAGGTTTCCTCTTCTGGTGTGACGTGCATCAGTCGCACGGTAGTACGTTACCCAGAAAGCTAATGATGTGAAGCTGCTCTCTTTCTGAAGAGGCATTCTGGGAGAAATTGCTCCAGGGGAAAGGTCCATTTTAAATTCACACACTTTTGTCATTTCAGCAAGAAAAATAGAAAGTATTGATTTAAGATGCGTGGTTGTCAGTTAATATTAGACCAGGCACCTAATCTGTCTTGCCGATCTGTTATGGTTCTTCTATTTTGAACATAACCCATAACAATTGGCTTAGATGGAAACATTGTTGTTCCTTTGAGACACCTCACATTTATTTATATTCCTGTCCTGCATTTATACTGGTAACGGCCTGACACGTTAGAATGCTTCGGGTAAAAGTTGCCCAGCAACGGCTGACCTGACTTCAAATTACTTGACATTTTATTTTACCTTTAGCTTGAGAGGACTGATGCAATCTGGTGTTAAATCAGTTGGTTACGGGGCACCCTCCAACTCTTCAAGATTACAGGGTCACACTAGGGGTCAGAGGTCATATCTCTAGGGTTGCCTAGAGGTATACACTCCTTTCCTAATCACTGTGGACACTAGCATTAATAGTGCCGATATCTTTTTTCCTGAATCAGAGTGGTGGACTGTTGTCTGAAATAGAAAAAGAGAATATCAGTGTGCAACTATATTATTGTACTGCTGCTGGGCATAACGTCCTGTTATCTCATTTAACTACTATTTGCGTCCACTTTGCACTACATCTAAGAGTGGATACTTTTGTGTGGAGTGGTTACAGACAGGGTGCAGAAATAATGTTTTGCAGGTATTTCTTATACAATCTGGAGTAAGTAAGTGTGGAACCTGCTGCGACTCGGTTATTTGAGAATGAGAGCTACTGATGGCCAGCCGATTCTTTCGTTTCACTCTGAGCTGCTATGGCCCCTCTCTGAGAATAAAGACAAATCAGTATGACACATCAAAAAAGAAATCAAAACCGAGGTTGTAAATGATGACTAGAGATGCCATTATGTGCTGTAAATGTCCATCATTTCCTTGTTTTCTTTCTTGCATTTCTTTTCTTTGAGTATGAATATGATTATTAAGATGTAAGAATACTGTAGTATCATAAGTGAATCATTCTTCCTTGCTAGGCATAGAACTTGCTTGTGATTGATAATGGCAATGTATAACTTGTAAAAAAAGCAAAATCATTAAAAAACATGAAAAATTAAGAAAACAACAAAAAAATCTGTTACCAGTCAGAGGCCAAGGTAAAGGACTCTCATTTCTTTGTGTTTTTATTTTTTTATTAGCAATTTATCACTGTGTGATATTTTGTACATCATATTAAGCTGTATTCAAACTATTTCCTCTAACTACAAGGGATAGGAGACCTGCTTTTTATTAATTTTGTTTTATTATATATTTTTGAACTGCATTCTAGCTTGTATCAAATGACTTTCTCTTTTTGTTTACGGGTCCCCTGTTGTATGTCATTAAGGAAGAAAAAAACAAAAAATGAAGATTTTGTACAGTGAATTGAGAGTTGTGTTTGTGTTGTCTTTCTTGCCTCTAGTAATGGAAACAAAACTTGCAAAAACACATGGAAGAAGACGATAAAATACAATTGCATTAAGTGAGGGGACTCTCAAGAGAACTTAAAAGTTAAAAAGAGAAGTTTGAAAAGAATGGCCAAATTGGTGCATCCTAATATTTGTCAAGTTCTAAAAACGCTGGATGCCGTAATTCCCATAATACATCTTTAATTAGACCCTGCATGCCTGGTAAATGTCCACATCTGTCAAACTCCAAGCCCCCCAGTTTGTAATATGTTTCAAGCCCAAGCCGAGATAACTTGATGACTTGGGTTTTCTCATATTATGAAAGCCCTTCAGGGAAGCTGAAGATATTATACAGATGTTTCCAAACTAATCAATGTCCACTGTTCTATTAAATATACTCTATATTATCTACCAATATGTTCACGTCAAAAGTACTAGATACAAGATGTGTAATGCTTCAATGAAAAGTCCATTCTCAGTGCTGGACTGAGATTTAGTTGAAACTAGTTGTGATGTCGCATACATTTCACGTGCATGTCTTAAACTCAGATTTAAGATGAGCACAGAGAAACTTTCCTCCTTCGGCAGATGCATGTGAAAAGAGATTTCTAGTGTCAAACTCATAAAAAAAACTACTTTCTGCGACAGTGAAGCTCAAAGTAAAGTGACTTTTGTTTTTGTCAATACTACTGTTTCCAAGGTCAAGAATAAACTCTCACACTTAACATCCTACAGCTGTTTCGACAGGCAGAGGAGTACTTCTCCCCATGATGAGTAAACTAATCTTGATTTGTGAAATTGAAACCTTTAAATTCAGGCACCCAAAGTCACATTTCATTAGTGAAACTGGTGAAAAAGAATTTCTACAACAGTCTTTTTTTCAGCGAGCCCATCTTGGCTCAGGTGGTGTGTCAACTACTAACCAAGAATCAAGGAATAACCTATCCAATCTACTTTAGAGCCTTTTCTCAATTATATCATACAATTTTCACATTGCAAATGCTGTATAATTTCAGCAGCTGGGTAAGTAGGCTTAGTTTTTCTTTTATAATATTGCTTCATCTTCCATCTTACACATGTGAAATAACATTTAATAGCATGTTGTGGTACATTTGGCAGACAATGTTGATATTTTGTTTCCTCCTGTAATGGAACATATTTTGATATCGTCAAACTGTTCAGTTTACCTATGGCTATATGTCCATTTGTAACATGAGACCAAAGCTCCAGGTAAAATGGCAATAAAGTAGCCCTACAGCCTCATCTCTACCCGGGACCTGATTATTCAATAACCAGCTATACGAAACATTGCCCTCTTGTGGTGAAAAGTAAAATCCTAGCAAACATTAACTGCAGCTGCTGAGATATTGAGGTCTCTTATCACACCAACGTTTCAGCAGAGTGCAGTTGCCTGCGGTTAATTAGTTTTAATGAATTGGATATTGTGAGATGGCTTAACAGAGAGAAGCATGATATTATGGCCCTGGGAAGAAGGTAAGCTAAAGATGATGAACTTGTGGTTAGTGAGTTTCAGCATTAGTATCTCAGGAGGTTTTCATGACCAAAGGTAGTAAGTCACTATTTTCAACTGCATGCTTTCTATGTAAAACTAGATTAGTGGTGCAGAGTCAGTCATGCTGATGATTGTGGTAACCATGCATCATTTCTAAGCATACTGTGTATCTTTTGTGTCATAGTACCTCCTTCATGCCATGAAAGTTCCCCATTTTACTGAAACCTGCAGTCGACATTGCATGAAAACCACTCTGCACTAGGTGTGGTCCTATTCTGCTGACTGGGATAGGTGTGTCTACTAAAAATGCAAAGAGAAAAGGTGTTACAGAGGACAAATAAGGCAGGACAAGCATTTTTACAGAGGGCCACAAAGAGGCAAATGCAATAAGAGGGAAAATGAGGAAGAGACGGGAGGGTCTTTGTGTGTGGAGCTGCCGCCTCAGGCAGTGTAAGGGGATCTTTGCTGGCCTCTATCCAGGAAGGGAGCAAGCAAGACGAATAACCCCGAACCAAGGAAGGGAGGCAGAAAGAGGAAAAGGGGGAGGGAGAAGCTTGGGAGTTGGGAGTCAAAGGACAGGACTTTCTGAGAGTCTATTGGCTTCAGGCTGTGTCAGTCATTTCACTTCCTCCTTGGCCGTGGCAAGAGCACAGATGAGAGGGCAGGAGGGAGGGAGAGGGAGGGAGAGGGAGGTACCCAGAAAGCTTTCTCTCTCTCTCTCTCTCTCTGTGTGCTTTTTCACAAAAAAGACTCAACTGGGGCTGAAACTGAAACAGTGTAAGACTTGTAAAAGCAGTAGAGTCTCTTGCCCTCCTTCATTCTCACAGTTTCCTGTTTAAGGAGGCCATTTTGTAACTCAACCTGGAGAAGAGCACAACAAAGTTTGACATTGTTTTTGTTTTTTTTTCTCTCCCACGGACGGGAGTTTTACAATCAAGTTTGGACTTTCTCCTCTGCAGAGCAACTTCTTTGGACAAGAGAGGTGAAGAGGGTTGGAGGGGGAGAAGGTGGTGGAGGAAAAGCAGCAGGGGGCTAGTTTTCTCCCTCAGTGTGTCTTTCTTTTATGAGTCATTCACACACATTGCTCATGCCTGTCATGCCTGGACAATAACAGGAGTCTGACGACGAGAGAGCGCGAAAGAAGGTGGCTGAAAGGAGGAAAAACCACCGCTTCCTGGATCAAGGATTTCTCCCTTGATCCACTAGGAGGAGGTGGACACTGAACACAGGGGAACCAGGACTCAGTGTGTGTACCCCTCTGTCCTCCACTGAGACAGTTTAAATGACTGTGGCTTTTTTGAGAACTCTAGATTTCACCTGGGTGTGTTTGTGAGTGTGTATGTTGAGAGCTTCAGGCAGCCAACAGACAGGACTCTGGATGGCTAACGCTAGCCCATGTATGCCCACAGGGGCCATGGCCCAGGTCTTCTTTCCTCCTGGTGGCTCCTCACCACCCAGCTCAGCTGTGATGCAGCAGGGGACCCACATATCTATGCCCTCTATGCCCACTCAAGGCGGTTTTCCTGTGATGGACTTGATACCAGGACAGGGTCTTGGTGGTGTTGTGATACCCTCACTGCCTCCCACTCCAGCAGGAGTGTCCTTTATCATCCAGATTGGCCTGACCAGAGAATCTGTCCTGATGCCCCAGACTGCTGACCTGGCCTATGTTAAACAAATTGCCTGCTCTATTGTCGACACCAAGGTAGGAAATGTGTGTGTGGGTGCATGTGTGTATGTGTTTCCAAGCTGTTTGTCAGATGACTAGTGAAGGTTGACTTGCTTTTCTACTTGTTCACTCTCTGTTCTTATGTTTCCCAGCCTCCCACAAAAAAAACCTTTGTTTACACTCTACTATTTTCACAGGTAAATGAAAGGGTTTAAGCAAGCAGACAAAGCGTTTGAACAGGCCACTGTGACAGACTGAGGAAATGTACAAAATGTCACAACTTTGCTCTGCTGTAATTACAGCAATTAGCATTTTTACTTCACAGTTGGAGGAGAACACTGTTCAATTAGCTTTGTTATGCCACATCTAGCACAGCAGAAAAGCAGAGGGATGTTTGATAGGCCTAGTGTTTGAAACTGGGACACAATCAGTTTCAACCGGCTGATCACACATAGGACAACACATGTGCTCTGCATAAAACATCACTTTAAACATAGCAATATAGGTCAGTAATTGCAGCGTTTTACATTATTACAAAAAAAAAGGGAAGTCACTATCCAATTGTGGATGAGCAACTTGATTTTATTTCCAATCAGACTTTAAGTATGAAGCCAATTACTGAATAGTCTTGAGCAAACTCAGATCTAGTGGGATCTGAATTTTTATATATATATATATATATATAATCCCAATGTGTGTCTCAAAATAACTTGTGACCTTTGTTTGTGATGGTCAAAAGTCCCTTTCACTTCTCCTCATTGCAACATCAGATTTTGCATTTCATGCCTGAAGCGATCACTTTGCTGAACACTTCACTGTTTTCTTTTTTTCTTTTATTTTGCTAAATAATTAAATCATCATTCAAGTTTATTATTGCTTCAAGAGTACACACTTTTACTGCCTGGCTTTTGTGCGTGTGTGAATATTGTTATTATATTATTTTCTTTCTTCTACGTTCACAATGTTGTTACTTTTTTTTGTCCGCAGCAGCATTACCTTTATAACTACTTCAGCCTCTCCACTGTGTTTTACATTACTGGGTCACAGTTTAAAACACAAGGAGGGTGCTGGTTTTCCAACAGAAACTGCGATTTTGTGTGAGTTTCTCAGGGGATAGGAGGTGGAATGAGGTAGAGATCTATAGGAATAACAACATCCAACAAATTTATCTTTTGTTAATAAAGTGAAATAGCAAACTTTAAAACAAATGGACAGGGTTGGGAAGGAGTGAGAAGTAGCAACTTTCTCTTTGCAACAGGAAGCAACGGGTGTTATGGGAAATATGGTCTTTATTTAAATACCACCAGCATTAATTAATTCAATTATATAGTGCAGCAAAGTTTCACAATGAGCATTTTAGACCATATACTGTGCATTAATAGTAGAAAACACATGCAATAGATAGCATTATCCTATGTTGGTGTGTTTGCATGAGCAGGCCATGTGGGTTTTTCTGCCAGTTAGGCTGGTAGGTGATTACATTTGTAGATTTCCACAGCCTGCTCAGAGCAGCTTTGTAAAACAACCCACAATTGCTAATATTCCAGGAAATACTGGTAGCTGTTTCCAGCCAGCTTATCCACTCTGCTAATCTGTTTTATGCACAGCAGTCCTTGTTTCCCCCTCTCTTCTGAGTGGGTCTCTGCCATGTACTTGGCTGAATTTAGTGAGATAGATCTGTTGCTGGATCTCAACAGCATATTTGAGTCATTAGTATGGCCTGCTTCCAACTCCAGATATGGTTAGAACAAGTAATAGGGGTTGCTTACCTTCATCAAAATGTAAACAGCAACTGCATGTCTCTGTCCAGTTCACTTTTGGCTTCATTTTCATTTCTTGCTCTTTTTGCTGACAAACCAAAACTACTCTCCTGTATAATGTAAAAGAGGTTGTTGTTGGGAGTTTTGATACTATAATGTATGTCTTTCTTATATTCAGGCATACTCTTGTGCCTTTATACTCCCTGCCCTTTCAGATCCTGTCATAAAATTCAGAGTTCCTTTCTTGCATGTTTTTAACTGACTCGCCATAAAAAAGCACCAGAAAATGTCCAGATAAAGACTCGACAACACCTGCAGCTGCCTCACAGTAAAAACCACACACCTCAGAGGAAATAATCAATTTTCATGTTAAAACCCCTGAATAAATGCTGAATAAGTCAAGTGCACAGTTTAATTCATTTTGTTGTACATTAGAATCACATGGGACCAAAACACCGTTGGAAAGCTTATTAAAGACATGTGACCATGTGACAAGAAGACACTGCCGCTGGAAGGCTTTTTGTAGCTCACAATGATTAACCAGCAAGGGCTATGGTGTCTTTGTACTTGGACTTGGAATATTTTTTTGTTGGTGGATCAGGCAACGAAAGGTCAGGCTGACACCCAGCAAGGTTGCACTAAGGATAATTAATATCCTTTAACATCCCAGGCTATATTACAACTGAGTGCCATGGCCACAATCGCACAGAGCTTCAAAATGGTAACACCCATCTAGACTTAACTTTTTCTGTATTTTTAGACAGACAAAGGAATGCTGATTTATTCTAAATACACATTTGGTACCCGTTTGCGGTTGCTGCCCGACAACATCTAATTTAGAAAAAGACTCCCTAGTCAGCAAAAGAAGAGAAATTAGTTTTCTTTTATGATTTGCTTCTACCTCACTTTTTCAACATCTTCAGTCCCACAGAACTTAAATTCTAGAGAAGATCCCAAATTTGTGAGGCTGAAGTCTGGGGAAATTTGTATATAAGACATCTAATATATTTTACGTATCAAATAATAATTGATGACCAGTTGCAACCTAAAAAATGTGTTGGAATATTTCACTTAGCATAAACATTGTATAGCTTTAATGCTGGAACAAGATGATTAAGAATATATATGCGATACTGTGAGACAGTGTGGAAAATGATGATTTTCCCAACTTTAAAGATACTTAAAAGTATACTTAACAGTAAGGGGAAATTAAAGGGAACTGAATGTTAAGGGGATAAACAGTTATGGTACAGTGAGCTTGATGTCTCTATTATCAAGCTCCCTGTACCCTGGGGGGACTCAGTGGACGAGGCTTATGAGCAAAAACACCTACGCAATGCCGAGCTATCTGCTGAAGCACAACGTCGTGGCTGGCACGCTGAAGTCCGCCCTGTGGAGGTGAGATGCAGAGGTTTCGTAGCAACGTTTACCACCATGTTACTCATAGACCTGGGAATCACAGGCCAGAGACTGCACTCAGCAATCAAAGTTGCATCGGAGGCTGCAGAGAGAAGCATCTGGTGGCTTTGTAGGCAAGACCCTGCTGGGCCCTGAAGTAGCAGGCCAGGACGACACAGAGAGGGGTGTTTCTGGGATGCCAGGATTGCTGAGCCATCCAGAGGCGTCATGGGCTCATCAACGAAACGTCATAGAAAGAGCGCACCCACTTGAGAATTTGTCAACCTTAAATCATCAGTCACTTAATTGTCGCGTTCACCATGAGGGATGGTATATGCATGCACAAAGGATAGGGACATCTTATCCAGTGTTATTGAAATCTGAATATGCATTTTTAACCAATAACCCAAGGGGTTATTTAAGCATTAAGCTTGATAATTTTACGTTATTATTTGCCTTATTTGCATTTCCCTTGCTTTTCTATTAGCAGTGGGTGAGGTCTATTGTAAGATAACTTCAGCCCGGATCACAGTGAGTCTTTCTTTTCTCCTTGTGTTACCTCTGGGTGCTCTAGTTTCCTCCCATCACAGAAGACATGAAAGATATATATTAGGCAGTCCCTCCAGGATTTTATGACGTCGCAATCGCAGCTATTGAAAAAAATTTAACAAATCCCTGTGAATTCAGCAATTTTGACTGTTTACCCCAACTTTTCCATAAATTTGACCTGTCATCGCTGTTTCCCGCAAAACGTTGTCATACGTCAGATTGTCACTTCCTTGTTTACAAGACGCAGCAGACGTGTGATACCAATGTCTGTTGCAGTATTGTGGCCGAACATCAAAGGAAATCATCTATTGACAAACACTTTGCCACCACAAAACATACATGAAGAATGGCAGAAACACACGGAGGACTTCAGATGAGACAAATCACTGAGAGACAGGCTGTTGCATCCCGGTCAATTGCAAGCGCTGAAAGAATCAACATAAGCTGGTTAAAATATGCAGGGTTAAGCCCGCAAAATCCTGGAGGGAGTCTTTGATGATTCAACTTTAATTCTAAAGTTTAAAAAAAAATCACATCTACCGTTGCAGTTTTCAGTTATTCCAGTTTCATTCATTCATTGTCCCGCGTAATCCTGGAGGGACTGATTAGGATTCCTACAATTGATTTTGACCATGGCGCTGACCTTTGTCAACTATAGCCGCCCACTGCTACTATGTGTCCAGAGCCATTTTGCAGTGCTTGTCCATCCCTGAGATTACGTTTCACTTTTCTGAAAATCAAGCAACAGGGGAAAAAACAGAAAAAGTACTTTCATTCCCACAAACAAAAAGACACTTAGAACCTGATCTTTCTCAAGCCTTGTTATACCAGTCACACACACTCAGCAATCTCCCAAATCCCCTAAATACAGAACTCCTGTCCTGCTAGGAGCTCCAGCTTTAGGTGGGAGATTTGGACAAAAGACAGCTTGTCCTGATTCAGCCAACTGAGTGTGACACATGAGTTGGGCCGTGTATGCACGCATGAATGCCTACATTGGTGTGTTTAGAGGGGTAGTGAAGGCAGTTTGGTACCCCACACCCCCGCCCACGGTCATCTCTCCCATCCCAGAAAGGGTGAGTCACCATTCTGTTTATTCACAGGCTGCCTCCTTGTGTTCCATTGACACGTTTTTCCATTCACTTCTCTGTGGAGGAACACACTCTCCCCTGGCCTCAACTTCCAAAGCCAGTCCAGAGTTAACGGCCATCTGACAGCTCTTGTCTATAGTCTCCTGATCTGAGCATTTAACCCAGTCTCTTAGGCCAGAAATCAAAATCCACCTTTGGTCGCAAACAGTATTTAGACTCCACACTTCCCACACCTTTGTAAAGCCTAGTTTGGCTTTATACCTGGCAGTAGTGCTTGCCAAAATCTCATTTAGCCGGCCTACCTCTGCCTGCCCCAACCCCCTCCTCTTCCTGACAGAACAAGAACTAATAGTGTGGCCTGGAAACCAGAGGTCTGTCTCCATTCAAGCATGATGCATATTTGGTGTATTTGCTCTTTTGTTGGACAGGCCTCACTGACTCCCTTCTTTTTTTCCTGTCACTGTTCCCTTTCCTCAGTTTACCTTGTTGTTCATTTACAGTGTTCATATTCTATAACATAACATTAAGACTTAGATGCTTTGTCACTCTTAATGATTTTTCATATTTTGTTAGGTACATATACAGTCAGAAAAGGTTATTTTCGATTATTATAAGTAATTACAATTTTGGAAAATTAATAGAAATTTGTGAATGACTCTCCTCTCCTATTCTTTTTTTCCCATTCATTTCTATTCCTCTCCTCTCTTCTCCTTTTTTTCCTGGGATAAAAAGCCACCTACGACTGTTTCCTCTTACTGTCTTCAGGAGTACTACCTCCTACTCTTCCTCCTCTCGTGCCTTTCTCTCCCTACCTCATCTTTCGATCTCATACTTCCTCTCCTTATCCGCTCATCTCCGGTTCCCTCTGCCTGCCTTATCATCAACTTCCTCTCCTACTCTGCCTCCTCTTCCTCCTCGCATCCCGCCTCCTGTTCATCCACTTTTCCCTCTTCACAATCCCCTGTCAGTCTCACCTTTTCGTTATGTTGTCTGCCCTCTTGAACACACTTCAAGTGAGCGAAGAAAATGTGGGGAAATTGACGCTCTTGGCTGGTCATTCGAGAGGTTTGGAGACATATACTTTCTAGGAAGGGAGGAGTCAAAAATCCTTTACTACCGTTTGTCAGGTGCTTACCTCAATTAGAATGAATCATGTTTTCCAGTGAATATTAAACATTAGCGACAGGTTATGCCAGGACTCATAATAAAAAAAACCCCACAAGGAGCTACAGTTAACGTACCTTGTGGTCAGTTTTTCCAAAAGGTGCTGTGTCCACCAACAACTTGTTGTACTGTGTCATCAATGAGATGTACAATGTTTGTGTTGACGTCAGTGGGTGTGTTACAATGTGTGCGAGTATGTCAGCGTCTATCTGGGAACACAAGCAACAACCTGTTGAGTCCTGTCAGTGCCGGCTGTGGTCGCATTACCGGATTGTTCAGTATGTCTGCGGACTTATCTGTTATGAATTTCGACACATTTAACAGCCAGTGTCGAATTCAGCACTGGATTTACAGGAAGCACACACGAGTTAATTAAGTTACATAGTTGTCAGCTGTGGCTCAGGAGATAGAGCGGGTTACCCGTTAATTGGAAGGTCAGCGGTTCAATACCTGAATTGCCCCTGGCGGCGGTTCCGCCAGTGTGTGAATATTAGTTTCCGTTTGAGCACTTAGGCTCAGTGTGTGAATGCGAGGTAGTGTAAAAGTGGTTGAAAAGACTAAAAAGGTGCTATACAGGCCGTTTGCATATAGTAGAATTTTTTTTCGTTCAATAACAATAGAGTTCAGTTTAGCGCGCTAGAAGAGGCCAGTTAGTAGGCTACTGTAACACTATCAACTTGGACATACAGTTTCATTTACTTCTGTATCTTGTAACAAGACACTCTGCAATTAAACAGTTGTAAATAAACAGAAATGAGGACAGACGTTAAACTTTGTTCTTTAGATGGTTAAAGAACGAAGAAATATCAGCAGCCAGCCACACACACACAAACACACACAGCTGCGACTGAGAGCTCCTGCCCTGGCCATTGTTTCCACCTCCGTTTTGGAAGGGGCTGCTTCTTTATCTCTCTCCCTGGAGAAGCAGTTTGGCCCTGGGAATGGGATCATACACACCACCTCCTGTTTACCTCACTCTCTTGTACACCCACATACACACACACACACACATATCGTAAAGTACCGTCACAGTTGGCCCTGATTTTCCAGATAGTCCCAGTGTGACAGACAAGGTCGCATTGTTTGTGTGAAAACAACCCAGTTCTGTGTTCAGCGCCGCTATAGGTGAGGACGCTGACTTAATTTGGTCTAAATTACAACCTCCAGCTACACTTTCATCCACTATACTGATCTAATATCATGGGGGTTTTGTCTTGCTACGTGGATTATTAATAAACCTCTTGTCTGTGTCAGAGCCACTGGGCAAACACTGCTTATCAGCCCAAACCTTTGTTGGTCAATGAATAAATGCCAGACAATTAGCTAGGCACCAGCAGGTGGACATACAAGTGAAAGAACAAACCATGCCTTTAACAGGCCGCACAATATTTGATGACCCAGTTAAAATAATACAGCCGCAGACCAAATGCAGCAGCTTTAGCCAAACACCCCAAACCTCACAGAGGCTATACAGAGGCTATAATTACTTTATCTACTAATACCTTACTGCTAAAAAGGAAATGGTGTTTATTTTCAAATGGCTATAGGCCTACCCAATAGTGATGTATCAGTTCTGCTTACCTATACCATTCTCACTGTGTGTGTGTGTGTGTGTGTGTGTGTGTGAGTCTCTCTCTCTTTGCTACATTTGCATGGTAGCAGAACAGCTTTGCATGACTTACTGTGCCTGGTGTCTCCTGGCTGTTGGCGGTGTGCTGCAGGGGAAGCTTAGTCACAAGGACATTTGATCATTCAAATCACACACTGCTGCCTGGAGCCAAGTGGCAGGGATGTGTATCACGGAGAGAGAAAGAGAGATGGGAAGATAGATGGAGATTTGAAAGGTTTGAATTTTGAGCAGCAGCTGAGATTGTGCACCTTGAAATTAAAATTTGCATGAATGCACAAAATGACTTGATCAGAAGCACTTGCCAGTGTATTAAAGAATGATTTTGGTTTATTACAACTTGATTGTAGCTTAGGCCATCATTTCTACTGGTGACAACATATCTAAAAACCACAACAACATCTCTAAAAGGAAGCCTCATAGGGCAAGAAACGACAGGTTTAAAGAATCTAAGGGCCCTGTTTTAATTGCGCAGGCACAATGACAGAGAGATAGGGCATCTCCGAGTGGACCTGCATTATGATTCATGTATGTGCAGCTGTGTGAAATTGAATATAGATCAGAGTGTGTGCTGATTAACAAATACATGCTCAGGCAGTCACGTCACTGGTTCCTTCACTCTGAAACAGCTGTGCCATTCACAGTGCCGCTTGACAACAACAACTCAACAAAAGAAAAGACGCTTCTTCAGGAAATCATATTGTTGTCTGAATGGTGCAGTGGCCACATAGCACCACAAATCTGCAGCCAGAGGCAGATGGTGTGCATGGAAATATATAAATAAAATGTTGATGAAGCCCTTTAAATGACTGCAGCAATGTGATGTTACTTCAGTTTGAATTCTACTGTATCTCACATCATAAATGGTCACATCTCATCATCATCCAACAATACTGAATAAAACACAAAATGCCCCTATAAATAAAGTTGACACAGGACTGATGAGCAGCTGTAATCTGACGTCTACCACATAAACAATGGAATAACAAGTTATAACCGGTGTATGTGTGTAGAGCTGTATGGGGTTATTCTGTAGCAGCCTGGTGTCTTTTACACATGATTCTACTGTGTTCCAAGATCCCAACAATTATTTTTGAGACGACAACGTTTTCATAACCAGTAGAAATAATGGCCAAAACTAGTACACTGAGACCAAAGTTGTAATAAAGCGGAATTCATTTAAGGCCTTACTGATTTTTTGATTCATCTGTTTCTAGGGCCCCTGCATTCTTTCTCTTGATCTGAGCAAAAGAGACCTCATGATGCTAATCCAGCGATTAGCATTGGTACAAACTGTTTTGTGCCGTTATCCAATTGGGAAATTATCAAATGCCACAGAGCAGAGCTAAGTGGCATTTGGTAACATGTAACCATGTAGAGAGTTTCTACGAGCCAGTTATAGAGGGAATTTCTTTGCATTTCAGAGAAACAGCACAACACAGGACTCTTTGGGGAAAAGGGAAAGCACTGTAGATGAAGGATAGATAAACACACACACACGCTTTCATAACAGAAGGAAAGACTAAAGTTAGTAAGGCCTGTCCTGTTAGTGACTGCCATTGAAATAGCAGAAAGTTTAGTGAATTACAAGGGCCTAGACATTGTAAGTGTCACACTTGGTTCTTTGACTTCGTTTAATCATATCCTGATTAATTTAGATGGTAGCAGAGGACAATAATTCCAGGTGAGGCAGATATTGAAGCGCAGTAAGATATCTCACAGGGCATGAAACTATTTGCTGATATGATAAGGTGCGTGCAATGTGTCTGTAAGAGCGTGTTCTTGGGAAGACGGCCGACAACAGGCTCAGTGTGAGGGTTGACAGAGTGGGTTGGGTTGGTTTGGGGTACTAGCACTGTGTGTGTTAGCATGCACAGGACGCTCAGTTATGAGGGGAAATGGGCAAAACCGCAGTCTTACCTCACTAGATAAACACATGACATCAATATTGAAGACCGGTCAGTGAAAGAAGCAACTGGAAAATAAGCTCTAGGATATTCACTATAGGAAAGTTCATTTTTTCATTATGTAAGGATCACAATTTCATTATATACAGAAGATGAATAGCTTAGCTTAGCACAAAGACTAGAAGAAACATTTGGAGTACATCTCAAGTCCACGCTCATCGCTTGAACGGGAAGTCGTTATTGTCTGCCATCTTGCAGGCAGTCCCATAGCTTTTATTTTTGCTCCGAGGAACAAAAAGGGATCTCTGAGGAGCCATGAGTAAGGATATACGAGAGCAGCCTTCATGGAAGTCTTTTACTGGCCAGCACGCCCCCTTATTGGTTAGCGGGTCGTCCACTAATCAGAATGTCGGTGGTCTGATCCCCTGATACTGCATATTAAAGTGTCCTTGAGCAAGATACTGAATCCCCAAATTGCTCACGCTGTCTGTGCCATGTGATGGATGTAGCCCTAGACTGGCTTTGTCCAATGTTAAAATAATTCACTTACCAGCATCTTTTAAAGCTCACAAATTAACACTCTTTGTCCAAAAATGAATAAGCTCATTTCCCAAAATGTTTTAACTATAGCTTTAAGGCCTTTGTACTTCATGAAACATAAGAATGCACTCATCTAAATATCTACTTCACCTATTTTTATTCTGGATATTACAATCAAATTACATCCAATCAAATATGTAAATTAAACGTACACACTATACTATGCAGGTATAACAGCCACTTTGATAAAACATTCGAGTAATCATAGGTAACTGAATGTAATCATCCTGTTGTTGTGGTTGCAGTTATGCAGAATGCTGAAAAGAGGGTGGCTCCTCTGCATGTGACTATGTGCATTTGTGCAGAGCAAAACACAAGATACAATATGGTTTAGTGAATATACAATTACATTTTTCAACAGGGTTTGGCAGGAGTTGAAGCAACTCAACGCCATCAATGTAACCACACGTTTGTCATATGACTGGAGTTCAGTACATAGTCTCCAGAGTTTCCCCCTTTCTTTCAATTAGGATCTATAGCCGCTCCACACATGGAGAGAAGAGGGGAGTGAAAAGAGTGAGGAGAGGGGAACAGGCATAAGAGGGGATGACTCAGTGTGCAGTAATGTGCCTACTGTGGCCCTCAGCATGCAGCTTTAAGTCTTTGTGTGTGTGGCACTCTTGGCACATGGATAATGTGCAAACACTTTTCTCATGGCCCTGAGTGTTTGTGTAGTATTTCTTTATGATTCTCACTATGGAGAACTCCTAAAGGTAGATTTATCAATCTACCAAAGGAATAGTAGATGATTAGCAACCTTGAGTGTAAAGCGATGAAGGCCAGGATAAAGAGAGGATCAGTGAGGCATCAACTTGTGTGCCTTAAAGGTCACACTCTCAAGTTCATTAATATATCTGGAATACAGTTACTAATTATGTAAATGTAGGATATCACCACAGGCCTCTGAAGCACCTGTGTTTACATTACTCATTTCTCACTTTCTATCATTATCACTCATTTGATTATTGTTTTTGGTGTTCCATTAGATCTGAAGGCACCATTAATAATATGGGGACTTTTTCAGAGGCAGATGCTTCAACAGTGACACCGTCACGGTGTAATTCATGAGCAGTCATGCAGAGAAGTTATAATGTTCTTCATATTTCAACAACATTCTGTCAGTTCTGTATAGACAATATATTAATTAACATACATTTCACAATCTGCCAAACTAGTTTGTGGTATTAGATCTATCCAGTTTAAGGCCCTGTTACAAGGAAATCTGACGTGATCTAATCTTAAATGGATGAAGACAGTATTTAGTCTTTATGTGCATTAAGAAATTACACTTCAGAAAGATAAAATTCAAGATAACTGGTACTACTTAACTATGGTGGTAAATTTGGTGACCTGATAAAGAGAACATGTGATGGAAACGAATCCTGGAAACTAATTTTTGAAAATAAATTATGATGAGGAACCTGCTTTCGCTTCTTCTTCTTCTTCTTCTTTTATATCCTGTATTGTACGTGTACCATGTGTTGCTCCACTAGCAGAAAACGCCACACAGTCAACCTACATCAAACAAACTAACAATTTAACTAACATATACGGTAGTGCGCACCATTAGAGTGATGAAATTCTCTGATTTATTGGAGTAACAAAAGAGTTACTGTCTGTGTTTTGGATGGTTTTTGATGACGTCTTGTTTGACCGTCTTCACAGTGTTTCTGTAAAAGTAGTTTATGGAAACGCATATTGATTTTAACTTTTTACTTTTTGGAAAGGAACAGAATATTTGTACAATATACCTAATATCACTTCAGAAAATATGCATTTACCTTTACTTTTTTTTATAACAACGTGGTCTGTATGCATTCCCTTATTGATCAGCAACCACGATCTTTCCAATGACTCTCGACTACAGCACAGGTATACACAGTGTGCTCACCTCTGTATGAGAGAAACTAACCTTACTACCTCTGAAGCACTACAGAAATTCAACATTCAGATGCAAATACATAATGAAAAATGAATGTAAACAGATGCTTCAGAGGGATATGTCCAAATTAGAATATATGTTGAAGTGGAGTACACTGACAGTAGTTTGCCATGTTTTTTCTTCATTGTTTGCCCTTATGGCCTTGAGGTTTCAATTACATTATCAGTGTAATTGCAATGTCCTTGGTTGAGTCTGGTCTGGGGTCTTTGTTGCATGTCATCCCCCGTCTCTCTAGCCCTTCATTTTCTAGAAAAATGTTTAGATTTATTTATATGAGGAGGATTAAACACATTCAAAGTAAGGAAAACCATACTGTTAATATGGGTTAAAAATATTAACAGAATGTTTTTTCCTTTCTTTGAATATGTATAATGTTGTATAGTAGTGATTTGTGAAACTATGCAAACTGCCTTTCAAACCCACCATGAAATGGTGCTACTTCAACAAAGCTTTAAAGATGAGGCTTCATCGTACCATGATTTCAACACAGAAAAATTATGTGGTGTGATGTGAAACAATTTTGTTTTACCCAAATGTTCAATGACATAAAATGAATGTAATGTATAGCTTCTGTCAAAGATTTAATAGACAATCCTGCTGTTGAATTTGGTGTTGAAACACAAAGAACTTTTTAGCATCAGCATTTTAATTTCTCATTTTGTTTCCATCACTCTTTATTTTCTTCTTTACTCGACTTGCCCTCTCTTATGAAGGCCTGTTTTCTGTCTTTCCCTCTTGTCATGAATCAGTGGGTTGTTCATTGTACAGAGTGGATTGAATCCAAGGTTCCTATCGGCTTACCTGCTCAGAACCAAGCCAAGGAAAGATAGAGAGGAAGAGGAGAAGTAGGATGGGTGGGGGCTACCAACAAAGGCTGGTTCAGAATTGCAGTGCGTGTCTCCTTTATCCCCAGACCCCTCTCTCATGCCTGGTCAGAGCTCTCATATTACCTCCTCGTCCTCCTTAATGCCTGGAGCAGAATGAGACGCTTTGTCCCTGTGCTCCTGCTTGAGACTAAGCCTCTTCCACTTACTGGCTGCACACACTCACGCACACGCACACGCACACGCACGCGCACACGCACACACTCACACACACACACACACACACACACACACACACACACACACACACACACACACACACACAACCACTGTACATGTATATTTTCTATGAACTTTGTCCATTTAAATCGACTGCACGCTTAATTTCTGAACTCTGTACATGTTCTCATGCATGCATTTGTAGATCCAAACGTCCTCTGCTATTTTATTTGTTTATATTAATAAATCATTGATTGTCATCATCCTAGCATTTTTTTTGGTTGAACCTTTGACGAGTACTTTTTAAGCATGCTGAACTGAGGGATTCTTTGTGTGATGCAGGAAACTCGTTTTTTACCATATGTTTGTTTTAATATAGTGAATGCAGTGCATGTGTGTGTGTGGAGTAAACCCAGGTTATTTGTATTTCTTTGGGCCATGTGCTTGATTCGAAATGCATGGAAAATGTATGCAGGTTTGTGTGTTTTGTGAATACATATTTCAATTCTCACAGTTGCATTTCGTGTCTGTCTGTGTGCCCCCTCCAGTCTCTCAGGTTTACACGGTTATCTCTGGTATGCAGAAACTAACAGGTCAGGAATGTAAACCTGATTGTGTCTTTGCTATTCGTGATGGCACACACACAAAACATAATTAAGGGGAAAACATAAACGCAAATATACAGTACAGTAGTCATGCTCATTATCAAGAACATATGTCTGTGAAGGTTCTCAGTCATAGTTAACCAAGTAAGGTTAAAATTAAGTGCTGGACTGGTTAAAGATAGTCAAAGGAGTTTCATCTCTCATCCAAGAGACTTCTTCAGTTCTGGCTGACTGGTATTAAAACCCAGGAAGTGCAGGCCTTCACAGAACACATCAACTTTGTGGACAGTAATATCAAGTCCCAACCGGTCGAGGCAGATGGCCACTCACCCTGAGCCATGGTTCTGCTCGAGGTTTCTGCCGCTTAAAAGGAAGTTTTTCCTTGCCTCTGTCGCCTAGTGCTTGCTCTTGGTGGGAATTGTTGGGCTTCTGTAAATAACATCATAGTGTATGGTCTAGACCTGCTCTTTTATGAAAAGCGCTGTGAGATAACTGTTGTTGTGATTTGGTGCTATATAAATAAAAAATAAAATTGAAGTTCACATGAGAGGATGTCAACAACAACAGTCAGGCCTTCCTGGACTGTGCCGTAAGCATTGAAGAGGACAGGAGTCTGCACATTGGAGTTTTCCGGAAATTCCCACACACCCCAATATCTACTTTTCAATTCCCACCACCCACTGGGGTGTAAGCTAGGGGTCATCAGAACGCTTCATCACCAACAAGTGCCCAAGCCCCAGAAAAAGAGCAGAAACATCTGAAGGAGGCACTTACAACCTGTGGATACCCTAATTGGACCTTTGTGAAAACAGCCACAGGATCCAGGAAGAATTCCAAAACTACAGATGATAAGGATAAGAAAAGTAAAAAACAATATAGTGATTCCATATTTGTCTGGAGCACATGGTGAAACTCATGATGACTTTAAACAAACACCACTTCCTTGTGTTTTTTCAACCCAAGAACACACTAAGACAGATACTGGTACACCCTAAAGACCGCACACCCAAACAAACAAAAAAACTATCTAGTGTATGCTGTCCAGTGGAGTGAGGAATGCACAGACCTGTGGATTGGGGAAATGAAACAACCACTACACAAACACATGGCCCAACACAGAAGGGCCAACTCCTCAGGTCCCTTCCTCGGAGACTAAACAAATGCTCACATTTGGCCTCAAATGAGAATGCCACCGACTGTAATTCAGACTTGGCCTCGAGTGTCTCCAACCACCAGAATGTCATCACAACTGCCAGGAGCACTAACAAACCAAGTGGTATAGATCATCTTGACAACAACCTCACACAGGTTAAATAGCTGTTCCCTACCAGTCAGTCGGACCTGAAGGAATCTTTTATTCTCCTTAAATTTTAAATTCTTTTTGAAATGGTAATGCTGCTAATGAATTAACGGACACCTCAGTGTGCACAAGTAAATATAGATTATAGCAGCAATAAGTGAGATTTGACCGTTCAGGGGAAAGAAAGAAAAAGATATTCACAGCAACTAAGTATGATTTACTAAGAGCTTATCAGGTTTTGCTACTTAAACACACATTGAAAGAGAGAAATATGGACATCCAATGGGAGTTAATTTTGACCCACCACAAAACATAAATGTGCATCTCTGCAGCTTACAGAGTTTTCTTATTTCTGCCTCATCATTTTAGCCTCATCAAATAAGTAACCTTTATCTCCCGGAGCGATGTGCCACTTTTAAAACATCCCTCCCGTGTCTCATGTCCTTCCCCAGTATCATGTTTCAACAGGAAACGCATCAAATCCAGGAAGAAAGAAGCTTTTGTATTTGGCCCTTAATGAACATTCATCCATTAATAAACTTTATCCTGCTGCATAATCTCAACTCACTATAAACCTCTTACCACATGTGTATGTAGTCACACAGTACTTTCTCTTCTGTGTGGTTATTTCTCTGTACGAGTGTGTATTCATATCTCTGTGAGGAGAGTTGACAGTGATAAACAGACAAATAACCCTTACTGACACAGGAAGGCTTAGAACATCTACCTTTGATTACACGTGTGATTGTGTTGCAGTATAAAGTTATCGTACGTGCAAAGGCTAACTCACAAAGTAAGATAATCAAAACTATCGAGTGACTAAGTAAGGGTTTGTGACATCATGGGAGCAACTGCACTTTGTCATGTAGCTGTTCAGTTGTCCTTCCTTGTGTACACACTTTCTGTGTCGCTTCATCCTTATTTTGTTATCCTTCTTTGTGTCTGCCATGCCCAGCGGTTTGCTGACGTCATGGGTACTTCTTAATTCCTTGTCCTCCTGGTACAGAGCTGTCACTCACTCATGCGATTTTAATGTGTGATGTGTAACATGTTTTAAAGACATCATGTTCACCCATTGTTTTCTTAAAGCCAGCATGGTCTGCAGCACAGACTCTACAGGTGCACAGGGAGGGCAGGGATGGGTGTAATTTTTATCTGCTCCATTTCTTTGTCATCGTATGACCTCACTGGGATAAAAATAGAACGCTGGGCTGGTAACACGTTTGTTCCATTGCCAACACTGTCAGCACAAAAGGGGAAAATTCCTGCGTCGTACCAAGTTGTTGTCAAGAGCTAATGAGGGTAGATTGCTGACGTCTTTACATGCCCGTTGCCACGGCAACCTCTCATTAAACTCTTCATCACTTTTAGAAAGGTGGGGTGGTTCTTTCGGGGTCCCGTGCTTGACATGTTAACAAGGATAGAGGGAGTTATGGCCCAACAATTAGTAGAAGGATGGTTTATGCTAATACAAATACATAAACACACAGACACACACGCGCGCGCGGTGCCTCACAACTTTTTCACCATGAGAATGTGGGTGTGTACATGCGCACGTGTGCAAGAGGCTGGATGATTTGTTACACAGTAAGACGTGGATGTTTAAACAATGTCTGTTGTTTGAAGGGATGCAGAGTGTTTCCTCTTGACTATAAAATGCCTGGATCAGGTTCCTGTTGTGATAACCAGGTTCTTCTGCAGGAACACTACAGCGTGGAGTGCGGAGGACCATGTAGGGCTATAGAGGTCATACTGTTTACAGAGCTCAGTGTTACACACAGCACATGTTGTATTTTGTCCATGCCGATTCTCAGTTGTTGATCATGTGCTGCCGTCGTTGGAGCTTGGCCTGATTGATTCTGCAGAACTGCAGTGTTCCTGTAACGTACCTCACTGTGTAAACACAAATCCAGCTCCTGTCATTCTGTAACATCTCAGTCACAATCACATTGTTTCTTCACAGCACTATTAAAAAAACAGTTTAATGTGTAGAGCAAGAGTATCATTTTTATTCAGTTTCAGTCTTAACTTCTACTTGTCCCAGGGACATAAAACTGATTATTAAATAAAATTTCCCAGAATGTGGCAGTTCAGCTGTACTTCAAGTGCCATTTTGAAATGATTCTGCCATGTTACCAAGATGTTATAACTTCTTTATATGCACTGATCAGAAAATTAAATGTCGGCCATGTCATGGGAAGTCTTGATGAACTGGTTGGGTGACTCTTCAACGTTGAAATATTCTACATTAACTTAATAAATAGCTGATAGCAGGTTTTTGTTTGACATTTTATTCAAGTCACTTTCTGTGACTGTGGTAACGGCCTTATTTAACATGCAATCATTCAGCCTCCTCAGAACCACATTGTAAATTTATACACTTAACTTCACACCTTTTGAAGAGCTATGAACCCCAAGCTCAAGGTTGCAGTTTCCTGTGTCGTGGAGGTAACAGATAATATTACTAGTCATTCTGCTAATACTAATCATGACACTACAAAAGTAACTCCGACTCCTACACACTACTATTACTTACTGAATAAAAAGGAAAAATAATGGCATATGGTGTATGTACTGATACAGAACTCAAACAATAGTAAGAAAAGTCCCTTCTTTGTTAGTTCATGGACCTTGTGGAGTTTCCCTTCATGTGGGGAAACCATGTCAACATGTTGATGTCGAAGAAACCACCAGCGACAACCCCTAATAGTTGACAGAGCAGCTGGTAGAGTTGCATCCGAAGTATCATGCTCCCTTAGAGAATTCACAACGTTCCTGGCGGTTAAAGTTGCTATCAGTTGAGCCGTTTTGTATCCTTAAAATGAAGTAAAACTAAAGAAGATCTGTCAGACATTAAACAAAATAGAGACTTGATCCTGACTGTTTTGATAATCAGCAAGAACCTACATTTGTGTGTATAAACTGCATTGAGCCTTGGTTGGATGGCACCATAGCTGTTGCATTAATGTAATTATGTGAATGTGTGTGTGCCTGAGTGTGCGTGCTTGTGTGTTTGTGCGGCTTGGTGGTCGAAGGTGTCTCATGCTGAGCTGCTGGAGGGGAAGTGATGGGGAGGATGAAAAGCAGAAGCAAGCAGCTTTCTCAGCAGGACATAAAAGTCTTTGTGTTCTTCGTGCAGCGCCTTTATACAAGCGGGGTCTATATTTAGAATAACTGCTCTACAGCCATTTGACAAGCCCTCAAGATTGAAATAATACCGACCCAACTGGACATCAGCTCTTGTGCTTGTGTGTAACCATCAGTGCAATGATGAGGTGACGCTGACCTGTTGCTAAAGTGCTGAGAGAAATTCTGCAAGCCCCACACTGCTTGAACGCCCTTTCAGTTACATTTCTCATGTTTTGCCTTGATTGTTTTTGCATAAATAAAATCTCCAGTCCTTCATTCAACACTTCACTGTTAGAAGATAGTAATCTAATGCTTCTATAATGTGCATGCAGCAGCATGAACATAAAGGTAAATGGGAGAGGAAGAAGGAATTAGGTCATTGTTTCATACTCTGCAGGTTCCAGTTCCCTTGTGCACTTCAGATAAAAGATCTCAGTCACTAACTCTGTGCTTGTGCATCACCATCATGACCAGGGGTTGAGGTGGTCGACGAGAACCACCTCAACCCCAGTGTAGAGAGGAGGAAACGCCAGCCAGCGCTGTGACATCAAGTGTGTACGTGTTTGTTTGAATACAATGTTTGTGAGCTCAAATTTCAGTCACAAAAGCATTGTTCCTTGACATCACGCTAATATGAAAGATGCTTTTGTGTATAAAGTGTACACGTAGAGTAATAGGATTTGTTTATTTTATTTTTGAGTGTTTAAGTCACTTTGTGTGAGTGTGTGTTTTTCACAAAGTATTGAACTTATGGGTGTATCTCTTGGCTTTTGCAAGAATTTTTCTTGTTGAATCTAAATTCTAAATATGTGTATATCTAATCCTGAATTCTAAACTATTCACAAAGAATATTTCTTAATTTTTGAAAAATACATCTAGGGCTGCAACTTATTTTTTATTATCTATTAATCAATACTTACTTTCGATAAAATGTCAAAGAATAGTGACAAGTGATGTGCTCAGATTGCTTGCTTTGTCCAGCCAGCAGCCTCAAACCCAAAGATGTTTTACTTACTTATTATTATTATATATGACAAAACAACACAGCAGATCCTCACTTTTGAGAACCTGCAATCATCTAATATTTTGCATTTTTTGACCTCAAAAATGATCAAAATTTGTGCAGATTAATTTGTAAACTTTCCATTGACTCATCAGTTAGTAAACTAATTGTTGCAGCTCTAAATATATCCATATTTAAGACTTAAGGCACATACACACAATTAAAGTAGAACAGGAATAGTTAAGTAGAACATGAAATGGACATAACAAATACTATTAAATTCCTCATGTCCTGAACAGAACACAGCACTGAACCTTTGAAAAAAGTAGGTTAGTCAAGTCATTGGCGAGGATGAGCACTGCTGGCCGACCCTAACACTACATCAACTTGAAAGAGAGGGAGTGGACCACATTGAGGACAGTGTTAGTGACCGAGGACAGAATGCTTTTGTCTGTGCACCGTTTTCTACTTTTACTCTACTTTACAGGTCTTTTGTAGGTTGTTCCTTCAGAGAGGCTCATAAAAAGTATATTGGGGAGGGGGGGGTTCATGACTGAGACCTAAATAGAAAAGAAGTGATAAGGAAAGCTGGAAAGACCTGAAGAAAAGTAATGAGAGGTTGATAAACAAGGCACTGAGAAGGAAATTAAGAGTGATAGGTGAAAAAGAGGGAGGGGTTGGGGTAAAGAAAGCCTAGTCCATAATTTATTTCACTCATAATGGCTTCATTGGCCCGAAGAGCTTCAGCAGTAGTGCAGGCAACGCGGGGCAACCTGATCCCTGGTAACCCAAAGAAACTGGCTAGAGACACAACCCTGTCTCCAGGCAAACCACACTACACTGTTCTACAGTATGTATGATAATACAGCAAGCTCTTTGTCTGCAGACTTGTTGTTACTGCAACACCCATAGCTTCTACACCTCACAGCCAAATATACAGTGTACACACAAATATATAGAGATGATTATGTAATTATAAGACAAAGAATGTAAATTTTCATGATGTTGACATACAGAAAAAAGTAATGTGTGTCTTTTGTGTTCTTCCCACCCTGTACTTTCACAGAAATCTGGGACAGGGAGAGAAGAAAATAAGAAAATGGTAATTTTCTCTGAGGCAACTGTGGTTTTGGGGAGTTGGGATATTGTGCTTTTCAGTAGAGCTTTAAAGACTTGTGGTCTGCCCAGACGTGGCAACTGCAGTTGTGGTCGGCACATTGTGTATGTTTTGGATAGCAGACACGGGATAATATGACTTGCCTTGTGTGTTGAGTTGCTCAGGAAAGAAGTGAGCAGTAACAGTAACAGTGTGGGGCTAATAGCCGAGAGACTGGCATCAAATAGCGTCGTGAGGCTTACAAATGACTTATTGAGACTAAGGTTTGTCTGTGGATTTGGGTAGAGCTGGGAGTCTCCTCTGATCTGGGCTCTGTGGGTGTTTGTAATTACAAGTGGCAGCAGTTGGTCTTATTTGTGGGAATCCCAGGTACTGATGCATGCAGTTATTACATGATTCACTCCTGTCAAAGAACTTTCTGAAGTCTGGACGTGGAAAAGTTTGGAGCCTCATCTTATTAGTATCTGTATTGTCTAACTGACCCAAAGCCAGAAACATTTACGTAGATGTCTGTGTTAAAGAGTCTGTCCACCTAAATTACAAAAGAAAAAGCGCATATTTTAACATATTTAACATATTACATAACATATTTTCTCACTTCCTGCTAGTGGTATCTAGACATGCAAATAGTTTTTGTTTTATCTGGCAAACTTATGAGATATTCATCTCTACCTTGCTCACAACACTAATAAATTGCAAAAATTCAACAGCAGCATCAGTTTCCAGGACAGGGTCCCTGTTACTCTAAATAATCCACAGGCCTCACTGTTCACTGGTATTACTGTACTACCAAAGAAATAGTTCCTGTGAAAACTGTTGACAACGTGTTTTATGGATTATTCAGTGTAATGGGTTAGCAATTTTGGAAAGACATGATGCTGCTGAATTTTTTTAATTCTGTGATTACTATAAGCTATTATTCCATTTTATATCACTAATTGTAAATCTTGACTAAAGAGTATTCATAACGAGGCAGAGTCGGTGGTTATAATGTGTTATGGAACATGGTCGGAGATTCTTTCCGCACATTGACATAAACTGGTATTACTATTAGTTATAAAACATTAAATCAAAAGGTCATAATACGTTATGAACTTCGCTATAGCGCCTAATGCATGTTTGTAAGTGATTATAACAACTGTTATAATGTCTTATGGACGCATTATATCGTGTTATAAATATATGCATAAGTCATTATAGCGATGACCTTCATAGAAAGTGTTACGAAAGTTCTTGGTTGGGGGTTGGTGATAAGTTCAATAAAGATAAAAAGAAAAGAAAAGAAAAAAAGTTGTGTATTAGCCATGGTGTTAGCAAACTGTTGCTGCAGTTGCCGCTGCCAGGCTAAGATGCAGAGAGAACGAGACGGTCCCATAGCCAGCACACAAGCTAGACGACAACGATACTCACAACTCTCCTGCTACTATAGCTAACATCACATCAACAGCATGTCTTGGTAAACTAGAAAGTAAACTGAATGTATGTGGGCAAGTCAATTCACATTACCTGACACACAATTAATAGCTGGAATAGTGTTGTGTGGCTCGTACCAAGCCACTTTGTTTGTTTCCCATTTACTGATCCATAGGACACCAGATTGTCTTTTCAGTGAACACACATATCTGACAGCTATATTAACTGAATTTTAAAAAAACAAACAAACAAAACAAAAACCTGTACTAGACGAGAATCGCATAGCCCACCTTTAAAGTTAACAGTACTCTGCTCATGCTTTTACTGCATTGTGCACTGCTGACCTCAAAGCTATTCTGTCATTTTCTGCTGCTGCTGCTGCCGCCACTGCTGCTGTTCATATGGCCTTTCAAAAGTCCCATCTCCACCCTAGCACCTGTAAGCTCTGATTATCTGTTCCCTAAGAGGGGAAGTTATTATCATCCCTCACCACTCCCTACTGTGCTGAACTTTGTGCTTCTTGGTGGAGAGCTACCAAGTTAGAGCCTATAAAACTGGACTATGTGACTGGACTACCATCTTTACATGTTGCTCCAGGCTCAAGCCCCAATCCATTATAACACCTAGTTTTTTTTGTAGCTGACTGGTTAGGCCAAGGAGTGGCTGTATTTGTTTTGAGGGCCAATGGTATGTTCACTGTGAACAGTAAACTGTATCTTTTTCTTGTGGGGTTTTATAGTAGCATAGAAAAACATATGGTCAGAGACAGTGAGATATCCAATGAAAAGACTGTTTCCAAACCAAGTGTAAACAGGTCTAGTCCACAGTTGTTGGTTGTGGGTTGGACCAAACTGTAGTAATATTTAGAAACTCACTTGCTGCATGATTTGAGGTGTTATCAGTGTGAAAGTTAAAATGACCAACAATACTGATTTAGCTGTAATAAGAGCCACAGAAGATCAACATTCTGTAATAAACACAGGATTAAAATTTGGGGCTATAGGCCTATAGATACCAGTATAGAGAGAACCGGAATGACATTTACTTTTCATTTTAAATTATCACCTCAAACCCCAAAAGTCATTAGAGAAAATAAGGCTGTCCCCTACTATGGATTTACATAGTCGAATAAGAATTGTCAGGATTGGGGGAGTCTGACCCCCCTAATTATGGCTTTGAGGCAAAAAACAGTTGGGGGGGGGGGGGGGGGGGTCTTCTTTACCTGTAATTGTAATATATTACAATATATTTCCCGTATTCGTGCCTTGTATTCAAGAATCTTGAAATACGATTTCAGACACCCCTAAAATGGACCATACCATTTCCTAACCTTTACTTTAGTAACATCTTGTCTGCCCACATCACTGGCAGCAGCAGCTGTTCAAGTTCAGTCCACCAGGCGCTGGTGGAGACACTATAAGTTAATATCAGTAGTTAGCTATCTATCTTCTTTAATACACTTAACTTTCCAACCTTCAGAGATTCGAAATTAGCATTTCTTTTACTTAAATGAGCCACCTGATGTTAGCTAGCTGATAGCCCATTATATCATTTAATTACCACTATATCCATAATTTATCTAATGGTGTGCTAACACTGGTGCTTAGGCATGGGAAGTGAAATAGAGGATTAGTTATTGTATTGTAATTTGGAGGAAAACATTTAGTGGATAATCTGTCCACAACAATGTTCCTGTTAAAAATAGGAAATCAAGATCATTAGTTATAATAAACTCCTTTAAAATTAAGTTTTTTTTAGAGACTGAGTTTAGCAAACTACCAACATATAGGCTATATTAGGTTCTGACGATTAATACCATCAAACTTTGTATTAAAGGTCCATCATTCAAAGTTTGGTATCAACCTTACAAGGAGATAATATGTCAGTCTTCTGCTTATAGCCGGTTTCCCTCAAGTGCCCCTAAAAGCAGTTATTACAGGTCTGCTTAGTATACAACATTGAAAAACTTACTGTGCTGTAGGAAGAAATTTACTACTATGTATCCTCTAAATTATATTTTAGTTCAACATTACCGCTATCCGTCAACTCTTAATCTTCTATTTCATACTTTGTATTTTCTTGCTTCTGTCATGTTTGCAAATAAACTTAGCATAACAGGTGTTATTTAAATGGTTACACTACACTGATTTGCTCACACACCTTTCATATCACTCATAACGCTACCATATCTTATATTTTTTCTGTTTCTGTGCATAGGCGGAGGGGCTATCTGAGGGGTATCCCCCCCTTAAAAACCATCAAATAATATAATGATATGTACTTAGAATAATTGTGTAAGTATAACAATAACAGTAACAATACAAACGCAAACAGGGCATTAAAGTGCTTTGTAAGTTTAGAAACATTTTGAGTCCCCCCTCTCTTGCCTGACAGTGGTTTGGTCCACTGCTTTCTCTCTCACAGGAGTCCGGTGGCAGAAAACCAGTTAAATCCTTCTGTAGTTGTGAAACTCTAGTAATGTTAAGTAGGCTGGCAGAGCTGTTTAATGCATTTTAAACATTGGATGAACTGATTCTTGTTTTTAATACAGATGACGCTGAGTCATTAAAAAAATTATAATAACCTATTATTTTTCCATGAGCCCACTCTGTTATTAAAACTTCACCTACTACTACTCGGCTCTGACCGGTAACTGGGGCCGAGCAGTGTCAAATATCCAATTTTCTCCCGATCACATTGAACGTTACAAACACGCTGCACAGTGCCATTGTTTTGTGTGTGCACAGACAGTAACCTCATGTCCCAGCCACACACACACAGGCTCAGGTGTGTGGAAGTTATTCACGAGAGTGAAGAAGACGCAACGCTCACTAATTACATCTGCAGAGAAACACACAGAAAGAGTATATGGATATTGTAAAGCACGGAGCAGGTAAAGCAACGGTGAACACAGCTGTTGGTGACGATGTCATTTATACCGTGGTGGTCTCTATCGGTAATTAACAACAAGCCTACGCGGCTCACCTGCTGTGAAAATGGAATCGCGGGTGAAAAGATACCAAACGCCAGTTCTTTTAAATAAAACTGCTGACAAATAACGTCATAGCAGACAGAGAAAGAAAGAGAGAGACACAGACAGACAGACAGACAGACAGACAGACAGGTGTAGGTGTGTGCTTCTGTGTCTGAGGGGAAAAGCAAGGTGAGCAGATTTGTGATTAAACACAAAAATAAATTGAAGAATTTAAATGGTGTGCAATTAATTTTCAGCTCCTTACAGTGAAAATGCTAATGTTATTTTATAATCAATGTTCCATTATGACCGTACAATTGAATGGACCCCAGTAGGAATAGCTAACATTTAAAGGCTACTAGTGCTGATGGGGATCCTAATAAAAATAGATTTTTCCAATAAATAGTTAGTGTATGCTGTCAATTATAGTTCTTAGAAAGAAATTAAATCGGGAATCAGACAAAAACAGAATTGGCAGGTCAGACCTTTTAAAAAAAACAGTAACTGGAATTAGCCAAGAAAACTGTAATCTGTGCATCTCTTACTACAGCGATAATCCTGTAACGTTATGTGAACCGATATTAGGCTAATACCGTAGATCCAATTGTGTTGGGTTTTGCGCATTATGATGTTAAGTGGCAGATCAGTTGGCCTGCTCCCGTTAAATATCTAATGTATGTATGTATGTATGTATGTATATGTATGTATATGTATGTAAGATACATCTTCTATAAGAAACTTAAATTACTATGTAGCCTAGAGGACACAAGTTATTTAGGATTATATGGCCGCATGGTGAACCTATGAACTTAAGTCACACTTAAACAACTATTACCTTGTATTGTTGGCCAGAAAAATAGTAAGACTTCTATACAAGTACAATTTTGGCTGTATTATTTGTGTCCCCATCAAAATTTTATGTTTATTGTCCCTGTGAGATGAGATTTAAGCCCATGTTTCTGTGATTTGTTATATGGATGTAATGTTTGTGAAATTGGTTGTGGATCTTCTGCAGATGTCGAAAAAGAAGCCACTGTGTGCTGTTTGTGTCTCGTTGTTGACTGTGTGATCACTAGCAGGAGCCCACTGCTGGGGCGTGGTGGCCTCACTGTGTAGCTTGGCAGCGGGCCTGCATTTCAGATGTGGTGATGTGGAGTGCCTGTTGGGAAAGTGAGGGGGAGAGACCGTGTGTGTGTATTTAGGAGAAAGAAGGGAAATGGGGGAAAAAGAGGTTGTGTCCTGCTTGTTTGTAAGGAGGGTGTGTCTGTTGGTATGTGCGGTGGAGGTGTATTGTCTGTCAGTGTGTCTTTCCAAGGTGGAGACCAGGGTTCCCCTTCCTGTAAGTTGTTAGTGCCCGGCCAGATGGTGAATCTTGACTCCACCATCGGAAAAACAACAACAAGGGAGATAGGGATGATTGTGTGTGTGTGTGTGTGTGTGTGTGTATAAGTTAGGGGGGCTTTTGTTCAACATTTCTTTCTCTTCTTTCTCCTTCTCCTCTCACTCAGTGTGCCCTGTGTATAGTCTCTCTCTCTCTCTCTCTCTCTCTCTCTCTCTCTCTCTCTCTCTCTCTCTCTCTCTCTCTCTCTCTCTCTCAATTCAGTTCAATTCGTTTCATTAAACAAGTAATTAAAGTGTAAAGTAATCAAAGCGTATGTGTGTTTGTGTTAAAAAAAAAGAAAAAGAAATATTAAAAATTAAAATAAATAAATAAAACAATAAGCGTGTGTGTTTAAAAAAAATAAAAATATATTAAAAATAAAATAAATAAAACAGTAAGCGTGTGTGTGTTTTTAAAAAAATAAAAATATATTAAAAATTAAATAAATAAAACAGTAAGCGTGTGTGTGTGTGTGTTTGTTAAAAATATATTTATATATTAAAAATTAAAATAAATAAAATGGTAAGAGTGTGTGTTAAAAAATATATATTAAAAAAAATAAAATAAATAAATGAAACAGTAATGTGTGTGTGTATATATTAATAGACAAAAAAACAATTTTTTAAAAAAGAATTGATTAAAAAATAATAAAAAGAAATCAGTATCAAATGTGAAAACAAAACAATTACTAAAATATCAAATGATCAAAATAATAATAATTTGAAAATCTGTACAATTATTTGTTAGTCTGAGGTTCCACTGGTTGTCCTCACTTCATGGCATGAGGAGACATATTTTGCAGCAATTATTTTGCATTTGGGCATTTCTCCCAGTAAATAGGGGAGTTTCTGTGTGTCTGATATGAATTCGAATTCGGGTATATTTGGGAAATGTTTGCAAAGTGTTTTTGTCTTTGTGTTTTATATTTAGGGCATGAGGTTAGAAAGTGCAGCTCTGTCTCTACCTGTCCCCTGTCACACTGGGAGCAGAGTCTCTCCTCTTGTGGAAGCCAGCTCTGTCTGTGGCGACCCTTTTCTCTCTCTCTCTCTCTCTCTCGTATGTGTGTACCTGTGGTGTCCTGTGTGGTGTGGTCACTGAAGTGAACTAGACAATATTAACTATTCAGGAGAGCAGGGTTTCCCTATGACAGCCTCCTTTGCTCTGCTGGCTTCTGACTGACACTCATCTCTCATATCTCTGGAAGAGCTTCATGGAAACACCTCTGTGTGTGTGTGGGTGTGTACTTGTATATGGCTGATAGGAAGATAGGATAAAGTTTCTCCTTGTGTCTTCCTTTCAACATTGACCAAGTTGCTTGGTTTCAGATTTGTGGAATTCAGCCAGCGTGTCTTGTATATCAGTGGTTACACTTGTGTGTATACACTGTTTGTGTTGGCTGATATGTTGTATATTCCAGGGGATAATTTTTTGGAGTAAATGTGCAAGTTGTAAAAGGCCAACCTGTTACAAGTAATTTCTCCCGGCTTGACTATAAAGATGGACTGTTTATCCAGTGTATTTGACAGTAGGCTGGTGCTGAGTTGTCTCTGTGTGACACACAGCCAGGTCTAAAGTACTACTAATTTACTGTAATGCTCTGTCTTTGTAGGACAGATTAGTGTGAGAAAAATAATGTTCTCTGTTTTAAATTTAGTTATTTTATTAATACATTTTGAATGTGTCTCCATGTTCCCTCAAAACATGTTGATTTTTGTGTGTCTTTTGAAAATCAGGATATAATAATAATATAATAATCCTTATTTGTAGAGCACTTTTCAAAAACAAGTTACAAAGTGCTTTAACAAGTGTAAAGTATAATACAAAAAAAGATAAGAGCATGAAAATTTAATATAAAATTAGTAAAATACAATAAAATAAAAGGGATAAAATAAAGTCAAATAAGATCGGGAAAAGCTCTCCTATAAAAGTATGTTTTAAGAAGGGACTTAAAAGAGTTCACTGACTCAGCCGACCTGATTTCCTCGGGCAGGCTGTTCCAGAGCCTCGGGGCCCTGACAGCAAACGCTCTGTCCCCTTTAGTTTTCAGTCGAGACTCTGGAACAGACAACAGACCTCTGCCCGAGGATCTCAAGGTACGTGCTGGTGCGTATGGGACTAAAAGGTCAGAAATATAACAAGGCGAGAGGCCATGAAGAGCTTTAAAAGTGATCAATAGAATTTTAAAGTCAATTCTAAAACATACTGGGAGCCAGTGTAATGAAGCTAAAATAGGAGTAATGTGGTCATATTTCTTTGTTCTGGTTAAAAGCCTGGCAGCTGAGTTCT
>NC_060166.1:23626999-23653561 GCF_021292245.1 Micropterus dolomieu | reverse complement strand
TGGGTGCACGAGAAGTGAAAGTGATCTGGCTTCTGAGAGAGATAAACAACTCCAGCCAAGTTGCCATGCAGGAACATCCATGGCCGAAGAAGCCCGAGCTCTTGGGAGCTCCACAGGGGGAAATAGCTGGACCAACAGCTGCTAGATGCTAAACATAATTTCGATCAGGAAGGATCTCCCTTCAATACTCAGTATTGATCAAAAGTGATCATAAATATTTCACTCATTCTTCCTAAATAACCTCTCAGTTGCTGAGCACTGCATAAAGGTGATTTCACGGGTCAATGCCAAAGCTATCCACTTATCTGATTACACTGGTCCTCAATCCTTTATCCATTAATTTGTGTGTCTAGTAGTTATTAGTTGTGTGTGTAATAAATGTTTCTTGCATAAAGTGGAACACGTGGTAAAAACGAATGGACAGATTTGACCCATGATGATGCGCTAGATGAAAAGTCAGAGAATCAAAAGGCTTTATAATTAATCCTCTAGGGTATTAGCCAATCAGTAGTAACCTCTGCAATAATCCAGATACATTTCAGTAAAAACAAAAAATTCATTCTCATGGTGGCATCAAAGTCAATGGATCCACAAAGTCATTCATCTAGTGGGGACCATGAATGTCTATAAAAAATGTCATGGCAATCCATTCAAAAGTTGTTGAGACGTTTCAATATGGCGGACAGACTGACCGGCCAACAGGCTGACAGATTGCTGCGATAAATTAATATCAGACCTTATGTCACCAACTTATCAAAGCAGCAATTTAAACACAACACCTTCGGCCCTGAAACATTGTGATGCAGGTATTATTCACCATTTTTCTGATATTTTACAGGCCAAACAATTAATTAACTAATTGAAAAAAGCATGGATAATCAAGCCAGGATGTTATGTCTATATAAAACTGCAAATATTCTGAGAAGGAAGCTTGCTGAACCCAATTAAAAGAAAACATTATTGAGATATGCAGCAGGGCAGACTAATGGATTCCACATAGATTGACACTTTAAAAAGATACAGAGCTATTGGGCCACAACTGATTAATAACAGGCCGGCCTCCGTCCACCGAGATGCTTATTAAAATATGAATTTCAAATGAATCCGTCTTCAGAGCATTGTCCAGCGTCCAGCTGTAATTTGTTGTCACTGAAGCTTTCAGACACTGGTATCTCCTTGGCCAGAATGAGAAGTAGTAAAAACACCCTGACTGGGAACGAGAGTCAAAGATATGGCACAGAAGGCAAAGAGAGCAGTCTTTTTACATGTCACTAAAATGGATTTGTTACCCTTCTGATTTACATTTAAATGAAAACCTTTTATCTGCTGGTCTACCTACTAATGAGCAAACTCTGCTTTGACAGATGTGACTCCTTTTCCTATCATGAAAGGAGTAAACCAACAGTATAATGTTGTACAGTGTCCATACAAAGCTTAAGAATTACTTTAAACCTTTGACAATTACAAGTTTACACATTTACTTGTGTTAAATATCTCTCTTCTATGCATCCTTTAAAAACTTGGCACGTTGCTATTTAAAAAACATTATAAAATACAAATAAATAAAAAGAGCAGAGAGAGAGCGTGTGAGTGAGTGTGTAAGTATGGACTTAAGTGTCCACATGATATACAATTCTGTGGTTTATATGTAAAGTGTATTACACTACAGACTGGAGTCTCTGTTAACAGTGCCAGACAGACAGATAGATCCATGGTATATATGCTCCTCTCCTCTATGAAAACATCTGTATCCTCACAAGCATTATTATAAACTATGATGAACTGGTCATAGGTCACATCTCTATCTTCCAGGTAATTTCTTTATCGTGTGCTGTATTGATGCATGAGTGTTTTCTTTAACGACTTACTTCAGTGATTAGAGAAGCTGCTGCCAGCGCATCTTGACCGATCCTGTCAGTGTATCGGGCGATTTAAACAATCAATGAACTTATGCCACTGTACCTTATACGTAAATGCACACAGCGTCTTTCTTAATAGGTAGACGATTCACCCTACTGCACCCATCTGCAACCCAGTTCGCTATTAATCATATTGTTTGTTTGTTTGTTTGTTTTTTTACCAGACCCACCCAATCTGCGGATATGACTGCAATCTGCACATCACTGGATCCCACCTATGCAGGCGCATCTTACTACCTGAACAATGCATCCTTTAAACAGCAGGGAAATACTGCGCCATTGACTTTAGACCAGGTTTTTATTGGTCAATGGCGTAATTGCTTTCTGCTGCCTCAAGATAGCAATGCGCCAATAATGTGCCTCACCACACTTCATTTTAAGACGAACACTCCCACGGGTGCACTAATGAGCGCAAGTAAATTTGCTACTTACACAACGTGAGCACTGGGCGTGAAAATGACAACTGTGTCGGTTGGAAACTAGCAATGACACTTGTGCTGTGTCCCTTTGTGTAAGATTTAAATCAGTATCAACTCTTTAACTTTTCACAACATTTTGTGGATCTGATAAATATAAAGATGTTGTTGCCATGTCACTGATTAAAGAGGTGGTATTATGCTCATTTTCAGGTTCAAAATCCTATTTAGGGGTTGTACCAGAACAGGTTTACATGGTTTAATTTTCAAAAAACACCATATTTTTGTCATACTGCACATTGCTGCAGCTCCTCTTTTCACCCTGTGTTGAACGCTTCGTTTTAGCTATGGAGTGATACATCTTGCCTCTATATGATCTTTGTTGGGAGTTGCACATGTGCAGTTCCTAGTTAAGGACTACTAACCAATCAGAAGCAGAGAAGCCGGTAAACACTGCTTCGGTCCAGCTGTACATGTTCCCCTTACCAGCTTGGCAACATGGACTGGAGCAAGAGTTTCAGAGTGGTGAGTTATTAATCTGTAACAAAAGTATCTTTCATCCATAAAGTTTTAACTGAGCTCTTTCTCTACATCACAGTAACAACTTTATGTCCATTGACTTCCTGGAGGGTAGCTAGTATTTGGAAGGGAGAAGACGTGTGTGCTGCAGCACAGTGTTTTTCCATCTGCGTTTTTGAAGGCATGTCGGACTTGCCGCTTGGCGAGGATTACGGTGCGATTTTTGCTTTCATCCATGTGTCGTCACAGGGAAGAAAGGGAAACTAGACTACAAACGAGCTGTTTTCAGGCAGTTCAGAGCAGTGTCTTCTGTGGGAGAAAGGAACTCTCTTTGAAAACCTATTACATGGACAAAAAAGATAACTCAATAAAGGAGAGGGAAAAAGGCAAAAAGCACATTACCTCCTCTTTAAAAAAAAACAAAAAAGTAATCCCGGCAGTAGTGCATTTCTTTAAAAAACATAATGAGCCAAATGAACTATGGATTAAATATTTAGAAGACGTGTTGTTTGCATGCACAGAATATAGTAGATTGTTTTTCATTAAAACTATTCAATCATGGAAAATCTGAATATATTTAGTATATATTCATACTATTTTATGATTGACTGTAGCTGATTGATTAGCATAATGTATCTTACTGCTTGCAGAATGCTTTCTCAAGTTACTTTTCCAGTAAAACAAACATGCAACTAATGCTGGTTATTCAGTAAATAGAACAAATATCAGCTAAAGACTTAATAGCCCTGTGATGGGTCATTTGCATTATCAATTTGTTTTCCTGCTGTTAGGAACAGGTAAGAGAGATTAGTTCTGAAACATAGTAATACAAAGATAAATAGCAACACTGTAGCCCAGGAAACTTTGAAAATATTTTGATGCTGATAATTAATTTACAATCTTCTCTTAGTGCAACTGTGAAGTTTTTGCAGTCAATATCATTACAGATGCAACAGCAATTAATGGAATTCAACAATCAAAGACTTTAGTGTGACAGAAAATATCTAGCAGTACAGTGCAATAGCATTATTTCATGACTTGTGTGAATGTTTTTCATATACGACTCACTTCAAAAGCACAGACCTCGGTTATAGGATGCTCTCCCATTATACCAGTTTTAAGTTGTATAAAGCAAGCTTTCAGTCTGTGTTTATGCTTGTGGGGTTGTCTGTAAGAGATAAAACAATTAAAGATCTGTAATTTCCACAGTTTTCCAAACAAACAGCAATCTGGCAAGGCCATTTTAGTCATGACTGAGGACAAACATGGCCCTGTATGTAAATATAGCAATCAAAAGTAATTTGCCCTTTTGACATGCAACAATATTGTTGTAGCTCAACTTTTCACAGGTGTATAATTATTTTCACTTGCTGTAACAACTTTCAATTTCAATTGTCACTCTTTGAAAATAGATCACAATCATACCCCAAAAAAGCAACATTTAAAATGCAGTAATCTGAGAGTAACAGACGTTGAATGAAAAAACATCATTTGTCTAAAGCCTTAAGGAACTGTGATAAAACGGATTAACATGATAAAAACCTGGTACATACGCTGACGTAATGAAGCTTCCTTTTCACATTAACTCGGGAAATCAGTCAAAACTTGTGATGCTAATAGGAAATAATGACTTAGCTGATGGACTTCATTGAAGCAGAAAATAATCTTACACTACGGTAAGTTTAAGGACGGTGCTCCACCAAATACTGAACCGTGTAGGTGGATGAACAGAAATTAATTACGCTAGCAGACTTGTACCATCCTTAATTTCTTTTAATTGGAAGAAATATCGTAAAAAGAAAAGAAGTGACATCAGTCTAAACATGACCGCCTTACCTTACAGCTCATTACAGAAGACAGCCAGATGTTAAATACTCTCATTTGATGTTAATATTTTGTATAATAGCCTACACCTGCACCTGCTTTTCTCATTATTCAACCTCGTCACACCTTACAAAGACATACAGCACATAATACTTTAACAGATTGTCTCATATGTTCACAGTTAATTTTTTGCAGATCTACCACACAAAACACTATCTAGCATCTTTATAGCAGGAATACAATCTATATAATGTGGATCCATTATAAGGGAGTGTATGCATCATTGCCACCACAGACTGGGTCGCCGGCTGAAGTGCTCCACTACTGACACACCTTTGCTTCTCATTTAGCCGAAGGGCTTCTACTGGGGACATGGAGTGTGACTTCCAATTAGTTTTCAGGAGATTTATTCATGGAACTGTTAAAGAAAGAATAAGTGAAAGAATGTGAACGGAGTAATGGATTTTAAATGACTGTCACAGTGCAACGCTACATATAGCATAATATGAGCTCTGATGAGTTTTGTATGACCCCAAATGTAAATGCTGAGCCTTAAAGCTTCATTTGGCTGATGTTTTGGCTTATAATGAAACAAAACACAATGTATATAAAATATTGTAAAATATTTTAATATTTTCGTTAAATTAATAAATATCTAAATCTCATCTGTCATGTGGCAGTGTACACTTCCATAGTGCTCTTTTTAACCATGCATAGAACATATAATTCCTATATAAACAAATAAATAAAATGTGCTATAAACTGTTTCACAAGAAAGCTGTGTTTTTTCAGAGTCCCAAATAATAATAACCTTTCCAAAAACATTGCTTATAGGGCTGCACAATTAATCTAATCGCAATCGCGATGTTGTCATTTGCGATTACATAACCACAAGAAAGTGTTGTGAGAAATACATTATAAATTGCTGATTTTTTAGGATTTCACTATAACTAACTTGTGAGAAATTAGCACAGGGTTTTTCCTAATAAAAGGCTGTTTTTACAATAAACGTCTGCTGGCATGTAGGTGAGAGTTTAACATAGACAAATCAAAAGACAGAGAAACATCTCTGATGCCACATACATTTGCATATCCTTTCTCAGCTCAGGAAGAGTTTTTGAGTGTATGCTAATACTCTGCCATTTGTTTTCCTTCATCTACCATTTGTTGGCTTTTGTTCTTTCTACTTGTTCTGTACTTAAGGAGAGGAAATGCTGAGTTCGGGAGAGAAACCGTGCGTTCTCTCCGTGGCCACGTTACATAAAGAATGATTCATCACATCTATTTGACTCCGTATTCTTTGGGAAGGAATTATTTTGCCTGACAGTATGCAATTTAATAGAACAGTTAAAGTGTGTGAGACTGTTTTCTGTGCGCAAGCTGCAGTCTGCTCATTATCTCCGCCCACACCGGGCTCTCGACTCTAAAAACAGATAAACCTACGTGCAATGATAAAATTTATTTATGAGCAGTGTGTGAGTAACTTTTAAGACAACAACCTACAAAACCCCCTCCCCGCCCAGCCGCTAATCATTCAAAACATAGTTGGATGCGCCACTAGAGCAACAAGAGAAATGCAGGTGCTCCGGTTGCTCTGTGACAGAGACAGAGAGACGTTGTCAGCAGCTGAAGCGGTAAGACAGAAGAAAACTGGGAGAAGATAAGGAAGGTTTGGGTTTGGCTCGCTGGCTACTTAACGTTAGTTGTATCAGTGCCTTTTGTTGTTCAACATGTTCAACTTTTCACAGAGCCAACATGCTTGTCAGTCACTTTTCGTCAACCGACCAATCACAGCCTGGACGGGGCGGGAGATTAAAAAAAGTCTGACGTGCTACAGCAAACCATTACATGTTGAACAATATGATTATTGACCACTTAGTACTTAGCATTAACAAATTAGAGACCAATTAACAGCATTTTGCCTGCACAAGGATTACATTTTTAAAAACAACACATGTAATGAAACTGCTAGAACTGGTTTTAATACTCAACAAGTGGTAAAAAAAGAATACTATTATATGAAATTCTAATGAATGTAGTATTTAATATATTATTGTTATACTAATACTAAACTATTAACTAAACATTATACCCTTTATATAATACACTCATTTGCAGTTCCTCCTCCAGGTTGTGGATAGAGCCTCTGCATATGACAGATGTACACTGAGCCGGTGCCAGGATGCCAGTGTGCCAATATTTGCTGCTTCTAGCCGCCTCCTTTGTAGAGCAACATGCTCCCCTTGTTCTGTTTTACATCTGTTTTACGTGTTATTCTTATAAATATTGTTTACTGTTTAACTTGTTGAGAAAGTTGAGAAATACACAAATTGAGAAATACGCATTTCAAAATGTCAGTAGTTCACAAATTCCTTGATAATTAAGCAAGTAGACTCATAGTACCATTTGTTCCATTATAATCAAATCCTAATTGCAAATCGCAATATTGTCCACAATCTCAATATGACTTTTTCTCCAAATCGTAATTGCTTATATTTTAAAACATTTTGTTTCTGATATTAACACAACTCAAATGAGTCATACAACAAACCCCACTGACAATAAACACCCAATTCTGCAGCTCAATGCAGCTTTCAGACACTTCCAGCTCATGGAAATGAGCCAGACACCAGTGGTCTTGACCTGTTTACAACTTATTAAAGGCAAGTGGATTCTTTACAAAAATATCACCTTTGGTTTCTTGTTTCTGGTATCTGTGGTTGAAAGAAAACTGCTGCTGCTGACCATATCTGACATGCCTCCTTGAGCCTAAGCCATGCCATGTTCCAAAGTATCTCTTGCAGCTTTTAAACTGGTGAACATGCACTTAATCCACACATATTCATCCACAAACATTTTCCCGAATGAATGTTCCCACTCCTAGCGAAAAAAACACAATCAAAGAAAGTACCTATTGTTCCATGTATGGCTGCAGGTAACGATAATTTTAGTACTCGAAGCTTCTACAAGTAACGGGGATCAGCTGTGTAAATCGGAAACAACAAACAACAGACAACTGCTTTACCAACACAAACATCACCCGAGTGCTATACAAGTTATACAAAGGTGTAGGGCTGACCTCGAATAGTCACAAATTCTATGCTTTGATGGGCGGAGCCTGATTCGACTGTCAATCTTAGTCGAAGCTTCTCTGCGAAACAAGTATCATGCCATTTTGGCGACATAGAACTACCAGTTTTCTCCCAATAAGTTAATATACAGCCTATTACAATAAACATTTCAACATTTAATGCTGCAAATAAAAAAAAAGAATAAAACTTTCAATGAATGTTTCAATGAAGTGCGTAAATAAATCCAAAATTGTAAACCACAGTGCGAATGTGTAGGCGTAGCGTGTGTAGTGGCAGAAGAGGAACAGCTGCTGAAGAGACGGAGCACCAACTTCACTGGTGTTGTGCCGAGTTGTCCGCACCTCGCAGGACTTTTGGATAACCACACAAAGATTATTTTAGCGTTTTTAAATATTCGACTACTTGAGGACCCACAACGTGCATGCAGTTGTCGGCAGCATGGAATGTACGCAAAACTCTGCACAAGACAGATGACTGACAGGTGAGAGAGAGAGCGAAAAGGGTCTTCAAAAAGCCTCAGTTTAGCTGGAAATATACAGTGTGTAGTTGAGTGAATATAGACTGCAGCTCTGCAGCTTCTCAAGATTAAAGTGGAGCTACCATGGGTTACCCTCCCCCCACAATCGCAATCAAAACACACATGATTCGACTATCAGTCAACTATAGGCAGGACTTGAAGATTCTGATTCAACTATGTAAATCCTTAGTCGGGGACAGCCCTCCTGCAGCTCCCTGACACACAGTTAACTCATGACTGTGACGTTACAACCCAAACTCACGGCCCAACCAGGCGGAGAACAACAAACACATACACATTTAAAGCTGAGGATTGCGGCTTACTTTGGCTAGCCTTCAACTCAACAATCAATCATGATTTCAGTTAAATGCTAAAGTTGCTGTTACTGTTACCTTGTCTGTGGTCGCTGGCAGAACACCGGCTGCTTTCTGATAAAGTGCCGTCGTGCTGTTGCGGTAGGGCACATAAGTTTCGTTTTACGGTGGACAGACTTTTAGCTTGAAATAATCCCATACTTTGGTCACTTTCTTCTTTGTCTCCCTATTTTCACTCTCTTCCTCCACTTTGCAAACAGCTCCATCATATCACGTCGTGTTCACACAGCGTAAGCGCAATGTGCGACAGTAATAAATGTCCGTGTGAAACAGTGTGATATATAGTTATATGGATTGAACAAAGCATCAATGCAAAGAATTTGCGTTGATGCTTTCTAGTGATCAAATTAATCAATTTAATCGATCAATTGTTTCATCCCTAGTTCCATGTTGTATGTGTGTTACACGTAGGTTAGTTTGGATGTATTTCTGGCTTGTGATGTTGAGGGTTGTTGCTTTGGAAGTGGGCAATTTCAATATGTACATACATACACACACACACACACACACACACACACACACACACACACACACACACACAGACAAACACAGGAGCAGAATCAGCATTGATAATATATCCTGGCATGTGAACCTGAGCAGTGGAGAGATACCAGATGCTTTCACAGCCTCCCTGTGCAGTGGTAAAAATTGCACTGCTAATGTAATACTCGCAAATTTCCTCCTGGACATAAATTTCATGAACTGTGTAAATGCACTAGCACTGAATCAGGAAAATGAGAGCAAACACTATATACCTGGGAGAACGCAAAATATCTAGAGTAATAGGGAACCCCATTAATAGATTGTGGTTTGAGATTACAGCATTCGAAACATAATATGAAGGAATTTGAAACTGCAGAGACCCAGCAAGGTAGAAGCGGAGAATGCAACCTTCACACTGCACAGTAACAATAAAACAGGGCTGAATGGAAACTAATTTAAGATCAGGTCAGAGTATAAACAGCACACTAGGGGAAAGCTTTGGCAAAAGAATGTCCGTGGCAGAAGTCAGGGTGTGTACAAGGTTGGTTCAATGTCCAGAGAACGAGAGCAATTGTTTACTTAGTTTGTCGAACATTTTTTTCAGTCAGGACTTCATGCCTCACTGTAAATAAGTGTTCCATCTTCTCAAAAACATTATTTATAAGTGCTTGAATTTATTATAACAATGGTGGTAACCCACCGTTTTGTTTTGTTCCAAATTTGTACAGTTCAAACACAGTTTTAAAACATTCAGGGCCTTTTACAAAACAAACAATTTATCAATAATAATATACTTTATTAAACATGAAGTATACAGCAGTACTAGCAAATTCTATTGCCTATGAATAAAACTGACTGATATCTAACTGTCAACTACCAAATGTGTGTCTGACTGCTGATCAACCAGTTGCATTTCTCAGCATGTGATGTTAATTATTTCCTCACACATCCCAAACTGATTGTGACTAACTGAGCCAGTTGGCTCCAAAAATATTCTGCTTTCACCGGACATTTTAACATACTGTTTTGATTAATTACCTTGAAAGAAATTAGGAGGTGACCTATCAATCACTGTCATCTGCTCAGCTCAGAGTTCTGATGGCCTGTGGTCTCTTAAGATCAATTTAGTTACCGAATGGCTCTCTTTACAAATGCCTCAGTCATTAAATACATGGCCTTTGCTGTGTGATAGTGCCTCCGCTGTTTTTCTCTCAGGTTGTGAGTAATATTTCATAAAGTTATGAAATATATTAAGTAAGTTAGCTCATCTCTGCGAAAAAACCATGCCCCTGCCTCTGCATTATTGAAACCACATGGTAAAGAAAAATGAGAATAATTAGGTCTGTTATTAATCCATTTTCAAAAGGTTTCTTACTGCTACATGTTTTTAAGATAAACCTAAATGACTTCATCATGAAAAGTAATTTCTACACTTATTCTATGAAATTTTATTCTACTAAGAAACCTGCCTATAGCTTATTCTCTCCATAAACATTGTGGACATCAAATTATGTTTTCTCTGGAGTTTATTGTTTAAATTAGATTGTATTTAAGCAGCGTTGTTAATATCAAGCCAAGTATGCGTTTACTGAAACTGTCTTAGAGGAAAGAATGAACACTGGATGTTGCAGTTAAAAAGTAATCCAGTTAAAGCATTTCGTGTTTTCTTCTCTGTAATAATTTTCTGTTGAAACTTTTAACCTCGCCAGACAACAATATGGATCCAGTGCTTTATTTGACCAGATGCATCTCAAGCAAATGCAACATACGGCTCTTTTTACATGTTATGCACCGTAGAAGACAAGCATCTCTCGAAATAGTGTAATGTAACATCTTTCTTAAGGTTTTCTGCCGCAGTAATTGTTCTGAAGGTGTGTAAGCTCAGTGTGGCATTCTGTTGACATTGCTGACTCTGAGAGGGCTTCTTACTGGACTCTATGAGTGGACACTGTGCCAACAGCAGAAACATGGGACCTGTACGGTGGCAGATGTGATGGAGGGCCGAGCTTTGTTTGGGGTGTGCTGTATCTGTGTGTGTATGTGTATGTGTGTGTGTGTGTGTGTGTTTGTGTGTGTGTGGAATGAGAGGGAGAAAGAGAGAGAGCTCAGAGGAATACTCACTCGTTATGGCTGTGTGGAGGGGTGAGGGTGTGACAATGTATCACTGCCTGCCCTTTGGTCAGTAGCCATCAGAAGCACAACAGATGGAACTGATGAACTGTTTCTACAGAGTTTAGGCACTTTACAAGCTGTGCTTCCCAATTATCTTTCATCATGCGCTCACAGGAATGCATAATACTATGTTGTAACAAAGATAAAATCAAAAAATGTGTGTGAGCAATGCGACTTTACTCTGTTTTGCTGTAAAACTGTAAAATACCAGATTGCAATTATTTTGACTGATATTGCAATTGACCCTTTGCTAAGTCACGCCCCCCTTTAGTTGCTGTTGTCCGACAAATTGTCAGACCTGTCGGACATTTATCACGGCGCTGCCACTGTCTATGACTGCACTCCCTGAAGAAAAGACGACTGCAGAAAGAAGCAGACAGCTTGCAGTTGCATTGTGCATTTGAAGGTTGTATTCAGGCTGTCAAACTGACGTGAAAAAACTAAAGACAGAAGCTAAAGCCTAGAGATCACATAGTAAAAGTGAACCACCGTATTACCTGACTATTGAGAAAGAGGACAACGATATTAAGGACCAACACTGTTCCTGTAAAGCTGGGTAGGTCTCTATTCAATATTACAATTAGGGCTGAAACGATTCATCGACTAAATCGATTAATAAAATGCCTCGACGTAAATTCTTTGCATTGATGCTTCGTTTAATCAATATAACTATACAGCACACTTTTTCACAGGGACATTTATTACTTTCACACATGACGATTACGCTTTGAACACGACATGATTATGATGGAGCTGTTTGCAAATTGGAGGATGAGAGAGAAAATGGCGAGGGACAAAGAAGAAAGTGTCCAAAGTATGGGATTATTTCAAGCTAAAGAAAACAACAATTCTGCAATGTTACAGTCCGTCCACCATAAAACAAAATTTATGTCGCCTCGGCAACAGCACAACAGCATCTGATCATAAAGCACCCGGTGTTCTGCCAAGGTAACAGTAACAGCAACTTTAGCGTTTAATTGAAATCATGATTGATTGTTGTAAATGTATATGTGCGTTTGTTGTTCTCCACCGTCAGAGTCATGAGTTAACACAGCTGATCCCGGCAACCGGGGGGGCAAGCAAAAGTACTTCTTAAACGATGAATAGATGAATTAATCTGTAGAAGCTTTGATTACTAAAATCATTGTTAGCTGCAGCCCTATATGATAGCAATACATAATAATGTCTGTTTAACTGTCTGTTTAAATTGAATTTCACAATATCACACAGAAATATAACACACAGCAAGTAGGTTAGCTAAGTTTGAACATCTACGCCGTGTCTACAAGTATGTCACAACAAATGGCAAATCGAGCATTACAGCAACTAAAGTCAACTCAAGTCAAGTCAAATTTATTTATAGAGAACATTTCAAAACAACAGGTGCTTTGCGTGGAAATTTACATACAATTAAATACATCAATAAATAGCTGTAACAGATGAAATTAAAATAAGAGAATATTGTCTCTTCTGTTTAACTGGGCTGGTGATGCCGCAGGGGATAAGACATATGCCTTTGGTGTGAGAGACCCGGTTTCAATCACCCACTGTGACACATCCACCAATCACTGAGCAAGACACTTAACCTCTAGTTGCTCTGGTGGCATGCGACCTCTCACATATTTAGCAATTGTATGTCGCTTTGGATAAAAGCGTCAGCTAAATGAATAAATGTAAATGCAGGGCTCATCATTAAACATATATGCAACTGGCCCCAATTTTTACTGCAGTGTTACAACAAACCCAAAGACTTGTAAGTTATGTTATACTGTTAACATGTTTAATCGGTTATTAAATACATCCTGGATATAAAAAAAATAATAAAAAGTAATCACAGTTAAAATTATAAAATATAAAAAGGTTAACAAAACAAAACAAAACATACTAACAGACTCAAACATGACGAGCTCTCTCTCCTGCTGACAGAGTAGCATGTCGCCTCTATCCTGGTCGCCAACTTCATGTTGTGTTGAAGAATACTTGAAACTAGCGATTGAGACCATAAACTCATCATGAAAGTGTTTACTGAGGTAATAATTCAGCTGAGAAGTAGCAACATTTTACCATTATTTCTAATAGAACTGGACGTTTTTTTGCAACCAGCAGACTTGCCCCCTGCTGGCCGTTAGAGAGAATGTAGTTTTAAGTTCCCTCTGCATGGTTTCACTTTCAGACCCACGTAATTACAACTCTGGATTGGACATTGGTGTGTGCCATGAGCTGCAAAGCAATTGCAGGAGTTTGATGTTCCAAATTTATTTTTATTTTTTTAAATACTAATGTTTTTGCACTGGCCCAACCGGGCCAGTGAGTTGCTAGTTCAACTGTGCCGACGTTACGTTTTACTGGCCCCGAGCCATGAGGCCACCGTTATTGTCGAGCCCTGTAAATGTAATGTAAAAGGGCTTGTTTACTCTCATCTACTCAGTCACACATATTAAACAGATGAGTTAATTGCAGTGGAAGGAGAGCTATTTATAAAAGGGTGTTTTTATTGTCTTATGCAATGAAATTAAGATACTTAAAAGCTTATATATGCGTGTTGTATGTTTTCTAAGACAAACCTTCAGTTGTTAATTATTGTAAAATTCTTCAAAACGGTTAAAGCCTCACCAATCAGATACGTATTCTCATGAGGAACGAGCTCCCACTGATGCATTTTGCCTCAAGCTTTATGGGAATTACTAAGCAGTTAAATGTACTCATTTTTCTTAATAAGGTTGACATACGCAAACCTTCCCATTACACGTGTGAGACTGGTGGACTTCCACGGGACTGCACATTTTCCAGAACAATCTCTGATCTATTAATCATGGTTATTTTAATGAGGTGCGCAATCTGTGTGCTAGGAGGAGGCGAGGAGACAAAAAACACTAAGACAAATATTGGATCAAACAATGTGAAGCTGTGTCATACATCATTTCTCCATCTGTGCGAGATTTTGTTGTGGCTGGAACTCATTCACAACAAATGCCCAGGACACATACAGTTTGAGATGTAAAATGTAGGCCAACATTTACCAGAGCACTAGTGCATTCTGTTGACTACAACAGCGCACACAGCTCGAAGATGAGGAGATTGGCATAATATCTACATACAGACAGATACAGATAAAACAATATCAACAGTATATATTATCATGATACTAAGGGTTCTGTAAGAATAATTCCCACTCGTAGTCCATAGATGTGACATCAAAGAAAAGTCATGTAACATTTCATTACTCCATGCAGAGTACAATGTAATATACATGGTTATCTTAAGCAGTAACGTGATGTGTTAGTTGTAATGAAATTGAAATATACATTGGGTTATGCTGTAGATTTCACAATGTGACTGGTGTTTAAGAGAGAGTGGGGTACAGTTTGTCACAAGTGATGTCATTCAACTGCATTATTCTCTACAGTATAAAAATATATACCATAAAACTTAAATTATTGGCCGGGCTTTTATTTGCTTCAATCCCTGAACTCACCCTGCTTATATTTGGGACAGGCTTTTAATTCCTTTCACACAAATCTCTTGCTCAGCAAAGATGGGAAATAGGTTACTATCAAATTGTTTATTTCAACTAGTATGATTATTACTTGTATAACAATTAGGCTTTTTTTCCCATCTCTTCTGTTTTACGGAAAATGTTTTTTCCTAATAGATTTTGGATTAAATTCTTCCATGCTTTCACATGCTGCATCCTGCATGTGTTAATATTTAGGCTACAGAAACACAGAAAGAGTTAGGGTTGGGAAAATATTATGGCTTGGTTAAATTTCAAAAGCTTTAGTTGCCACAAGCAGGAAAACAAATGAAATATGTTCACAGTTCCCATGGTACATTTTGGCAAGAAACATCCAATCAGTGACCTTTAAATTCTGCTGAATGTGCGACTAATAATGAGCTAAAGCTGAAATTAAAAATTGCTTACAGATTTTGGGCAATTTTTTTTTTATTATTTTGACAACTATGATGCAGTGTCTTGTTTAGTACTCCAACAAAAAGGTCTGGATTTGCTGCAACTCTGACTGACACCTCTCACTGACTTCATCCCCATAGTAACAGCAACTGAGGCTCACGAGGTATTTAGAGATATCCGGCATACCAAACTGATGAAAGAAATAAAGTTAACTAGGATCCAGGAGACTCTTGTTCTATGAAGAGGAACAGTGAGGATGTTGTTAAAAGAAAGCTCTGAAATTGGATTTAACAGTGGGAGAACAATACTTCAGCAACCAGCAGCTCTTTCTACTTCACAACTCTATTCAGTTGTACCGCAACAGTTCAGAAAACATCTGTTTGTATATTAGCCTTTCAGTAGGACTGGGCTGGCCTTGAGAGCTTGCCAATTAACAAAGTCACACTCAACCTCACATACTGGTACACTTCATGAGATCAGCTCATGATTTATATGCACAACATAAACCACCAGTTCCAGCAGGGATCGTCATTCCTTTAAGGACAAAGATTTCGTGCACAACATTGATTTTTCCAGAAGATTTAACCTAATACACATCTTAATCTTGTCCATCTTTTATTTTACATAAAGGTAAGATACCCAGTACTTACACTCCTCATGTTTCCTGTGTATAAATGTATTGATTTTTGTAAAAACACAAAATACACAGAGAATAATGGTCAATTAGGTTGATGGAGGAATATTGATCATATCCTAATCTTTTCCTCCATCTTGTACAGTGGTGTCTGACACCACAGCTTCGAAAAGGAAACACTGTACCACTGTTTGCTTCCTTTTATTAACACGTGACCATGCCAAACCAATAAATAATGTATATAATAATGCAATAATGAGATTAACACCCATTTAACTTCACTGTCAAAATAACTTTTTGGTTTGATATGTTTGTCAAAAGGGTCATGCAAGGTATGCTCTTAATTTGTAGATACATTAAAGAAACCTCTGGCCTCATTAGTCTGTCTCTAGAGACACAATAAACCTCACCTCCCAAATAACAATACATATTTGACAGACGGAGTGTAGCTGTCATCAAAGTTTCACAATGAGGCATTTTAAAGATGCACGAGCTCTAGATGACTGCCAGACACACAGCTCCAAACCCTGCTGTACCAGTAAACTCTCCTTGGGAAACAGCTTAAATATACAGACTGCTATTGACTTGGAACAATACAAACAGATTCATTGTTAAGCAGCACGTACGAGTGATTTGTGTCATTCACATATTTACTCATTGTTAGATCTTTTGTCCAGACCTGTCTTATCAACCACGTAGCCAACAAACAGTCTGCCTTTCTCCCCAGGGGGGAAACACTTGTTTATATTGCCGTAGTCTGAATGGAATTGGAGTCTGAATCAATCTGAGTCAACTAAAATATGTCTAGTTATGTATTAGAAAATTCTGTCACAGGTTGCCGTCCAGCATCATCGTGTAAAATCACCTACTGTAGAGCAGAGGTCGGCAACCTTTTCTCTGATGAGTGTCAATATACAAAGATGAAGACATCCAGTGTGCCAGCAGCGTTTGTTAATGCACATGTCATTTATTTTTCATTCATGGATTGATAGTTAGTCAGATTTTAATTGAAGTTTGACCATGTTAATAATATTAATAGACATATAATAAATACGGCTGTCAAGCAATTAAATGAATTAATGTAATTAATTACAAGTTCTCTAACTTGTTTGTAGTTTTGTAATTAATTCATCAAATGAATCAAAATGAATCACATAGACCGATATTTGCGGTGATAAGCATTTAAAATATTTCAAATCAAATAGATTTTGGTAGATGAGTGCATCAATGATAATAAACAAACTTATTTAGCTAAACATCTTTATAATAATAATAATAATAATAATCCTTATTTGTAGAGCACTTTTCAAAAACAAGTTACAAAGTGCTTTAACAAGTGTAAATACAAAAAAAAAAAAAAGAAAAAAAAGATAAGAGCATGAAAATTTTATATAAAATTAGTAAAATACAATAAAATAAAAGGGATAAAATAAAGTCAAATAAGATCGGGAAAAGCTCTCCTATAAAAGTATGTTTTAAGAAGGGACTTAAAAGAGTTCACTGACTCAGCCGCCTTGATTTCCTCGGGCAGGCTGTTCCAGAGCCTCGGGGCCCTGACAGCTAACGCTCTGTCCCCTTTAGTTTTCAGTCGAGACTCTGGAACAGACAACAGACCTCTGCCCGAGGATCTCAAGGTACATGCTGGTGCGTATGGGACTAAAAGGTCAGAAATATAACAAGGCGAGAGGCCATGAAGAGCTTTAAAAGTGATCAATAGAATTTTAAAGTCAATTCTAAAACATACTGGGAGCCAGTGTAATGAAGCTAAAATAGGAGTAATGTGGTCATATTTCTTTGTTCTGGTTAAAAGCCTGGCAGCTGAGTTCTGGACAGTCTAGAGTCGATCAATAGATTTTTGGGTTAAACAGGTGAAAAGGCTGTTGCAATAATCCAGGCGTGATGAGATGAAAGCGTGTAAAATGGTCTCGGTGTCCTTAAAAGTTAACATAGATCGAATTTTTGCTATATTTCTAAGTTGATAAAAACACGATTGAACAAGCTTTGTGGTGTGCTGCTCGAAATTTAAATTACTATCAAACCAAACACTAAGGTTCTTTGCCACAGGCTTAATGTGATTTACTAGGGAACCAGCAGATAGCAGTATTTGATTTGCCATCTGCTGAGACCCGATGACCAGGATTTCTGTTTTGTCTATGATATGGTAGCTGCATGCTATTTGGTAAATATTGAGTGAAGTCCCTCTGTACATTAGGCTACCATTTATGTCTGCAAGGAAAAAAACATTTATACATGTATTGAATTTACAACCAAAGAAGACGAAGCAGAAGTAGTAGTAGCAGTCGTCTGGTTTATTAGAAGTAAGAAGAAATGTGACATTTTGACAAATAGAGGCCCGTACATATTATTTAGCCGGCAGAGCGTGTCGGCCACTGTAGCTCCTGCACGCTTGCTAAGGGAGCGGTGAGTGGTGACTGATGGTGCATTCATGTGGTGTCAGAATAATCTGATTGTTTTTCCTCCTTAAATCTTTATTGCAAAAAGAGTAATATAGTGTACATGGGACAAAGAAGTATACAGAACAGCATATAATTATATAAGAAGACACAAACAATAAAAACTTTGCCAGGGGTAGTCCATATTATATAACGATATTAAAAGAGGACCATATGGTGACGGTTATTGCAGCCTTTTTGTTGTTGGAGTTATAGATTAAATTGATATAATGTACAACCTAATGGAAAAAAGGAAAGGTACAAAGCTTTTACTGCTGAATATATTATGAATGTGGAATTTTGCCATTAGAATTAATGGAAAATGGGACCATCCGAGGAGCCCTTGAATGCACAATGAGCAGTTGGTTGCAATTTGCAACCCTCTCCACTAGATGCTAATTAAACTTTCATTTTTATTTACACTGAAGCATTTTCTGTATAGCAGATCTCAGTGATCTGTTGATTTGACTGAAACACCTGACAGTGAAAACAGGCAACATCCATGCACTCTTTAATCACCATTTAAACGGATAGTAAGTGATTGTAATCCAATACACTTTTTGTAAACTTCAGGGAGTATTTCCTCATGGTTTGCTAGCTTTCCTTTGTGTGTGCTCTGAAAAAAAATCCCGTTTTCCTACACAGCCCTGGCTCTGTAAATGGAAAACAAGCTTGAACTGTTAGTGTTCATGCACAGGAGTGATGGAAGGAGGGGGGAAGTGGGAGAGAGAGTTCTATACACTGGAACATTTGAACATCCTGGGTTCAGGCACTGTGAAGAAGGAGAGATTGCCGAGAAACAGCCAAAGTGGAAAATTTCTATATATAAACGGAAAATAAAGTTATTTGACCAGAAAAGGGCGAAGGTGTTTCCATGAGAAACCTAAGAGATTTGAAAATTGGGAGGGAGCACTGATGAGAGGGGTATATTTGTTTGGAGCACTGAAGAGAGGGGGTGTATTTGTTTGGCAAGTTCAAAGATCAGTGAACCTACTGCAGAATCCCTTACTCTCCCTTTAAGTTATTGTTGATAGCTGATATAAAGCTATTTTATTAATTTAATGACAGTTCTTCAACAAAATTCTGATTTATACAGTTGATCTTCCTAACATAACATTCCTATTATGTTTTTCTGTATGTTCTAGTTCCCTGAGTGCGGCTTCTATGGCATTTATGACAAGATTTTGCTGTTCAAGCATGACACATCCACCAACAACATCTTGCAACTGGTTAAAGGGGCTGGTGACATTCAGGAGGGAGATTTGGTGGAGGTGGTGCTTTCTGGTAAGTAACCAGCAGTATTCTCTTCTCTTTTGATATGAACATCTTGTGCCACTAGATTGTCATATTATAATCCAAATCTACTATCTCCCTTCCATTACTGTTGTTACTCTGTATCAGATCAGTCCTTATCTGCTTATTTTACTACAGTTAACATCCTACATTGGCCCAATCAGTTCTTTCATTGTTTCAAACTGTAATGCTCTCCTGTCAGGAAGAAAACCAATCTATTTTCCCATCCTGTTTTTATCTCATCCATCTAATCAGTCTTTATTCTGGTATGATTGCATCTTTGTGACCACGCTCTACCCCTGTCATCTCGTTTAGCGGCAGCCACGTTTGAAGATTTCCAGATTCGGCCCCATGCACTCAATGTGCACTCGTACCGGGCCCCAGCCTTCTGTGATCACTGTGGAGAGATGCTGTTCGGACTGGTCAGACAAGGGCTCAAGTGTGATGGTGAGAAAAATAGGGAGATGATGTGTGAATAAGAAAAGCAACTTTGATGTGATCCAGAAATTTCTGTGAAATGAATTGTAACACCAACCAAATATGCTCCATCTCATCCACTCTTCTGCCGTTGATCTCCTGCTCCCTGGTTCTTTGGTCCATGCCGCCCCCTGCAGGATGTGGACTAAACTACCACAAGCGCTGTGCATTCAGCATCCCAAACAACTGCAGTGGAGCTCGTAAACGGCGTCTGTCCACCACTTCCCTGAGCAGCACACAATCCCTACGTCTCTCCACCACTGAGTCGGTGTACAGTGTAGGGACGGCCTCTACCTGCGCAGAGGATGCCAGCCTCATCCGCTCACACACACAAATGGTACTGGTGGACTTATGCCCACAATGCTCTGGTCAGCTTTACACTATTAAAGTAACAGAGTCTTTATAATGGACATTTATCTGACCACATCAAACAGCTGTGTTTTAAGTTAAGGTCAAAAATCGTGTAAACCGTTTTTCACCACCTTTACAGAAACAATGTACTGTTACTCAGGATAATCCACAGACTTTCCAGGTGCCCATTAAAATACATTTCTAGCCAAAAGAAAGACATCACAGTAATGTTACATAACTTGCTAACACGCAAAATATGTACCTTGTGTTTAGAGTACATGGATAAATTAAAATTCAACTAGAAGAAAACATGAAACTTCAGCCACTTGTGGCCGAAATGAGTATTACAACAACAAAAAGTTTTATTCTTGCAACCTAGATTTTTTTATAATTTGGACTATTACAGCAAAACGTTTTTTCACCTATTATTAAGTCATAAACACAAGAGAGAAAACAATTTAGATTTGGATCACTATCATTATATTTTCCTCACTTGCCTCTCAGGACTTCCGTACTTAGTTGTCCGACTGGAGCTTTGCTGCTCTGGTTCAATCCCATAGTCCAGATGCGGCAGACAGCTGTTTTCAGTGAAAAAACTGTCAGAATCCATTACCTGCACTACACAACCTGCTCAGCACCAAACTGTAGAGTTAGCGACTATCTGGTGAACACAGAGGTATGGATTTCCCTAAGAGGTTGATAGAAACCAAAAACAGAATGAAAACTGGACTTGCATTCACCAGGTGGCCAGAAACACAACTTCAAATGAATGAATGTGAATGGTACTCCATATGTGTTGGATGTGTAAATAAGCAACCGTTTGCTAACAAGTTCTCCATATCAACTGAAGGTAGCTAGGTTCTTAGTTTATTTACCCCAAAACGATCTATTTCAATGGTAATCTTTGTTTCCTGACTATTCTGCTAGCCGCGGACCCCTAGTGACGCCCGACGCTTCTACACTGGCCGACCTGTTCATTTGGACAAGATCCTGATGAGCAAGGTGAAGGTGCCCCACACGTTTGCTGTCCACTCGTACACACGGCCAACAGTATGCCAGTACTGCAAGAGGCTTCTTCGAGGACTGTTTAGGCAGGGCCTTCAGTGCAAAGGTGAGTGCAGGCATAGGGAGAGAGACTCATTTCTGGATGCCCAGTGTGATGCAGAATATTAGCTAAATCAGATAACAAATCTAATCAGAAAACTAATCAGATAACATGGTATCCCATCACAATGAAATGTGTTTTGTTCTTCTCAGACTGCAAGTTCAACTGCCATAAACGCTGTGCATACAAGGTTCCTAATGACTGTCTTGGGGAGACCTTTGGAGGTAAGGGAAGATGTGTTTATGAGTCTGTTAACACTGCATGGATTTGATTAAAGTATGAATTTCTCATCTGCATGTTTCCATTATTGCTTTAATAACCATACATGATATAACACATTATATTATAATTAACAAAACTGAAACTCACTGGCACTAATGTTTTTATCTTCTCAGACAACAGAAGTAACTGTGGTAAGTATTATCAGTACTCCATACTGATGCAAAGCTGTGGTCACAACATTTTGAAATCATCTTGACTTCAAATCAAGCTGCACTCAAACCCTTCTTTCACTCTTTTTTGCCCCAGACATGATGAGTCCCTCTGCAGACCCAGAGGTGCCCATGGACTACAGCAGTGAGTACGATGCCTCAGACAAGTCTTCAATAGATGACTCAGACGAGGCCTGCAGCATCCCGGGGTCCTTTTCTCCTGACAACAACCAGGATGGAACCAGCGGTGATCAGAGGTATGAGGAAAACACATACATTTAGAGAAAAACTACTAACAAGTCGATAAAGGAATGTTATAGGAAAATTAGAAAATAACTCAAACACACATTTTATCTATTGACCTGAGCTCTGTCCTTATTTTTCATTTAGTGTTTACATCCCACTAATGAGGGTGGTACAGTCAGTGAGACAGACAACCCGTCGATCCAGCACGGCTATCAAGGAAGGATGGATGGTTCACTACAGCAATAAGGATACACTGGTAAAACATTACCCTTAATACCCCTGCTGCCCTCTCTCTGGGTATCTAAAGCATCTGCAGTTCTTAAAAAATGCTTTCTTTTTCTTTTATATTTGTATGTTTATGTGGGTATACTTGTGTGTGGAAGAAAGAATAGCTGAAGATTGATGATGAGGCTGACCATCGCTGAAAACACCCACACAGACGTGTGGTGAATTTTCTGACTTTTCTTTCTCTTACTCTCTATGTTTGACCTCCAAAGAAACCTTTCTGCCTCACTAGTCTTGTTCTTGCTTTTTCCCCCTCTTTAGCTTCACTAACACACACTTTTGTCTCTTTTCTCTCTCTCCTTGTTTCCACCCTCTTATCTTGCAGCTTGTACTCCTGCTCATCCTTCTTCTTATCTGGCCACTCTTCTCTTCCTCTGGACGTCAATTCTGAACATGAAATACATTTATATGGATACCTAAACTTTGCCTTGATCCATTCCCCATCCCTCACTCTCTGCCTTCTCTTCAACCCACCCCTCAATGTCCCGCCTTATTGATGCTGCCCCACACCATCCCACCTTACTCAAACCCCCAACAGAGAAAGAGGCACTACTGGCGTCTGGACTGTAAGTGCATCATCCTTTTCCAGAACAACACCTCCAACAAATACTACAAGGTAATTATAGTTTACTCCATAAATGATCTCATGTCATTTATTTGAACTGTGCAACCTTTTTTTTAATGATGCATTACTGGTCGGTCCTTGCAGGAGATCCCTCTGTCTGAGATCCTGGAGGTGCGTCCCGCTGGCAACTTCACTCTTGTCCCCCCAGGCACAAATCCTCACTGCTTCGAGCTCATCACAGGCAGCATGTGCTACTTTGTAGGGGAGGACCCCAACACCCTTCCAGCTCTGTCCCCTAGCAATGCCCAGACTCTTCCCCAGACCCCTCCCTCCCCCAGCCAAGTAGCTCCCAACAGTGGCATTGGGCGTGAGGTGGCCAAGGCGTGGGAGAGCGTCGTTCGCCAGGCCCTCATGCCAGTCATCTTTCAGGACGCACCACCTTCTGAGGGGAACACAACTCATAGTAAGTTGAAAGCAGCGAAATGAAGGTGGTGGTTTATTACATTTACTAACTGGCACATTGCAGTCAGAGATTTATAGATGGACATGGCCAGTTTAATAAGAGTGTGCTGTTGCTACGTCACCAGTGAACTAGGTGCTCAAGTAACAATGGACCAAATGTGAAAAAACGAGTCTGCTCTTTATTTAACTCAAATAATGACCAGACCCTTCCAGTAAGTTGTTCTTTCACAAGTTTAGTATGAAATTGAGCAAAGTTATTTTTTAAGTGTTCAAGAAAATACCATACAGCACACACACAATACTGTATAACTTGTACGTTGTTCCTTGTGCTTGTTTTACAGGACAAGCCTCTATCAGCATATCTGTGTCCAACAGTCAAATCCAAGAGAATGTGGTATGACATTTTGGCAATTTTAGCAAAATCCTTCAATCTTTAAGTTAATGAACTGAATCAATTATACACTAAGGAGGAGGATGAATGTATGAAATACTGCTCTCCTACAGGATATTGGTACAGTGTATCAGATTTTTGCAGATGAAGTGCTGGGATCTGGGCAGTTTGGAGTGGTGTATGGAGGTATGTAGATTTATGTCCAGTGATGCTGATTGAGCTCCAGATTGCTGTATTTTGTGAAGGTCAAAATCAATAGCATAAAGGGCTGTATAGAAACAATTGTATCTAAGCTAACCTAAGCTAACAGGACACAAGACAGTACATCACAAACCTCTAATGGAGTTGGTGGTGTTTGTGTGCCACAGTACTGTCTGGTACTCAAACATCAAATTAAAGTTGCTACTAGCACAAAGTTCTTGTATCTCTGACCGAACTGACAGCAATACAGACAATCACAAACTCAGAGCCTAATATATGTTCACATGTCCACATTCACCGCCACATGTGTGACTAATACTCTCTAAATCTAAATATCTTCATCAGGTAAGCACAGGAAAACAGGGAGGGATGTAGCTGTCAAAGTCATTGACAAGCTTCGCTTTCCCACCAAGCAGGAGAGTCAGCTGAGGAATGAGGTGGCCATACTGCAGGTAAATGCACACATATGTTTTAATGCAGCTGTAAATAGATATCATTTGTACATACATACTGATGTTGACATAGTAACATGTGCTTTGCTATATAGTGGACACTGGTGTGGGTAGTTATTTTAGCACATACTGTGCTGACCTTCATTCCAGTACAGTACAAGTATGTAAATATTCCAGCATAAATTTTTATCATTTCTAAAAGAAAGTACACCAAACAGTTTCCAACGGATGAATAAGTGACCAGTATGACCAACCTATGGTTTGTGGACCATTTTTGAAAATAAAGGAAAACTCCTCACTCAAAGTCAGTGGTCAACGAAATATTCAGAGCCTTAAAGGGTCCATGTGTAGTTTTCAGGGGCCTCTTGTGGTGAGGTTTCAGATTGCAACCACTACCTTCCCAAACACGTTGTCACGCTCAACCTAATCGAGCAAGCCAAAACAGAGACCGACACACCAGAGACAGCATCACACAAAAGGCTGGAAACTTAGGTAAACTCCCACTGCGACATTACAGTAATATTTTTATCGGCTTGACGTTGAACTTATGCTCTGCATTTAGCCGAAAGCTTTTCAATATTTGTGTAGCTTTCAATATAGAGGCTCAGTCAAGTCAGCATACCTAAATATATTGAATGATAACAAAAACGGTTGAGCTAGCTAGAATATTTTTAAATAAGATTGTTGCCGCACTCCATGACTCACGCCTTTCCTGATGCTGACAGTGATTTTGCCCATCTGATTCTGGAGTGACCTGTCTTTTTTGTTTTTATCCTCATGTGGAGTTTGTGTTGGAGTCTGTTGTGCTGGGATCTTTTTTGTTGTTAGTGGACTACATTTTGTTAGCTGTGGTGTTATCGGTGTGTACAGTTCAGAGTCAGTGGGCAAGAGGCTCGGGACCATGCATGAACGTCACAGCGTACTTACGGGATGGATTTCGTGGAAATTTGGACCCGATTTGTTCACATTGCAAGGGGCACAGGGACTGCTCCCAGCCACTGAGAAAGCTGGCAAATGGTTTATTTTGTATGTGAGGTTACAACCCGTTCACAAATAGGCAATTTGACTAAAAACATACATGGGGGCTTATAGGGGCTACATATAGCACCTTTAAGTTAATGTACTAATACCACACTATAAAAATACTCGGTTTGGACCCAAAGTGACACCTTCACAATGCTTTCTTTGTCCTAATAACAGTCCAAACCTCTTTACTATTATTAACAATATTACAATGATTAAAATATTTAAAAAGAAAAACAACAAATCTTCAAATCTGTGACACTAGTTCATTTTCTGTCAGTCAACTAATCATTTCAGCTGTACTTGTATACATGTAGTTGGATACACTGTTGGGTAGTTTAATTTATAACAAAACATTATATTTGATAACCTCTCAATAAAAATAATATTTTGTGTGTCAAAAGAGTAAGTAATTAGTAACTAAAGCTGTCAGACAAATGTAGGGAAATACAATACAGTGTTTCCCTTTGAGAGGTATTGGAGTGAACTGCCAGGTTTCTCTGATTTAGATTCACTCTTAAATGTAGAGTACATTGTTGACCAGCAGATGGAGACAGATATGCATTATTCTGTCTATTTGCTGTCGAAACTTGTTTATGACTTTCTGACTTCCCCTTCAGCTTTACAGTTACTCTTGTGGCCTTTCAGACTTCAAAGGCTCTCCCACGCCAGGTTTCCAGTGAAATAAGCTATATTTTAAAAAGGGATGCCCCTTTGAATCATATACTGTACTTAATAAAATTGCCACGTGGAGAAAATGTTATGGCATTTTACGTAATAATTCGTTTTTCTGTTCCCTCTGCTGTGTATCACATTTTTCCCCTGTGGTTTACTGTCCCTTGCTCTCTGTCTTATTTTCTCTTTCACTTCTCACTCTGGCTGTGTCAATACCTCTTTTTCACCACACTCTCCTCTTTCACTTACTACCCCCCCCCCCCCCCCCCCCCCCCCCCCCCCCCCCCCCCTC
>NC_060166.1:23617704-23626979 GCF_021292245.1 Micropterus dolomieu | reverse complement strand
CCTTCCCCCCCCCCCCCCCCCCCCCCCTTTATAATCCCAATTTCCATTTCATCCTATATCTCCTCTTCCTCTCTGATCCCTCTCTCAGAGTTTACGTCACCTGGGCATTGTGAACCTGGAGTGTATGTTTGAGACCCCAGAGAAAGTGTTTGTGGTGATGGAGAAGCTACATGGTGATATGCTAGAGATGATCCTCTCTAGTGAGAAAGGCAGATTGCCTGAGAGGCTCACTAAGTTCCTCATTACACAGGTGTGTATACGCCCCATAGAAGGGATTTGTTATGTGTACAGATATATTCTATTACAAAGTGTTGCATAAATGTTGTGTGCGTGCGTCACTTATTATTGACAATGATGTCCCGATGCTGCAGTGTATTGCTGCTTTTTGTGGTCTTCCTGTCTGAGCATCATGATGCGTATTTAACATGTTTGAAAGTGTGTTTTTTCTCGTGGCTACGTAATTACTTGCGGTTGTGTGTGTGTGTGCATGAGCAGATTCTTGCAGCTCTGAGACATCTGCACTTTAAGAACATCGTTCACTGTGATCTGAAACCTGAGAATGTGCTGCTTGCCTCTGCTGATCCCTTCCCCCAGGTACACAAACACAGAAACACACACAAATACACATTCACACACTAACACCCTTTCGCATATGCAGCAGTTGTGGTTTTGACACTGTTATAAGCATGTTGTGTTTCCTCAAGTCTATTTTTGTTTTTCGTCAAACTAAGCAAATGGCAACTGTTTGCTTCTCTCAGGTGAAGTTATGTGACTTTGGTTTTGCCCGCATCATCGGCGAAAAGTCTTTCCGTCGCTCTGTAGTTGGCACCCCCGCTTACCTGGCCCCGGAGGTTTTGCTGAACCAGGGCTACAACCGCTCACTGGACATGTGGTCGGTTGGCGTCATTATGTATGTCAGCCTGAGTGGGACATTCCCGTTTAATGAGGACGAAGATATCAACGACCAGATCCACAACGCAGCCTTCATGTACCCTCACAACCCCTGGAAACAGATCTCCAGTGATGGTAAACAAAGAGGGAGAGGAACGAGATGAGAGTTTTATTGTTAGACACGGATGGGACTGATGTATTAGACTGCATTAGTTTTAGCTAGGTGTACCTAAGAAACTGACGACTAAGTGTAACTGTGGTTAACATGAACTGTCAAAGCAGGACAAGCCATTCAAAATCAAATGTGTATATTTCTTAATCCATTTTGTAATAATGCCACACACTAATATGCGATCATGATGACGCAGTCATCTGAAATTGCATTTCTACAGCAACGTTATGCATGAATAAAATTGTTGAGATGAAGCTGACAAATGGCACGAAGACATAATTGTAATGATTTGTGAATATTTGTTATTTTTACTGTAACTAATCCGTTTGTTTTTAGACCAATTTGTATACTTCTGTTTTTCCAGCAATCGACTTGATCAACAACCTGCTGCAAGTTAAGATGAGGAAACGCTACAGCGTGGACAAGAGTCTCAGCCACGTATACTTACAGGTAGCATTTAGAAACTACTTGTACACACACAAACATGCCCACTGCCTTGTATGAAAAAATAACTTGGTTTAAAGTCTTTCCGACACCAGTACATCCATTAATCCCCAATTCAAAGGACAGGAAGCAGTACCTTTTCCAGATAAGGGGACTGCCAATAACTTTAGTGGCAGAGCGGTACTACACAAGAATGTCACCTTTTTTTTTTTTTACTTCTACAAACCCCTCAATAAAATCTGTGACCATTACAGAAAATGGCAAATATAAACACGAGGAGACTGCCCTCATAACAGGTGGAGAGAGCAGCTCAAGGTTGATATTTTGGAACTTTAATGAGGATGTAAGAGGACAGATTAGCTTTTATTGACTACACAGTTCTTAAATGTCTCCTTCAAAACACAATGTTTAGCAGGGGAAAAACAGGCCAGTTTTCTCTGTAGGTTTAAACCAGTCCACTGTTGTTGTTTTTGTTGAAAAATTACCCATTAATTAAGTTTCAATGTCACATTAGCCCTAACTTTGATAAAGTCTACTTTCCTCAGAAACTATCAGATCAGCCTGGGGTCATTCAAGTTCTGACACACACACACACACACACACACACACACACACACACACACACACACACACACACACACACACACACACACACACACAACCTAAAGTGATTACTGAATGATGATGTGCTATAAACATATAAAAGCCCATTTAAGTCTGATCTAATTTCAAGGCTCCTGAAACTGAAACCTCATCCCTGTGTTTGTTCCTGCTTGTCGTGTCTCAGGACTATCAGGCGTGGCTGGACCTGCGGGAGCTGGAGACTAAACTCGGCAGGCGTTACATCACCCATGAGAGTGATGACAGCCGCTGGCAAATGTATGCCCGAGAACATACTCTGCCTTACCCCGCTTACCTCGTGCCTCCTCCTCCTGCCCCGGCCTCGGACGATGAGGAAGGCGGGGAAGACGCAGATGTGCAAGGCCTCACTGAGAGGGTCAGCATCCTCTGACAAGAGAGACAGAGGACTCATTTAAGAAGGAGGAAAGAAGTAGGGAGAGGGATGGAGGAAGAGAGTTTCGACCAAGAGGCTGAAAGAGACATACAGTTGCTGAAAATAGTATGGTTCTAATAAGAATAGTGTCTAGCAGATTAGACTTCCACAGCAAAGCATCTGTGTGCCAGAACTCAATGTTACAATAATAAATCCAGTTCCTCTGCTCCAGCCTGAGGTCAGCAAAATTTCCTTCTGATCATTTACCCCTGCTATTATTGGTCCTCCTTCATCTTTTGAATTGCTGAACTCGGTCCATGATGGAGACCGACTCTGTTTCACATCATCTGTGTGGCTGAACTGGGACATCTTCACAGTTACAATCCAAGCTCAACTTGAAAAGCAGCACATTCTTTTTTCACCGCAAAGCGCTCCAAATATGAAGCAGGAAATGCTATTTCACCACAAGCGATGAAGATTAGAATTTGGTGTTAGGTGTGTTTATTGAAGTATTTTTTTCATTTAAAATGAAACTGCCTCCCATTAAAGTAGAACATTTGCTTTTAGAGTCATTTAATTGGACTGACTGGAATAACAGTCCCTCTTGTGTCTTCAGGAAAGACCGGTTCCACCTATTTTCAGAGATGGAAGCCTTTATAGTAACAAAAGACTTCCCCTGTGCTGGTAATTACTAATGTGCAGAGATGGAGTCAAACCCATCTGTATTTACAAAATCATGTCATGTAGTGAAAACTGGAATTATTGATCTGGGGACAGAAAATCCAGTAATTACCACTTTTGCGCCACAAGAGACTCTTAGAAAACATATGTGATTAAAAACATCACGGCAGGTTTAAATGAACTCTAGCACTGGGCTGCCATGACCAGACCGTTTTTAACAATGTCATGTGAGACATTTCTACCTGCAGCTAACAAATTATACAACATTAGCCACTATTACTGTTGCTCAATGGTGAAAATTGCTTCTATTGTGTTGAGTCGCCTACTCTCAAGCAGTTATATGGTGAATAACGTGTGTGTGTGTGTGTGTGTGTGTGTGTGTGTGTGTGTGTGTGTGTGTGTGTGTGTGTGTGTGTGTGTGTGTCCACTGATTCAAATACTTGTATTGATGGCAACATTTTTACACTTGAGCAGGTAAATGGACAACAACAAACAACACAACTCCTGTATTGTTGTTAGGAAGAGCAGACCTCTGCCTGTGATGTAAGTGTACAGATGATCAGCTTGGTTACTAAACTAGATTTTGGAGAGTGTACGTAGTTTGATTATTGACCTACTGTCAATGTCAATGTGTTGCATGTTTCTGTGAAGTAGAATTATGGAGATAAAATTAAAACATACTTTAGTTATGATAGTCTATTATACACGTGTAACCTGAAGTTTATATAGTAGTCAAAAATGTGTATGACTGTGTATGGCATGTTTGAAGGATAATCCTAGCCTTGGTAAACAGATAATAGAAACCTTGAAACATATTCTTTTTTGTCTTGGATGTTTTATTTAGTGTATCATTCATTTGGCTGAACTGTCAGTATATTTAAGAAACAAGGACCATTACTGTCACTCAGGTTTTCTATATCAGAAGCCAACGACAACATTTTACCCTCTACTCACAGTCTATCAGACAGTTATTTTTAGGGCTACAGCTCTCGATGATTTTAGTAATTGAGTATTCTACAGATTATTTAATTGATTCAAAATTTAATAAGTACTTTTGCTTGGCGGCCGTGGCAGAGCCCCCTTCCCTGGTACCGCAATCAGCTAGGTAAGTAACTCATGAATGTCAGGTTACACGGCCCAATCAGGTGGAGATCAACAAACACGCGTATATACATTTACAGCTGAGGATTGCGGCTTACTTTTGCTAGCCTTCACCTTAACAATCAATCATGATTTCAGTTAAATGCTAAAGTTGCTGTTACTGTTACCTTGTCTTTGCTCTGCTCCGTGGATGCTAGACCTGGGTGCTTTCTGATCAGATGCCGTTGTGCTGTTGCAGTAGGCTACAAAAGTTTCATTTTACGGTGGACAGACTGTAAGATTCGAGAGTTGTTCTTTTAGCTTGAAATAATTCCATACTTTGGACACTTTCTGCTTCGTCCCTCACTATTTTTTCTCCTTTCCTCCACTTTGCAAACAGCGCCATCCTAATCATGTCGTGTTCACTTCGATGCAAAGAATTTGTGTCAATGCTTTTTACAGGGTTTCCGCGGGGTCTTAAAAAGTCTTATATCAAAATCAAAATTTAAGGCCTTAAAAAGACTTAAATTAGCTAAAGTTTGTGTTCTAGGTCTTAAATAATTTTAAACAGGTCATCATTTTCCAACGTCCATGCTACCTAGTACCTCTAATGCTCATTGAAATGCTCCCACAGCGCTCAAGAATGTTTTTTCCTCCCGTGGTGGTGTTGTTCCTTCTTTCGCTAGTCTACATATAATTTGCTGTATTACGACTACAAAGACCAAAGACATGCAGCTGTCGTGTAATTGCCGTGAGTCTCTTTTGGATTGTACCACAGATATAAAACGGATTTATTCGTGTTGTGCAAAAGTGCAACCTTAGCGACTCTTGCCTCACCAGGGCTTGGTGAAAACTAGTTGCTAGCAACGTATTTGAAGCCAGCTGTCACTACTTAATGAATGAGCGCAGCAACAAAAATTTCAAACGATCATTAATGATTTTCAGTAAGCTATGGTAACACTCAGGGCATGGCTGTCTCCTTATCCTCATTCTTCAAAGGATGAGCGAATGTGAGGGAGAGAGCGGCAGAAAGTGGCTGTGAAAGCAGAGGATAAGAACAGCATTAAGTTGTCAGGTTACAGCTCTGTCCTGTCCTGTACTGTAAATCTTGATAGTTAAATGAAAAAGAAAGGGCCATAGTGACCACAGAGGAGTTGAGGTTAGTAAAGTTAAAGCAAATTACGGATGCAAACTTGTCCTTTTCAGCTAATGAGATTAATCTTTTGGATTTTGATGTACAAATGAAATGCTTGTAATTATACAAAAGGGAGGTGGTTCTCACGTTGCCTATTTTTATGTTAATTTCTACAAATATATAAAGCAGTAAATTAAAAGGCAAACATGAACAGTCTGTAATGATTCTGAGGTCATATTAACAGTGTTTTCCTGCCATTATAAGGTGGTGAGGCTCAAAACAGCTTGATGCTGTGCCATCAATGTAAAATCATTGTGGAGAGCATCAAAACTAATCACATGAATTTTCCCAGATCTAATGGTTATAATTCAAACCCAGTAGACTTATTTACCAAGTTTAGCTTTTGGGGTGTAGTTTATTCAAAAGCTGCAAGATTTTCCTACTTATTATTCACAGATGTGGTAATAACAATGTTCCAAAATTATGTGGAATTGCATATTTCTTTATTGGAAAACATTAAAAATATTCTTGTGGGATAACCACCAAACCCTCAACACAAAAATACAATCTTAATTTTTTACATTATACCGCCCTGTGAAAGCATATTTTAATCCCCATGGACATTATTATTATTATTTGTAAATGTACCTGCTTTGCACCTGCCTCAACTTCTCCCTGCACTCACACACACACACACACAGACACCTTTACCTCTGGTCTCTCACTGCAAACACACCGGCTTTCCCCGCCTTACTCTGTCTCCCTGTCTGCTCCCCTGAGTTTCTCCGTCAGCAGTAGATTATGTTTTATAAAGTCGCTGATAAGACACAGAACTTGTCTTTTTTCTGGATATTTCCACCTGTTATCCTTTTTCACCTCTCCTTGCACCTTTGACAATTACGTAGCTTATCAATGTCATAGTCCATCTTCAGTGTTTCATTGTTTGGCATCATCCAATGCCAATTTTGTAGACATCACTCAACCCTAATTTGAATACATTTATTTACTCTGCAAGTAATTTTTTGACTGCATTTCCTTTGTATGTTTCTTTTTTTGATGTCGTGATATAGATCTTAAATTTCATTCATATTGGTCTTAAAAAGGTCTTAAAAAGTCTTAAATTTGACAAGGTGAAACCTACAGGAACCCTGTTTTTGGTAATCCAATTAATCAATTTAATTGATGAATCATTTCAGCCCTAGTTATATTGTATTCCAGATATACTGACTGAAATGTCTGCTCTGAAATTAGGGCAAATGCCATAAGGATGCTCTCATAGACATTTGAGCACACACACAGCAAATTACTCAAAGCTGTCAGAGGACAAAGACATATTTTTACACATATTATACTCACCGTCTGAGTGGCACTCAAGAGGACCCTGTGGCTACAGAGGAGAAGAGAAAGAATTGTTTTCCATTCTGTGATGAGCACAGCTACTCTGGTGAAAGTGCACTATTGTTCCTACTACACTACATCTATCATCAGTGCTGAACAATGTCAAATAATATGCTCTTTCTCTCTTTCTGTCTCCTTTTATTTCTTTCAAGTGTAAGCAGGTTTGTCACTATCTTACCAGCCACACATCTCCAGGTTTCTGTCTTTGACCTGGCAAGGGGCAGTGTAGACCCTTACACTTAGTAAGCAAAAGAGACTGAGCCAGACCTCAGAGAGACTTGTACCAGGCACCAACAATGAAGTCTCTATTTGGCTTCATCTGATTCTGCATAAAGTGATGTTCATCTCATTAGTCAGAAGAGGAAGATAAACTGAGAAATCTGAGTTTCCCTCGTAAAACCGTGATCTTTCATCAGTCTGGTTTGAATGATGAAAGATGAAAAGGGCTTCTTCAATGAAAATATACTGTATCTAATAAAAACAATAACAATTAGTCATTTAGCTAATGCTTTAATCCACAGCGATTTACTATATGTATGTCAGAGGTCGCATGCCTCTGGAGCAACTAGTGGTTAAGTGTCTTGATCAGGGACACATTGGTAGATGTCGCAGTTGGAATCAAACCCTGGTCTCCCACATCAGAGGTATATGTCTTATCCATTGCGACCTCGCCACACCCATCTATGCTCTCAGCTGTCATCAGAATCAGAATCAGTTTTATTGCCAGGTATGTGTACACATACGAGGAATTTGACTCAGGATTGTTCATTGCTCACGATGTGCTTACTTATACAATAATACAATAACACAATAATAAAATAAAATCAGACACAAACTACAGAATAGAAAACACTAATATACACACTATGAACAAAACAATATAGACATATTGAAAAATAGTGCAGTGATCAGAGAGCAAAGGATGCAAGAGTAAACTATTCTCATTATGTACATGTAGAAGGTGGATATGATAAACAGGTACACACACACATACATGCATACATGTACACAGTGTGATGGAGCATAGTGCAAAGGATGCTGGAAGAAATAAATAAGACCTAGCAATGGATAGCAGTGGATTTAGGTTTTGCATTGAATGTATAACATGGTGACTTACCAAATTAGATCAGTTTTGTTCAGTCTAAGCCTTCATTTTTAGAACGGGACAGGACAACCGATTTTTGGAAAAAGAGAAATCCATGTCCGATCCTAGTATCTTCTCACCCTATGCATGACACACACCTCCGTGAAGCTAGGAGGCTTAAGCAGAACGTCAAACCAACCATTTTTATCCACACCACCAAGCATCTAAATGAACTTATATGACAACATAAATCGCTCTGTAATCACTGTAGATGGCTGCAGTTCCAGATATCCCTCCTCCTCTCATCCTACACTGCAGTCCGATCACTCTAAAGAGAGCTCAGCTTTCAGTTGTGTAACATATCACTCAAATCACAAAACTCACAGAGTTATTACCTGGATAATAATAACAACAAATGCACCAATATACAGGTGCTGGTCATATAATTAGAATATCATCAAAAAGTAGATTTATTTCAGTAATTCCATTCAAAAAGTGAAACTTGTATAATGAATACATTCATTCCACACAGACTGATACATTTCAAGTGTTCATTCCTTTTAATTTTGATGATTATAACTGACAACTAATGAAAACCCCAAAATCAGTATCAGAAAATTAGAATATTTTGAAAAGGTTCAATATTGAAGACACCTGGTGCCACACTCTAATCAGCTAATTTACTCAAAACACCTGCAAAGGCCTAAAAATTGTCTCTCAGTCTAGTTCTGTAGGCTACACAATCATGGGGAAGACTGCTGACTTGACAGCTGTCCAAAAGACGACCATTGATACCTTGCACAAGGACGGCAAGACACAAAAGTAATTGCTAAATAGGCTGGCTAACCACTCTTGAACAAGACACAGTGTCAGAAGCGTCTCGCCTGGGCTAAAGACAAAAAGGACTGGACTGCTGCTGAGTGGTCCAAAGTTATGTTCTCTGATGAAAGTAAATTTTGCATTTCCTTTGGAAATCAAGATCCCAGAGTCTGGAGGAAGAGAGGAGAGGCACAGAATCCACGTCGCTTGAAGTCCAGTGTAAAGTTTCCACAGTCAGTGATGGTTTGGGGTGCCATGTCATCTGCTGGTGTTGGTCCACTGTGTTTTCTGAGGTCCAAGGTCAACGCAGCCGTCTACCAGGAAGTTTTAGAGCACTTCATGCTTCCTGCTGCTGACCAACTTTATGGAGATGCAGATTTCATTTTCCAACAGGACTTGGCACCTGCACACAATGCCAAAGCTACCAGTACCTGGTTTAAGGACCATGGTATCCCTGTTTTTAATTGGCCAGCAAACTTGCCTGACCTTAACCCTATAGAAAATCTATGGGGTATTGTGAAGAGGAAGATGCTATACGCCAGACCCAACAATGCAGAAGAGCTGAAGGCCACTATCA
>NC_060166.1:23616390-23617604 GCF_021292245.1 Micropterus dolomieu | reverse complement strand
TCAGGAAGTACCACAGCACTGAGACTGCCCTGCTTAAAGTCACCAATGACCTTTTAATGTCTGCTGATGAAGGTATGTGCTCAGTCCTGGTACTCCTGGACCTTAGCGCTGCTTTTGACACCATTGATCACAACATCATGTTAGACAGACTGAGGCACTGGGTGGGGATCTCTGGTACTGCCCTAGAATGGTTTTCATCCTACCTGTCAAATAGGAAGTTTTGCGTGTCTGTAAACAACTATGTCTCTTCGTTCTGTCCAGTTAAATTTGGTGTGCCTCAGGGATCGGCCTTAGGACCCATTTTGTTTTCCTTGTATCTGCTTCCCCTTGGACATATTATCCATAAACATGGTATTTCTTTTCATATTTATGCTGATGACACAAATGTACTTGCCCGTCAGATCCACAGACCCTGGAATGCTGAGTTCACTTAACAATTGCCTTTGTGAAGTTAAAAAATGGATGTCAAATAATTTCCTCCAGCTGAACTCAACAAAACAGAAATCCTGGTCATCGGGTCCCAGCAGATGGCAAAACAAATACTGCCATCTGCTGGTTCCCTAGTAAATCACATTAAGCCTGTGGCAAAGAACCTTGGTGTCTGGTTTGATAGTAATTTAAATTTCGAGCAGCACATCACAAAGCTTGTTCAATCATGTTTTTATCAACTTAGAAATATAGCAAAAATTCACCAAAGGACACCGAGACCATTTTACACACCTTCATCTCATCACAACTGGATTACTGCAACAGCCTTTTCACTTGTTTATCCCAAAAATCCTACTGATCAAGTCCAGACTGTCCAGAACTCAGCTGCCAGGATTTTAACCAGAACAAAGAAATATGACCACATTACCCCTATTTTAGCTTCACTACACTGGCTCCCAGTATGTTTTAGAATTGACTTTAAAATTTTATTGATCACTTTTAAAGCTCTTCATGGCCTCTCGCCTTGTTATATTTCTGACCTTTTAGTCCCATACACACCAGCATGTACCTTGAGGTCCTCGGGCAGAGGTCTGCTATCTGTTCCAGAGTCTCGACTGTAAACTAAAGGGGACAGAGCGTTTGCAGTCAGGGCCCCGAGGCTCTGGAACAGCCTGCCCGAGGAAATCAGGTCGGCTGAGTCAGTGAACTCTTTTAAGTCCCTTCTTAAAACATACTTTTATAGGAGAGCCTTTCCCGATTTTATTTGACTTTATTTTATCCCTTTT
>NC_060166.1:23615565-23616370 GCF_021292245.1 Micropterus dolomieu | reverse complement strand
GTCCTTTCTCTGTGCTGTCTGTTTGTGCCCCCCCATCCCCGTGTCTGCCCCCCTGTCCGGCCCAGTGACAAATCAATACATAATTAAATAAATAATAAAACAGACAAAGGAGTATTTTAATACTCTCTTGTTAAAGTAAAATCTGTCTGGCACAATATGGTATCCAGGTCATTATACTCTATACCAGGCTGCTGGGCAGGACAGGTTTTAAAAAACAAAAAAAAAAACAAAAAACAAATCATTGTTTCACACGCGAACCAGTGTGCAACTTTATGGCTATTTATAGTACGTGACCGTCTTTGTCATGTGTTTGCGTTGTACGGCCACTACAGGTCACTGCCACAATGAACATGAGTCATAATTTGTGTGGCTAAAACGACCTATAATTTTCTGTGGAGGACATGTTCAGTTTTAGGCAAAAAAAAACGGTAACATTTTCTATGAAGGTCAGCGCTATAATGACTTATGCATATATTTATAACACGATATAATGCATCCATAAGACATTATAACAGTTGTTATAATCACTTAAAAACATGCATTATACGCTATAGCAAAGTTCATAACGTATTATGACCTTTTGATTTAATGTTTTATAACTAATAGTAATACCAGTTTATGTCAATGTGCTTAAAGAATCTCCGACCATGTTCCATAACACATTATAACCACCGACTCTGCCTCGTTATGAATACTCTTTAGTCAAGATTTACAATTAGTGATATAAAATGGAATAATAGCTTATAGTAATGTTTAAAGTTATATAGCATGTCTTTGTTTGCTTTAAGTAAAGTGTTAAAATATC
>NC_060166.1:23613827-23615545 GCF_021292245.1 Micropterus dolomieu | reverse complement strand
TAAAGGGGACAGAGCGTTTGCAGTCAGGGCCCCGAGGCTCTGGAACAGCCTGCCCGAGGAAATCAGGTCGGCTGAGTCAGTGAACTCTTTTAAGTCCCTTCTTAAAACATACTTTTATAGGAGAGCCTTTCCCGATTTTATTTGACTTTATTTTATCCCTTTTATTTTATTCTATTTTACTTACTTTATATTGATCTTAAACGTGTATTTTAGTCTTTTCAGTGTTTTCTTGCTTTTATCTTGTATTGTTTTTGTATTATTGTTTTGGGGGTATTATTGACTTTACACTTGTTAAAGCACTTTGTAACTTGTTTTTGAAAAGTGCTCTACAAATAAAGATTCAACTAATCCAGACACCATCGGACATATCATCACTAAACTAACACCAACAAGGAACAGAGACTGAAGCTGGGATTAAAGAGAACACAGAGCAGAACAAGGGCAAAATACCACAGAAGTGCATAGACCAAAAGTAAACCCTAAACATGAACTTAAATGAGAGAAACAGAGGCAAACAGAAGGACACACGAAACAATGGCAAAACTCAGAAACCTACAGGGCAAAAATACAACTCATAACATACACTTTAGCCACCATTTACAATTAGTGATATAAAATGGAATAATAGCTTATAGTAATGTTTAAAGTTATATAGCATGTCTTTGTTTGCTTTAAGTAAAGTGTTAAAATATCTACCCCTGTATAATATATTACAGGTGGACATAATACCATATGAACTAATTATACGACCTTATAACACGTAATTGTTTGCTTTAAGTAAAGTGACACACATTTTGTGCAGGAAAACAACTTTTATTTATGTTCCTTCACTTTATGAACAATCTGTATGAATTTTGAACATTTTGCAGTTTAGCACAAAAACACAACATAATTACATCAAGGACACCCATTCTCAGGGTGGTGAAAGATCGCTCAAGAGAAGACCTTGTAGTGAACAACGGTGTGGATTTGTACATTTTACATTGAATAAATTTGGAGCTACCCTAAATTCCTTTCTCCTCCCCAGAGAAGAAGGGGAGGGGTAAAAGTTGCTTTCTCTAAGTGCTATCCCGACCATAAAACTGGCACCTTTTTGATTCCGAAGCTGATAACGCGGGGCCTGACTGTTAAACTGACAAAGAGACACGAACCAGCCATTGGCATTTCCCTGAACAGCCTATCAAAACTGGCCCCCCCACACACACGTTTCCGTGGCAACTGACCTTATTCTTTGTTTATTACCACATCAAAAAGGAAAACCCCTGTCTCACCCAAGTGTGACATGGTCCAGACACTGAACTTTCAATGTAAAAAGGACTGCAGTCTCCAAAGAGTCAAAGCATTTAATTGAGTTAATTAAATCTTTAGTTACCTGATTACGTTTGCCTCTATTTGAGTAGACATGTTACCATGTTGTTGCTATCTGTTGTTGATATTAATGCTGAAAAGAAGTTACTTGTGCAGTGTTTTTATTTTCAGCAAGACACCCCTTCATCTGATGTAATCAATGCTTGTTCATAATACTTTCCTACAAAATTCCTTTAGAAATGATGACAAAGAAATGTTTTACTATACTCTTAATCGCCAGCTTGAATTTAAGGATGAATCAACAATATTCCCAGTTCCTAAGGAGAGACGATCTTTGATTTAATCCAAGCTTTCCTCATGTAACCTGAGCTCCCCCAAGTGGACGAAATAAGTATTACATGCCCTCGTCG
>NC_060166.1:23596616-23613807 GCF_021292245.1 Micropterus dolomieu | reverse complement strand
TATATAGCATGTCTTTGTTTGCTTTAAGTAAAGTGTTAAAATATCTACCCCTGTATAATATATTACAGGTGGACATAATACCATATGAACTAATTATAAGACCTTATAACACGTAATTGTTTGCTTTAAGTAAAGTGACACACATTTTGCGCAGGAAAACACTCGCTTTATGAACAATCTGTTTGAATTTTGAACATTTTGCAGTATAGCACAAAAACACAACATAATTACATCAAGAAAACTCGTTGTCAGGGTGGTGAAAGATCACTCAAGAGAAGACCTGTTGCCGGCCAACATCATGTAAGAAGAGGCTCAGATGTTGTCACAGATGAATGGCGAGCCTATGGACAGGCCCTAACAGATGCAGTGGACCACTTCACAAAACGTAGCCTATTAAAAGACATAATTGAAATGGGAATTGGGAATACTGAAATGACTCGATTCGCTATCAGAATGTGATCCATTCGGTCGGTGACATTTGAAAAGGCTACACAGAGGCACATATAGAATTTTACCCCCATTTACATTAGCGGAGTGCTAAACCGGAAGTTAGCCTGCTCGTGTAGCAAAGGTCAACACAGTGGACGCTGTAGCGCTACTGCCGACTAGCGTTTGGGGGTGTAATTGCAGAATGACGGACAGACCTACGCACAAGTATAAATGCATTGTTATGAGTTGTAGTTCCAGTCCTGTGCCTCGGTTATGTTTTAGTATTTACGTCTTGTTCCTCATCTGCATTATTTTAGTTTAGTCTGCTCTGTATTCTGTGTCTTAGCTCCTCGTTCTGTGTCTCGGTTTATGTCTTGGTGTTTTGGGTTCTGTCCTGTGTCCATTATCAATTGTATAGTCTGTTGTGTTTTGGGGTTCGCTCATGTCCGTCTCTGTCTGTCACTCATGTCTGACTTCTTGATGCCTTAGTTTCCAGTTCAGTGTTTTGCTTCGCTTCGGTCTGTTTTCCTTGTTGGTGTTAGTTCAGTGGGGATGTGTCTGCTTGTGTCTTTATTCATTTATATTTATTTCTCTGATCTGTTATGACACAGGTTACTGAACACATGTCTATTCCCTACAGTATCCCTCTGCTCTGACTGTCTCTCTGTTCTTCCCTCTGCTCTCTCTCTGCCTACCTCGTTAGCCTCATGTCTGTCACCTGTGTTGCTCCCGCCCTGCTCGTTATCCCTGGTATATATGTGTGGTCTTTCTGTTCAGCCCTTGTCCGGTCATTGTTCATGTTACCTCCCCAGTCTGTCGTGTGTATGCTCTCTGCCTTCCTGTAACCAACCTTGCTTGTCTTGTCACCCTGTACCTTTGGATTTCTGTTAGGAACTACCTTTGTTTTGGACTCTATCAGCCACTCAGTCAGTAAGTGTGCTCGCCTTCTGTTTGTTCTAATAAATCACCTCGGTTCACTGCACCTCCTCTACCTTGCGTCCTGCATTTGGGTCCTCCAACCTGCTCAACTCAGCCACCCACCGTAACATGCATGGCTACGTGCGTAGGTACGCACGTAGACCCTACGCAGGAGTATAAATGGGCCTTTAGCTATCAGCAGTTCCTCTTTGCAATGTACCCATAGATGAACAGACAACTTTCATTGGATTACTTATTTGATCCAAAATCATAATACTGCCCTCACAGATTGTTTTTGGTGTTACAAGAACACATGTATTATATGTAGACAATATTATTGTGAGACAATGAAACAATGCTTTATCTTCGCAGGAATTTTGTTGAATCATATTTCATTATCTTTATGCAGCTGCAGTGATCTGGTTTATTTTGTCTTGTTCCAAGATGAATCTCATATGTAGAATTTTATTTTTCTGAAACTCTTCTGGGAAAAGATTAAATACTTTCAGGTGGATTTTTATCTGTGAAGAAAAACGAGCTGAGGTCGAGAATAAATGACTTGAGAAACGTTTTACTGACTTGTCTAGGGAGTCATCTACGATGATGGACAACTGTTTGCACGCCAGTGCCTTGTATCATGCATTGGAACATTATGTTCCCTGGTGCCTTTACTATTCTACTACTCAAATTGCTGTTAAATCCCATTTTTGGCTGTAGTTGCCCCCTAGTGCAGCATGTAGATACAAGGTAAGAGTCCACACCATAAAAATATCTTGAAGAGGGGAAATCGCAGTGAACTCTAAAACCTATTATTATAAAACTGATTTGGTCTGTAGGCTATGTAGTATATAAAATGTCAGCACAGTTTTGTTCTCAGAACTTTAAACACTAAAAATATCTTGTTCTGTAATTGTCATGGCTAGATTATCAGGCATTATGTTTTTAATTATAAGGCAAATTGTCACTCTCAATTTACTCTGCTTTAATAATGACTACAGACTTCTCTAGACGTCTCAAGATGCCAGAACTGATTTGAGGACATTTGACAAAAGATTTAATTTGATTCAGAGAGAAAATAATTGTAGTACTACTTTACTACTGCTCCTATTATAACTCTGAGTATAATGCAGAACAAAAAGTGATTTTATATTATACAAAAAATACATTGTTGGTACATTCTGGTAAAATCTGATGGGCTACTGACTTCCATCATGCCAGCAACATAAAAAATACCTATAATTTAAACTAGCTGCCAGACAGTAAAATAATATTTCCACTCTATGTCAGGAAAAGCACATGTGTGTTAAATAACTAATAACTAATAATAGCTGTATTCTATTTAGGTGAGCTAGTTCCGGGGCATTGGTGTTATCTTAGAAGATGTGCAGATCATGATTTCATCCAGCTAAAATGTGCACTTCTGGTGCTGCCCTCTTCTTGACTTAAAAAAAAATGTATATTAACTCTGTCTTTGACAGCACAATTACAGAGTGGGATCTTCTCTGTCCACCACCTGTAAACCTAATTCTCATGCAGGGTTGGAGCACATTAAGTTTGTGGCCTTTTAGCTTTGGCAGTTTATACTGAAAACACCACATCGCCTCCATCTTGCATCCAAATAAATCACTGCCTGCACTTAAAACGATTTCTGACCTTTATCTACAGATCAGGTTTTCCCTCAATATATATTTTGGTGGCGGAACTAGATTTTCTCTCACCTAAAGGATTTGCTGTCTTTTCCTTTAAAGGTCTGTGTGAAAATACAGTTGAAAGTACAATTTGATCAAGTCTATCAAGGTACTGGAAGTTCTATAGATTAAAAAGAGACTAAGTAAGCTCATGAATGCTGTTTTGCAGCTAGCTCTTAACTGTTAGATGTAGCAGCTTTCCAAAATCACATGGACAAGACAAGACCACAACCCTAACCCCCCCTCGTCGATCAGTTCTTAATCTGTCAGAAAAAGATTGTTTCCTGGTGTGATTTATGATGTGCTGAATTGGCCTACTGCTTTAAGTACATACTGTAATGGAGGTCCATACCATGTGGTATTTCTGAATGAGTAGGCTACTAGATGTGCCTCTGAATGCTTAAAGTGATTCTCTGAAATGAAACATTGTAAAACTCTGGTGGAAATTTCACTTTCCACTGTTCTATTTACTGTCTTTACTGTCTGTGAAGAAGGACTACCAACTTTTCCATGCATCTTCACCTGGATCATTAAAGTGTGTTAGTGTGTTATGATTTAGTGCAACAAACTTTTGACAAGCTAAGAACAGAAAATGCCACACACTCCACATCCCTCATTATGGAGACCCGACCCATTTACAGGGAATCACTCCTCTACCTGTTGTTACAGTATACCTGACCAAATGCCACGTACCCAGTTCCAGCCACATAGTCCGCTAAGGACTGAAAGTCTTCCAGGGGGCCAGACATGCCAGCTAGGGTATGGCCTTTAAACAACAGCATAAACACAATGTCAGCTTCCCTTGTGTTTTGCATGAAGAAATATCCAGGGGGCCAACACTGGGAAATCATGGTTTGTTTTATATTGTGTTCCTCATTAACATTCAGAAATACATATTATAAATAATAAATATTGCTGGTTATTCAGTAAAGCAACTAAGCAATTGTATTTGAAAGCACTTTCATCTGATAGCTAATTGCAATGCTACTTGAAACTGTATGACTGTGATAAGTGTTTTTTAATGATTTAGTTATTGGCAGCAGAAGTCACATTTGAACACAGAATATAAGCAGTTAGTTGGCATTCTGACCAAAAAAAGACCTGCATTACAACCACCCATGGGCAGCATTGGTTGGGGTGTGTTGCTTCATGCATTATGTGATTTGCCAACGCAGCACCTTTCCAAATGAGGTCACATTGCATTGTGAAAACGTCTCAAGAGAAATATTTGAAAGTGACACAAATGATACAGGAAAAATGACTTATTGCACTTGTATATGATATGTGTACACAGAGGAAAGCCTTACTACTATTATTCTTAGCATGGATATTTGTTACCAAATCACCTGTTAGATCCCGAGTTACCCCTGTTCAGGAGGTACTGAACCAGCTCTCCATCTTAAAGGGTCCGATCCTCTAGGCCTACGGGTATTACCCTCTTCGGTATAACTGAGGACTGTTAGCTTCTAACTAGTATTGTAGTACTGGTCTATAGGACCGGTCTTAAGACTACTTTTTGATGGTTTTGGTCTCGTCTCGGACACATGCGCATTTGTACTCGATCTTGTCTCGGGATTTTATTTCAAGACCAGTCAAGACCATACCTTTGGGAATATCAATAAATTGCCTTTGCATTGTCTGATTTATTTAACTTCCAAACTTTGACTGGATGTAAAACTTGCTTCAAATTCAACCGATAACCCTAATTAAAATGTGGATCTTTCAAGTAAATTTAAGAAGTAGGCCTACCTATGATCTCATTCCACATTTTATTGTATGTCATGTAATGTGGGGAACTGGTCTTGGTCTTGACTTGGTCTCACCCTCCCTCGGTCTTGGTCTTGTCTCGGTCTCGATAAACTCTTGTCTTGGTCTTGACTTGGTCTCAGTTTTGGCGGTCTTGACTGCAACACTACTTCTAACTGCCTTCTTCCAAACGCCTACCCTGCTCACTCTGAAATGGCACCTGACTGAATAGCCCTAGAGCCAAATACCACCTCTGCCATACCCGTTTACGACAGCTCTCTTCTCATTGATCTGTGCACTTGGTATGGTTGCTAGGATTGTATTTAGTGGCCAGGAAAATAGGCCCCAAGCATAAGTTAATTTCTTTGGCTAGAGCAACCTATTAGAACCTTAAAGATGTTAAACACACCTTACCTATTGAATTACTACCTTAGTGAAGACATAAATCTGAGCTTGAGTGATTTAGATGTCGTCTTTTTGGAGAGAAAGGGAGGGGAAGGAGTTGTCCTGGCCGTAGAATCCTTCCTCCGCTGCAGAGCTGTTGACTCTTGTAGAAACTTGAGGCCCTCAAAATGTCTCTAAAAGTCTTCAGTCCATATTGCAGTTAAACGAGAGAAACTTCAGAGTCCAATGATTCTTCAGGTGGTTTGGCCATGGTTGTCCTCTGTAGTTCGATCTCTTGAAGTCCACTAAAGAAAACTCTTAAGTATTCTCTAGTTGTTTGCTGTTCAAATCCCCAAATCTTGTCTTAGGCTCTTGGTCCCGTGCGGTGATGATTCTGCTCCGAGTCCGATGCCTCTGAGATCTCCCGAGGAATGACACCGATCTATGTCTGACTCTTCTTTATATATTTTCTCTTCAAGTTGTCTTTGGGTGTAATTGTGCGTGTGTGTCGGGGTCAGGATATGTCTATGTTGACTCATGACTCATAGTCATGAAGTCTTCACCCAAACTTAGCGACCTTTTGCATACCTTTACCCTAATTCTCCTTACTTTGACTTTGACTTTTTACAATCAGAAGATCAATTTTATTTATTCATATTCAATATCAATGAGAGATCCTGATTTTCAATCATCATCACATCATGTTTTAATACCAAATCTCTTTCTTTTAGTCATTATTCATTATATTGCTTATAGCATTCTTAAGCTCTGTATTTTGCAGATGGAAATATGTTGCACTTCCCATTTCTCACTCACTGTTGTTACTAAAGGGAGAAAAGCTCCAGTTTTCTTCTTTTCGATTTGATAGAGCGTTGGGATCTCAACTTACTTGACACGCCCTTATATGGGGACTTATTAGTTTGCCAGCAACACAAACAAATTTGTTTAAATATGAATTAGGTTCATAGGTTCACCACGCGGTCATTAAGCTTATAATTATTAACTTATCTTGCGTTCTCCACACAGTAGGTTTTGTCTGGGACAGAGGACGTCTCTTAGCCTACTTAGATATTTAGTCCACAGATCTGCCACACACATCATATTGAGCAACACACAATGGAAGATCTTCAATATCAGCCTAATATCATTCCACACATAGGCTTATCGTGGTGTTAGTTCTAGTGGGTGACTTACTATTCAACAAGCTATTAAACAAGCTACCAAACAACTGTTTCAGTTTCATTATAAATTTCATTCAAATTTAGTTTAGACAGAAAAGGTCAATAAGTGAGTGCTCAATTGTAAAAAAAAATAAAAATAATAATAAATAATCCTTTTTTTTTATGTCTGTGACATATTCTTCAGAAATTGAAACAGTAGTCAAAGCTGTAATGTCGCTGGTAAGATAAGGTTGATATGACATGATATTTTTGCTCAGAACCATGCGCGTCGCCTGGAAAAAATAGGCCATGCTGAGTCTCTATATAAGTCACAAAGCCTGTGTGGCTGCTCTAATCTGTTAACATGGATGTGAAAACAAGATGTTCTGCGATGCTCAAGCGCTGTTCAAGTAGGCGGTGAACAGCGAAACACTTGTGCCAAAATTCTGAAAATAAATGCAACACAATCTACAAACAAATAATGACCCTCATGCACAGACAAATCACTATGAATTCATTTAAATTCTGGTTGTCAAGAACAAGTCACTGATTTCTATTTGTGAATCATAAAGAGTTTGTTTGCGGATTTTAAATCTTTTTGTAGATCGTATTTTATATTTGTATGTCATGTAGAGTCTGTTTGTGGATTTTTTTTATCTATTTGTAGGTCTTGTTTTGTGTTTACAAATTGTAATATGCATTTTTGACTCATAGTCTCTTCATTTTCAACGATTATGGCATTGTTCTGTCACCACAGCAAACAATAGTGCCAAAATTCTGAAAACAAATGTGACACAATCTACAAACAGAACATGAAATTCACCTGCAAACAAATCACTTTACATTCATTCAAATTCTGGTTTTCAAGTACAAGTCACTGATATTTGTGAACCATGATGTGTTTATTTGTAGATTTCTTCTTTCTATCTTTTTGTATATCATGCTTTATATTTGTGGATCATGAAGAGTCTGTTTGAGGATTTTGTATCTATTTGTAGATCGTGTTTTACATTTGCGGATCATGAGGACTTTGTTTGTGGATTTTTAATCTGTTCGTAGATTGTGTTATGTGTTTACAAGTTGTTTGTGACTTTTAGTCTGTCCATTTTCAATGTTTTTGGCACCGATTTACCTCCATAAATCCATTCAATAGTTGTTGAGATATTTCAGCCTGGGCCACATTGGTGGACTGACTCATCAGGGGTGACATTGGCATCTTTTTTAGCCATTTTTAGCCAAAAAAATGATGCTTGTAGGGCAAGATTGACCACTCACTGGTTTAATGAGTATGAAAATGTGAATCATATGCTATGGACTTTCCAGTCACCAGTGGCCTGACATATAAACAATGTGTATGCACAAAAACCGTGAGTCCGCCTTGTCCCACACATAAACTGCTTTTTATAAAGGAAGAATGTGTGGTGAGAATGTGTGTATGAGTGAAATGGTAAGGTGTACGTGAAATGTAAGGTGAGGGACATAGTCTTATAGTTACATGTTTAGACTAATCTACACAGCGTTTTTACACGCACATTTATAAACTTAATTTTAAATCATTAATGAGTGATGAATTTTGTCATACTTTTTATTTATATTCAAGCCCTTATTACCCTGTGTCAGTGATCATTTAATTTTATCCTGAATTTTGAAGCACTTTGTGAAGTCTGTCTCGATATAAACATTATAAAGTAATCATCATCCTTCTAGCATTTAATAATCATGGATCAGATATGATGTACTGATGGTTTACAGGCACATGCGATGAATTAATGGTATGGGCACTATAAATAGCCACAGCCGTGCACAATAGTTGCACGTAATGGCGGATGTTCTGTTGCTGTTGGAGAACCTCGCAGATGCAACACAATTGGTGAAATTGCACTGCAACTTTGTCACTCTTCTCATTGACCGGTCTAATGAGAGGTGGAGTATCTACAGAATACTCGCAAATGGATGTTTAATGGCATTTTTACATCGAGGCATGACTAACTTAAGGAGTGGTTTTGGCTCATGCATGTGCGGCCAGTTCCACAATGATTGTGATTTAGACAGAATCAGTTATACATGCTGCTTTATAATAAATTATAATTATAATTTATTGTGGTGGCTGTGGCTCAGGAGGAAGAGCGGGTTGACCGTTAATTGGAAGGTTGGCAGTTCAATCCCGGCTCCCCCAGGCTGCATGTTGAAGTGTCCTGTTTGAGCACTTAGGCTCAGTGTGTGAATGGTGAATGCAGATGTAGTGTAAAAAGCACTTTGAGTGGTTGAAAAGACTAGAAAGGTGCTATACAAGTATGGAGCATTTACATTTAAATCTGATGAAAAGAATGTCAGTGCACATTTCTGTCTTGTGTGTTCATACAGTTTTAGATGCGGCAGTTTTATGCATCTGGCCCCAGCTCTCAATCAAACTGAAGTGGAGACTTTAGACCAACATGTTAGACAATGAAAGGGTCAGGTTATACCTATTAAAAAGGTCACCAACATAGCTTAAAGGAAAGCATGATTTGTGTGTCTCATTTTAACAATACAATGGAGTAATGTCTACCAATCCAGTGAGCTTAATTATTCTCTAAAAGCAGGGTTGTTATCCCAATTAAACTCTTTTAGCCCACTAAGTAGCTGCCACATAATGCTGAAGTTTGTCAAAACTGAAACAATCGCTGATAGTTATTGTTTTTAGATATACAGTTTTAAATCATGTTGAACAGTCTTTTCTGCATAAAGTCTGGGTTGAGATAGGCTGAGAAAGTACAGAGTTTTTCATTCCCATCACTATTTGAATAAATGACTCAGTTGATAAAATCTTTAGCAGATGGATCCACTCCAGTGACTCAATATGTGTAGCACATCATTGCAATCAGTTTGAAGGGCATGTTAAAAAAATGTTCTATGGCCAATTCAAAACGTGTTAGTAATCATTACTTGCTCAGTTGCGCTCTCCACTTTAGGGCTAGCATTGTTCAGTGGCAGACTGCATTGTGTCTTTGATTTCTAATTTGTTATGCACGTGTCCATAATCAATAGCAGGAATATGTTTTATGATTCCATCTGGAATCATGCTGTGTTATCTGACAGCTTGGAAGAAACCCACCCTTGCCTGGTAACGCTGTTGCCATGGTCTTTGTGGAAACCATCCAGACCCTGCAGCTAATTTGTGAGGCGTGATGAGAATTGAGAACCCTCAAAATGCAAAACAGGAAGGACGACTCCTGACGAGTCTCACTCACACTATTTTGTCTCCTCTTTTCCCATCTTCCTTTACATCCACTTTTTTTGCTCTCTCTGGCTCCACTGAAATTTTCCTAACCTAAGCCCTTTATATAAATTATGCATCTCTATCAATGTGAGGCTGCTGAGGCATCCAAAGCCAGCTGTAGGCAGAGTCTGGACAAATAAGTAACTTAAATGGGGTCAAAGTTTATTATATGCAATTCTAATGAGATGAGTTAATGGTGTACCTCATTATTTGAATTGAGAGTGTAGGAGCCCTGCTCCTTTTGACTCTGCATTATTGCCACACAAAATGTATGATGGTTTTAGCGCAGTTTGTGCTCGCTTTAACTTTGGAAAGCACATTTTTATCACTCTACATGTCATCTCCACTACACACATATACTGTATGAATTGTAATATTAAAGTCTGAACCTGATAGTGGGGGCTTTACAGGCGTTTTTAAGTCAGTACACTGAAATTTGACACCACAGCGAGAATGTTTTTCCTAGTCTGCAGGGCGAATGATCAAGTGCTGGCCAAATGTTATTATCTCCTGCTGACCCTTTCATTAAGAGAGGTCAAAGCCCCTCTAATAGTGTCGGCTCTGCCAGGGAACAATCACAATTTAATATGTACACATTTGGACTAGTGCAGGGGATGGAAAAATCAACACTTAATGTTTTTTTTAAGGTTATCTGTGTTAGGTTGAATGCCAGTTAGCAGAATTTATTGACTCCAAAAGTGTTTCCCACTGGTCAAGATCTTTTTTGTGGTTGTTGTTGCTGAAGAGTATAGTATTGTGCATTTGTACGTTACCTTATGGATCGTAAAAGAATACTTGCCAGCCTAGTTTTCTTACAAAACTTATGAACACAGTGCTGTTCATCAACTCTGTAATTCTGGTGGTGCTCCCCTTCCTTCTGGAGTCATTTATGCTAACAGGATGCACACAGATGCTTAGTGCCTCAGATGCCACAGAGAACCGGAATTTTTTCCTATTGAAATTAACTACAAAAACACGCTTTAAAAACCTAGACAACTTGTAACTGGATTTTGGTAGGGGATGCTTTTCTTGTTAAATAAATATACTGACAACAAAATTTTGTTTTGCTTTATTAAATATACTCAAAACACAAGAGCAATAAGTTTGTAAAATTACTGCCTCTTATTCTGTTGCTCGTCACTTAGACTTAGAAAACGTGGGGAGTGGGTGTAAATTGTGGGTGTGCTACCTAAATACATTCAATATCTGGGAGATACTACACTGTGAATGTTCCTGTCCTATCCATGTTAGTTAGCTTAATTCTGTAATTGCTGTTTCCCATACAATATTAAATATGAATTGAATGAATGAATATATGTTGTGAAATGTACCTAAATCTAATACCTCAATAACTACATATGTTTTATTTTAATACAAAATAGGGCAGTACCACATATTTGTAATATATATGCACATGTCATACACATGAACACGTAACACATATGAAGTACTAAACTACCCCACAGCATGCAAAACATACGTGAGAAAGATGTCTGATGCACCTGCAGTTTTGTCAAAGATGCTTTTGCCTCTTTAGTGCTCTGCTTTTGGGCTAATGCTCCCTTAAAAACTGACATATAATAGTGCCGAGTGCCAGACCTCCTTCAAAGCCAACAAATGCTGAAAACTGACCTTTGTTAAAAAGAATTTATGGCAGCGTCTTAAATTATTTTGTCCAGCCCCTGAATTTTGAATATAAAATGCTTGTATAAAATTATACTTCAATATACTTGAATCATCAACCTGAAATAGTAAATGATTACAAATAAAACTTCTAATTAGACAATTATTCAAATGTACTTAAATTGCACTTCTCAATTATAAGCAATGAAAACAAGTGTATAGAACATTTGTGGAAACGTGGCTGTAATGATGCTATGTTTGTGTGTGTGTGTGTCCTTATTTGTGTGAAGGCATATTTGTAAATGTCAATGCATGCAGTGAATCAGCAGATAGAGATTGAGCATCTTACCTGTACAGATGTTTAAAATTCGAGCTACTGACAATATTCCTGTACAATGTTCAGCAAATGAGCTTATTTTCGTCTCTTTTCTGTGTTGGCTTTTCTTCAATCCTTTTTTCTTTTTAGTTACAAATCCTAAATATCTAGTTAGAAATTCTTTCCTGCAGCTGATAAGCCCACAGTGATAAGAATCTGGCAGGGAGACGGTGTTGTCTCACTCAGCACTGAGTGAGAGTGACAGAGGGAGGGAGAAAGAAAAAGGACCCACATAACCCCTCTCTTTCAAATCTTCATAGAGGGTGCCCCCTCCCACCTTATTATCATTTTATTTTGTCTGCATCCACACACATTAAGCCTTGGCATACACACACAAAAGTCCACACTTGTATGGGTCCTTTGCAACATGCTGTGAAGACCTGTGCAGCAACCTATTACTTGCTCTCGAGGGAGAGGGCAACCTATTCTGTTTGCTTTATTTGCAGCATGAAAGCCTTGATTGCCTGCAGATTCTTCTCAACTTGAAGAGGAATGAGAGAGAAAATGAGCAAGAGTGTGAAAAAGGACAGAATCATATTTACTGTTTTGTTTTTAGGGTAAGGAGGAGGATGAAAATGTAAGTTTATTGCATTGCAGTAAATATGAAAAAAAATGCAGATGCATTCCCAAATCAGTGAGGAGGAAACAAAGGAAGACAACAGCTCAAATACACTTACTGCCACTGCATTAATTACCAGTTAATAAGAAAAAAATATATCCAATTATCTTTACTTTATGTCAGCACAACACACAATATCCACAAGCACAGTTAAAACACAAACATGAGGCTGTGAGTCTGTCTGCACTACACAGCGCTTTTAATGTAATGCGCTGTCACTCCTCTACCAGTTTATCTTTGTTCTGTCCTTTGTAATGTAATACCTTCTCAGGGGAACCCCTGCTGACACATCGACAGCAGCTACTATGAAAGCGCCATCAAATAATGTTCAGATACTTTTTCCTCAGCTACTCCTTCATCTCTCTCCCTCTCTGGTAAAGGCTGCTCCTTATCACTATTGTTGGACGCGTGATGAGGATCTGACACTTGAGCTCAGAAATCTGCTCCACAGGTTCTCTCCATCCATTTTAGACATCAATTGGGGGACCAATTCAATACAAAAAGAGCACGTCAATAGAACACACTATACTGGCAAACCCATCAGAGCCGTAAAAAGACACATTGATAGGGGAAAGCAGTGTACATAGATTGCTATATTTCAGATAACTTCTGTGTGGCAGGTCTTTGTGTAGGAGCCTGAAAGAAAACTGGATGTTTGATAGGATTTTTCTCGCCACTGTGGAAAGCTTGAAAAGAAAAGAGGACTGAAAAAGCAGCGATATTCAGGAGGAGGTTTTCAGCTGCATGTCTTAAAGATGACTGACAAAAACAACATCAAAAGTACATAAATACAGGTTTGGTTTAGTGACAAGCATCAAATTACAAACATTGCATCCTTTAAGCAACAACAATTTTGCCAACCCCTAGCTGTTTGATATGTGCTTATGCATTACGTTCTAAACTAATGTCTGGCCCCTTGGACTGAATAATAATTGCGGTTGCCTCTGCTGTCTACTGATGTGTGAGTAAGCTTTTAACATTCAGGTACTGAGGTACAAGTCTACATTAATAGCCTTGTTATCAGCGTGTCACAGGTATAGTGTATGTTATGTGTGTGTGTGTGTGTGTGTGTGTGTGTATACACACACAGTGAACTTCACAAGTCTTAATGATTTTGGCTTAGGGACATCTAGATGTTTGTAATTATGAAAATGTGCAACTTCTGAGCTCTGTAGAAAAAAGGTTTGTGATTTGAAAATAGCACACATAAGGTGATATGCCAATTTGTTTCCCCTGGCTCCAAGTGGACAAAATATATGTTATCATAAGTTTAATTAAATATCCTGCATTAAAACTCAAAGTTCTGCCATTTGTTTGTGAAACTATTGATAATTGTACTTCTTTGGTCTTTGAACAAATAGTGTGCTCTAAATCAAATCATCAGAGAAGATTAGAGGAAAAATTACTTTTTAGTGGAGTGGAACACCTCATAAACATCTGAAATGTGACAGTGGACCCAACTAAATATTGATTTTTTTTTTTTTTTGTCTCGAGACAAAAAGATTGTGAATTACTGTATTAATCTTTGACTAATACATAAGCTTATTTTAGCATTAAATAAATAAAATAACCATATTATTTCACGGTATGTAGAAATTTTGAAGATGATTACCACTGAACTCTCTGTAGCAGCACAGCATGTATGCCTCACTAAATGTCACAGACTGATTTTGATTCAGATGTCCCTTAAGGACACCTTTAGTAACAAACAGTCACGGCAGATTAGCTTGGCTTCACATCCCATCTCGGCTGTGACCTCCATATTTCTGTATGTAGACGAGCCACCGTCCAGGAGGGAAATGCGTGGTTGAAGCAAAAGAAGAGAAGAGTTTTTAATGTAGAGTAGAAACAGAGGATTACTCTATTGATTTCAGACAGTATATGCATGAGACACAAAAACAATGTATGATTTTGTATGAGGGAAAGAGAACAAATAGAGGAATATTTAAAAGATGTTAAAACAAGTGAGCTTTACAAGAGAACAATATTCGGTATCAGTTTATCTTGATTTCATGTTGAATGATGCCACCATCATTATAACAACCTAGTGATGTGAAAATACACAGCTCGCCTGTCCTTACTTGCCTCTCAAGGACATTTTCACACTTACATCTTTTTTTCCTCAAAGAAACCACAAGGACGACTCAAATGGCTGATTCATTTACAGTGTGGCTTTTAACTGCCTATATGGTAAGTATGGCAGCAGAGTATTCAATTCAATTCAATTTTATTTATATAGCGCCAAATCACAACAACAGTTATCTCACAGCGCTTTTCATAAAAGAGCAGGTCTAGACCGTACTCTATGATGCTATTTACAGAAGCCCAACAGTTCCCACCAAGAGCAAGCACTAGGCGACAGAGGCAAGGAAAAACTTCCTTTTAAGAGGCAGAAACCTCGAGCAGAACCATGGCTCAGGGTGGGCGGCCATCTGCCTCGACCGGTTGGGGTGAAGGAGAGAGAGAGAGAGAGAGAGAGAGAGGGCAGGAGAGGAACAGAGAGAAAAAGAGAGGGATGGAAGGAGAGAGAGAGGGGAGGGAGGGAGCCTACACAATATACACACAGAGGTACAGACAGTAAAGGTGATGTTGCTATAGACTAAATGAAAAAATGGTACAGATATTTATAGTAGTGTTAATGGTAACAGTCGTAGTGTTAATTATTATAATAATAATAATAGGACTAGTAACAATAGTCGTTGCAGCAGAGGGTGTCGAGCAGGAACACGGGGGCAGCAGGTGACCCGCAGTCACAGATCCAGACTCCACAGCTCCAGAGCCAGAAACACCTGCAGGAAGTGATAGGAGGAGAGAGGAGAGGGACGAGAAAGCACAAGACTACCAGAAAGGGGAGAAGTTGTGTTAGTAACATGCAATAATGGGATGAGGTTGCATACAGAGGGAGAGAAAGTAGAGGAGAGAGGAGCTCAGTGCATCATCGGAAATCCCCCGGCAGTCTAGGCCTATAGCAGCATAACTAAGGGATCGTTCAGGACTAACCTGAGCCAGCCCTAACTATAAGCTTTATCAAAGAGGAAAGTCTTAAGCCTACTCTTAAATGTAGAGATGGTGTCTGCCTCCTGAACCCAAAATGGAACCTGGTTCCACAGGAGAGGAGCTTGATAGCTGAACGCTCTGGCTCCTAGTCTACTTTTGGAGACTCTAGGAACCACAAGTAACCCTGCATTCTGGGAGCGCAGTGCTCTGGTGGGGTAGTAAGGTACTATGAGCTCTTTAAGATAAGATGGTGCCTGACCGTTAAGAGCTTTGTAGGTAAGAAGAATGATTTTAAATTCTATTCTGGATTTTACTGGAAGCCAATGCAGAGAAGCTAAGACAGGAGAAATGTGATCTCTTTTCCTGGTTCCTGTCAGAACACGTGCTGCAGCATTCTGGATCAGCTGAAGAGTCTTAACGGACACTTTCGAGCAGCCTGATAATAAATAATTGCAGTAATCCAGCCTAGAAGTAACAAATGCATGGACTAGTTTTTCTGCATCATTTTTAGACAGGATGTTCCTGATTTTCGCAATATTACGTAGGTGAAAAAAGGCGGTCCTTGAAATTTGCTTAATGTGAGACTTAAACAACATGTCCTGATTAAAGATAACTCCAAGATTCCTCACAGTGGTGCTGGAGGCCAGGGCGATCCCATCAAGGGAAACTATATCTTTAGATAATGCGTCACAGAGGTGCTTAGGCCCCAGAACAATACCTTCAGTTTTATCTGAGTTTAACATTAGAAAATTACAGGTCATCCAGGTTTTAACATCCTGAAGGCACATTTGAAGTTTAGCTAACTGATGAGTTTCACCTGGCTTGATCGATAGATATAACTGAGTATCATCTGCATAACAATGAAAGCTTATTGAATGTTTCCTGATAATATTGCCTAAAGCAAGCATATATAAAGTGAAGAGGATTGGTCCGAGGACAGGTCCTTGAGGAACTCCATGACTAACTTTGGCATGCATGGAGGACTCATCGTTAACATGTACAAACTGAAATCGATCTGATAAATAGGACTTAAACCAGCTTAGAGTGGTTCCTTTAATGCCAATGAAATGTTCCAGTCTCTGTAATAGGATCTGATGGTCAATGGTATCAAATGCAGCACTAAGATCTAAAACCAGTATAGATAAAACCAGTACAGAGACAAGTCCTTTGTCTGATGCAATAAGGAGGTCGTTAGTAATTTTCACCAGTGCTGTCTTTGTGCTATGATGAGCTCTAAATCCTGACTGAAAATCCTCAAATAAACTATTGCTCTGTAGAAAGTCACACAGCTGTTTAGCAACTGCTTTCTCCAGAACCTTAGAGAGAAATGGAAGGTTAGATATAGGTCTATAGTTGGCTAAAACATCCGGATCAAGTTTGGGTTTTTTCAGAAGAGGTTTAATTACAGCTACTTTAAAGTACTGTGGTACATAGCCTGTTGATAAAGATAGATTGATCATGTCTAGTATAGAAGTGCTGACTAAGGCGTAAAACTTCTTTAAGCAGCCTAGTCGGGATGGGGTCTAAGAGGCAGGTTGATGGTTTAGATGAAGAAATTATTTGGTAAAGATTAAGGGAAGCAAAACAGTCTAACCATATATCTGGATTTACAGCTGTTTCTAAGGTTCCTGAGTTTAGAGATAAGTCGGTGCCAGTTGAGGGCAGGTCTTGGTGAATTTTGTTTCTAATAGTTAGAATTTTATCGTTAAAGAAGCTCATGAAGTCGTAACTACTGAGAGCTACGGGAATACTCTCTGTCAGCCTGGCTACAGTGCTGAAAAGAAACCTGGGGTTGTTCCTATTTTCCTCTATTAATGACGAGTAGTACGCTGCCCTAGCATTACAGAGGGCCTTCCTATAAGTTTTAAGACTATCTTGCCAAATTAAACGAGAATTTTCCAGTTTTTCAATTCCTCTGAAGTTTCTGCGATATTTGCTTTAATTTGCGAGTTTCAGTATTATACCATGGAGCTAACCGTCTTTGTTTTATTA
>NC_060166.1:23592385-23596596 GCF_021292245.1 Micropterus dolomieu | reverse complement strand
TGACTAAGGGTAAAACATCTTTAAGCAGCCTAGTCGGGATGGGGTCTAAGAGGCAGGTTGATGGTTTAGATGAAGAAATTATTGAAGTTAGTTGGTAAAGATTAAGGGAAGCAAAACAGTCTAAACATGTATTTGGTTCTACAGCTGTTTCTAAGGTTCCTGAGTTAACAGCAGGTCTTGGTGAATTTTGAAGAATTCAGAGTACGGACCAGGTGCTCGGTACACTATAACGAAAAGAATTCCAACCTCATGTTGTGTCACCCAGCCAGGTTTCAGTAAGACAAAATAAATCAGTATCATAATCTGATATTAGTTCATTTACTAGTACACCTTTATAAGAGAGAGATCTGATGTTTAAGAGTCCATATTTAACTCTCCTATTAGTTTGCACTATTGCTCTTGTGGTTTTAATTTTTATGAGGTTTTTATGCACAGCTCCTCTTCTGTTTACCTTTTTAAATAATTTCGATGGTTGGGGGACAGACACCGTCACTATAGGATTTTCACTAAGTAACTCCTGAAATGGAGGAGCAGAGAAGTGTGTTAGACTGCGACTCTGCGTAGGGTTTTGGGTGGGTAACTGCTGAAAAAGAAGGGCAGAGAAGTGTGTTAAACTGCGACTCTGCCTCCTGGTCTCAACTCTGGGTTGTCATGGATTTGGTCCACTAATAAACTTGGCCAGATTTCTAGAAATGAGAGCTGCTCCTTCCCAAGTGGGATGGATGCCGTCTCTCCGGATCAGACCAGGTCTTCCCCAGAAAGTCTGACAATGATCAACAAAGCCCACATCATTTGCTGGACACCACCTCGACAACCAGCGGCGGAATGACGACATGCGGCTATACATGTCATCACTGGTCAGATTTGGCAGGGGTCCAGAGAAAACTACGGTGTCCGACATTGTTTTTGCATATGTACACACCGACTCAACATTAATCTTAGTGACCTTCGATTGGCGTAACCGGGAGTCATTACCGCCGACGTGAATAACAATCTTACTGTATTTACGTTTATCCTTAGCCAGCAGTTTCAAATAAGACTCAATGTCGCCCGCTCTGGCCCCAGGGATGCACTTAACTATGGCCGCTGGACTTCACGTTTCTCAAAATGGAGCTGCCAATGATCAGAGTTGGTTTCTCAGCGGGTGTGTCGCTGAGTGGGGAAAATCTGTTAGAAACGTGAACAGGTTGATGGTACCCCGTGGACTTTGAATGCTTACGACTATTCCTCCTTCGGACAGTCACCCAGCCCCCCCTTCCTGGCTGCACAGGGGATGCCGGGGGACGGCTACCAGAGGCTAACTCAGGCCGTTCCGCACCGACTACCGGGGACTGGCTAGCTACAGTAGCTAAAGACTGATCTACCAAGGTGCGGAGCCGGACTTCTAAATCACTGAGCCTCGCCTCCATGTCTATAAATAAACTACACTTATTACACGTACCATTACCGCTAAAGGAGGCAGAGGAGTAACTGAACATCTGACACACCGAGCAGGAGAAAGTAGGAGAGAGAGGGAGGAGGAGAAGCCATCGCTAGCTGCTAAGCTAAAGTCGCTAACGGCTAAGCTAAAGTACTGTAGCGTCAGTTACCAAAACTTTAGAACAACTATGAGATTGAACAGCAGTCACTAAAAGATGGAAAGAAGTGTGAGTGCTTAGGCAAAATTACTGTAAAGAATAAGTGTTTAGCGGACAGTTGGCCGCTGTAATCAAACAAATGTAACTGTTATTTAGCGAGAGCAGTGCAACACGGTACCAACACACAAGCACCGGAAACGGAAATGAGTCGACACGCTTACCGCAATATGTCAGCAGTACATGATACTAAATGAACATCATGCTGTGATGAAGAAGACTTGAAACTAGCGAATGAGACCATGAACCCTAAAGTGTTTCTGAGGTAATAAATCAGCTGACAAGTAGCAACATTTCACCATTATTTCTGATGGAGCCGGACTTCTTTTTACAACCAGCGGACTCGCCCCCTGCTGGCCGTTATTGAGAATGCTGGTGTAAGTTCCGTCTGCAAGGTTTCGTTTTCGACCCAGAGGTTGCCACATGATTGAGATTAGAGAGATAACATTTGACAACCACATGTCACGTAACTACAACTCTGGATTGGACAATGGTGCGTGGCATGAGCTGCAAAGCAACTTTTTTTAATACTAATGTTTTTGCTAATGAGTTGCTAGTTCAACTGTCCCGACATTATGTTTTACTCGCCCTGGGCCATCGTTATTGTCGAGCCCTGATCTGTCAAGGAGGATGTTATGAGAGATGGTGTCAGAGACTGCACTCAGATCAAGAAGGATGAGAATAGTTAGTAGTACATAGTCAGCTGCCATGAGAAGATAATTGGTGATTTACCAGAGCTGTTTCTGTGCCATCGCATGGACAGAAACCAGACTGGAATTGTTCATAGAGGTTATTGTCAGATGTGTGTGCATGGACCTGATATGCAACTGTTTTTTTCAAGGATTTTAGAAAAAAGGTAGGTTAGAAATAGGACGGAAGTTGTTGAAATTTTTGTGGTCTGCATCAGGTTTCTTAAGTATAGGAGTTATTGCAGCTGATTTTAGAGATGAGGGAACCATACCAGAGGTGTTACAGTAAGTGGTGGTAAGGCAGGTTGGAGGACCCAAATGCAGGACGCAAGGCAGAGGAGGTACAGTTGAATGGGGTTTAATACAAACTAAAGGTGAGCACACTTACAAGCAGAGTGGCTGATCAACAGAGTCCAAAAACAGGTGAAAATCCAAAATCCGACATGAGCAGGGAAACAGAGAGAGACACGACGAGGAAGACAGGCAACAAGACTTAACACTGGGGAATCCACACACAGAAGGTAACACGAACAATGACCGGATAAGGGCTGAACAGAAAGACCACACATATATACCAGGGATAACGAGCAGGGCGGGAGCAGCACAGGTGACAGACATGAGGCTAACGAGGCAGGCAGAGAGACAGCAGAGGGGAGAACAGAGAGACAGTCAGGCAGAGGGATACTGGAGGGAATAGACATGACAAAGGTTACTGAACACATAACAGATCAGAGGAATAAATATAAATGAATCAAGACACAAGCAGACACATCCCCACTGAACTAACACCAACAAGGAACACAGACCGAAGCGAAGTAAAACACTGAACTGGAAACTAAGGCATCAAGAAGACAGACATGAGTGACAGACAGACGGATATGAGTGAACCCCAAAACACAACAGACTATATAACTGATACTGGATACAGGACAGAACCCAAAACACTAAGACATAAACCGAGACACAGAACGAGGAGCTAAGACACAGAATACAGAGCAGACTAAACTAAAATAATGCAGACGAGGAACAAGAAGTAAAACATAACCGAGGTACAGGACTGGGAACAAAGACAAAGAACTAAAACACAGGACCAAGAGCTAAGATAAAAGACGAGACATAAACTTAAAAGGACAAGGAACGAGAGAAACAGGCAAATAGACATATGAAACAATGGCAAAAACTCAAACTCACAGGTAAAAAACTACAACTCATAACAAGAGGTGAGAGAGGAATGTACACTGTGTGCACAATTATTAGGCAAGTGAGTATTTTGACCATATCATCATTTTTATGCATTTTTTCCAACTCCAAACTGTATAAACTTGAATGCTTATTGGATTTAAGCATTTCAGGTGATGTGTTTTTGTGTAATGAGGGAGGGTGTGGCCTAAGGAGAAAAAACACCCTATATCAGGTGTGCATAATTATTAGGCAGCTTCTTTTCCTCAGGCAAAATGGGCCAAAAAAGAGATTTAACTGACTCAGAAAAAAAAAATTGTAAAAAGTCTTTCAGAGGGATGCAGTACTCTAGAAATTGCTAAAATATTGGGGTGTGATCACAGAACCATCAAACGTTTTGTAGCAAAACCTCAACAGAGTCGCAAGAAACGTGTTGAGAAAAAAAAACGCAACTTAACTTCCAAAGATTTGAGAAGAATCAAACGTGAAGCGACCAGGAACCCATTATCCTCCAGTGCTGTCATATTCCAGAACTGCAACCTACCTGGAGTGCCCATAAGCACAAGGTGTTCAGTGCTCAGAGACATGGCCAAGGTAAGGAAGGCTGAAATCCGACCACCACTGAACAAGAAACATAAGTTGAAACGTCAAGACTGGGCCAGGAAATATCTGAAGACAGATTTTTCAAAGGTTTTATGGACTGATGAGA
>NC_060166.1:23588131-23592346 GCF_021292245.1 Micropterus dolomieu | reverse complement strand
TGGGCCCGTGGCTGGATCAGTAATGGGCACAGAGCTCCACTTCGACTCAGACGACAGCAAGGTGGAGGTGGGGTAATGGTATGGGCTGGTATTATTAAAGATGAGCTAGTTGGACCTTTTCGGGTTGAAGATGGACTCAAAATGAACTCCCAAACCTACTGCCAGTTTTTAGAAGATACTTTCTTCAAGCAGTGGTACAGGAAAAAGTCTACATCTTTCAAGAAGTCCATGATTTTTATGCAGGACAATGCTCCATCGCATGCATCGAAGTACTCCACTGCGTGGCTAGCCAGTAAAGGCCTTAAAGATGAAACAATTATGACATGGCCCCCTTCGTCACCTGATTTAAACCCTAATGAGAACTTGTGGGCCCTTCTTAAACGGGAGATTTACGGTGAAGGAAAACAGTACACCTCTCTGAACAGTGTATGGGAGGCTGTGGTGGCTGCTGCACAAAAAGTTGATCATCAACAGATCAAGAAACTGACAGACTCCATGAATGGAAGGCTTATGACTGTTATTGAAAAGAAGGCTGGCTATATTGGTCACTGATCTGTTTTTTTTAAATGTCAGAAATGTTTATTTGTAAACTGAGTTGTTTGTTTCTGTAATTCTCACTTTAACAGATTAAAATAAACTGTTGTTTATTTAAAAAAAAAGAGAGATGGGAAAATTTTCATTTTGCTGCGCACATATTCTCCTAAGAAAGCCAAAACCTCACTTTTGCTTTCTTAAATATTCAGGATTGAGGGTTTATTAACATTTTGGATTAACTGAGAGCACGGTATTTGTTCAATAATAAAATTAATCCTCAAAAATACAACTTGCCTAATAATTTTGCACACAGTGTATAATGGTAGTTATTTGGGAAGAGAAAGAGGGTGCGCAGGCTTTTACTAAGACTGTAGGAAGAGGGTCAAGCTGACAAGTAGTTGGTTTCGAATTTCTAATAATGTCTTATATTTCAGCAAGGGAGGGAAGCGAGAAACTTGAAAATGAATGAGAAAGAGGTGTCGGGAGAACTGAAAAGGACATTAAAAAATGACATTAAGGAGTTACAGTAAGCAGTTGAATACAGATGAGGCTGTTGATGTTGTTGACCATGGAGAACAGGACACTGGTGTTTCCTTCATCTGAACTAATTATACCTGCATAATAGGGTGATTTGGCTGTAGAAAGAGCGTCCTTGTAGTGGAGAATGTGGTTTTTGTACATTTTCTTGGTGCACAAAAAGTCCAGTTTTCTTGTAAAGGCGTTCCAGGTGACAACCTTTTACCTTGAGCTGGCGTAGTTCTGATGTAAACCATGGGGCAGAATGGGTGAAAGAAACAGTCCGGGTTTTTAAAGGAGCCAGAGAATTTAAAATGTTTTATAGGCCATTGTTGTAGTCAGAAACCAGTTCATCAGGGTTGGAAAAACAGTTTATACTAGGGAGGCAGTCAATTTCACTAGAGAGAGTGTTAATATTTCTGAATGAAATGACAGGTGGCAGTTTTTATTTTAGACAGTGTTAAGTTGACATTAAAACAAATTAACGTGATCAAAAATGGGGAGGTCAGCCGCAGTGCAACCATTTGCATATTAAAATCCCCCAGCAGTATTACGTTAGGGGAAAGTGAGCAGATAAATCTGAGAAAAGCAGAAAATTCATTTATAAAGTCAGTATTGGGCTTGGGTGGACGATAGACCGTGGCCACTATAGTAGGTATAGGGCCGTTCAGTTGTAGGGCGATGGATTCAAATGAACCGTGAGAAGGTACAGAAACAGGTGAGATTTTCCACTTCTTGCGGCGAGACCCCCTCCTCTGCCTGAGTCACGAGGTTGACAGATGTAAACAACCCCAGGGCGAGTAGATTGATTCAGCTGTGAAAAGTCATTAGGTTGTTGCCATGTTTCAGTCAGACACTGACAGAAAATCACTCCTCAATCCTGGAGGAGAGGGCCCTTGTCCATTAGAGAGTGGGTGTTGAACAGTCCGAAGCTGACGTTGTTGTTTGTGTGGAGTTCTTGGGGGGATGACAAGTTGGATTGTATTGCTTTGGAGTCGTCAATATAAAAACTCCATCGGGATCCACGGTGGATGTACTTCCGACAGGTATGACGCGCAGAATCCAGACTGCAATGCAATGCCGACAGCGGTACTGGAGCCAGCATGAAAGACAGGGCGGTCCAGGAGAGCACAAACCACACAAACATCCACTGTTGATCCACATTGTTGCCGGCGCCGGTTTCGAACCAAACAGGCAGGGAAAGCAGCCAAGTGGGGAGCGGGAGCCCGGTGGTACAGGTAAGCTAGTCCAAACAACTACACCGGATAATCCAATCATGGCAATGTGGCCAGATCAGATCAACTTTTCAACAGTCAGTAAAAACAGTGTGAGATCAAGGCCAGAGTGTATCAGTTAAAAATCAAGGATATCAGTTCAAATTCACTGTAAACAGTAAATGGGGGCCGGAGACTAGCAGCAGCTAACCGTGGCAGCGTGTAATCTCACGGCCGTTAAATTATAAAACTGGCAACATTACTGTATCTGACAGGACAGTTATTATTGTTAGCTATCTTAATTATGTCTTTACATCAGGCTTGCTTTCCGACAGACAGTTCGTTCGGCAGTTCACCAGTAACATTCTAACGTGTTCAGCGTGTAGCAGACTTGAAAAAAGACCCGCCCTACTCTGATTCTGATTGGCTGTGAGGTTTAGCCATTAGGAGTGGCGATTGGCAGGGCTGGGAGGGGTACTTTAAAAATGTAATCCGGTACAATTAATAATTACTTGTTAAAAAATGTAATCAGTAATGTAATCCAAATACCAGAAATAAAAGTAATGTAACCTAATTACTTTTAGTTACTTTTGGATTACTTCAATACCAATATATGCAAATATAAAGACAAAAGAATATCAAAGATACGTTGTCTGCTCAGTGCATTTTTAGAGAAACATACAATTATAAAATATCCCATTCCCATGAAATCAAATTCGATGTTTAGGCCTGAATGTTTTTATATCATATGCCTAGTCCAAGGCATATGATATAAAAACATTCAGGCCTATGTCTGAATGTATGTCATTTCCTGGAAAACGATTTTAAAATGTTGATGAATCATCCCGCACTGGGGGGGCCTGAATTAATTTAGTGTCCAATGAAAAGCTTTGTTTTTATGACACTGCAGAAAATTTGTGTTTCTAGAACAGGGCACCACTGATTACTATACGAAAGCACAACTTTATTTACTGATTTTGCTGAAACTGGATGATATTTGATGGAAAATATTATCTGGTTTTCTCTCTGATGTTCCCCTGCTCCTCTGCCTCAACTCTGTGATTTATGGAGTTTCCTGATGGACACGTGGTTTTAACTTACTTGTTGCTGTAGCAACTCAGCTAACTGCTGCTAACTAGCTGCCATTACTTAGCTCAGTTAGCCTGCAGCTAACGTTATGGTCAAACTAGGTTACTCTGCCCGTAATGGAAACTCAGAGTGTTTAGGTTTACACCTTTCCTCAGGCACTGGAGTTTTTCCGGCCAGGGGCGGGGGGAAGCTGCGCTCAGCAGCCTTCCAGTGAACACAACACGAACAGGACCGAACACAGCCTCATTAGCTGACTCAGACCCGGGGTGACAAGAGCCAAACCGGCAAAAAAAAAACACCCTAGTACTGTGTTCCCAGTGGTCAGACTGGGGGTAGGCAGCCTACACAATATACACACAGAGGTACAGACAGCGAAGGTAATGTTGCTATAAACTAAATGAAAAATGGTACAGATATTTATAGTAGTGTTAATGATAATAATAATTATGTTAAAGATAATAATAACTATAGGACTAGTAACAATAATTGTAGCGAGGTGACCCACAACCACAGATCCAGAAACACCTGCAGTAAGTGATAGGAGGAGAGAGGAGAGGGACGAGAAAGCACAAGACTACCAGAAAGGGGAGAAGTTGTGTTGGTAACATGCAATAATGGGATGAGGTTGCATACAGAGGGAGAGAAAGTAGAGGAGAGAGGAGCTCAGTGCATCATGGGAAAGCCCCCGGCAGTCTAGGCCTATAGCAGCATAACTAAGGGATGGTTCAGGACTCACCTGAGCCAGCCCTAACTATAATCTTTATCAAAGAGGAAAGTCTTAAGCCTACTCTTAAATGTGGAGATGGTGTCTGCCTCCTGAACCCAAACTGGAACCTGGTTCCACAGGAGAGGAGCTTGATAG
>NC_060166.1:23567765-23588031 GCF_021292245.1 Micropterus dolomieu | reverse complement strand
ATAGAAGTGCTGACTAAGGGTAAAACATCTTTAAGCAACCTAGTCGGGATGGGGTCTAAGAGGCAGGTTGATGGTTTAGATGAAGAAATTATTGAAGTGAGTTGGTAAAGATTGAGGGAAGCAAAACAGTCTAAACATATATCTGGTTCTACAGCTGTTTCTAAGGTTCCTGAGTTAAGAGATAAGTTGGTGCCAGTTAAGGGCAGGTCTTGGTGAATTTTGTCTCTAATAGCTAGAATTTTATCATTAAAGAAGCTCATGAAGTCGTAACTACTGAGAGCTATGGGAATACTTGGCTCAATAGAGCTGTGACTCTCTGTCAGCCTGGCTACAGTGCTGAAAAGAAACCTGGGGTTGTTCCTATTTTCCTCTATTAATGATGAGTAGTACGCTGCTCTGGCATTACGGAGGGCCTTCCTATAAGTTTTAAGACTATCTTGCCAAATTAAACGAGAATTTTCCACTTTGGTGGAATCGCATCCTTAAATTTAGCTACAGCACTATCAGACAGTCATCTTTTATAGAAATTTTTGCCAAAGAGGGATTCTGTGGGAACACTATTAAATGTTCAATTTCAATACCATACACCAAAACAAGGTCGAGGGTGTGGTTAAAACAGTGAGTCGGTTCATGAACACTCTGAGAGAAGCCAATGGAATCTAACAGAGAGATAAACGCAGTACTAGCGCTGTCATTCTCAACGTCCACATGAATATTAAAATCCCCTACAATAATAACTTTGTCCGTTTTAAGGACTAAAGTTGACAAAAACTCAAATTCAGATAAAAATTCAGAATACGGGCGAGGTGCTCGGTACACTATAACGAAGAGAATTGGTTGCAGTGATTTCCAACTAGGCTGTGAAAGACTAAGAACAAGGCTTTCAAATGAGTTATAGTTTACACACACCGAGCCTAGGCTTTTGTCACAACCAAAAGAACAAAATATCATCAGTTTCTCTATACTGGCCCCACCTTTAAAGAACCATAAGAACGTCTTCCATGCTCCATTACCAGCTTTCATGACATACACATTTTCTGTGTACTGTGACTAACATACCCATATATGTTTGTGAATAATTTTCAAATATATATGTGCCCCGGTGTTGTTTGACTGTACCAAATGGGAATGTTTGCTCCTCATTCTGTAGTTTATGGACTATAAATTAATGCTGATGCCTGCTGCTCAGTTTTGTCCAACAAGTCAGTGAGCCAACGGGGAGACCGAATGAGCAGTGACCTGCAGACAAAATGAGCAGGGCATAGTTAGATTGTGTTTGACAACTATTGTGGTTTCAAATGCTTCTGTTAGGTCATGCACTATTTATTGTTGTTTGTTCTTGTCTGGTATGGCCAGCAGCATAATGGGAGATCTCAGATTTACAGGAGTACCATCCATTGCAGATACTTTATACATTGGCCCTGACCTTTTAGAGTGTATGCGCTGCTGCTGGTGGAATGTATCAATTTTAGACGCATAGGCTATATCACATCTGGGAAAGCTCTGTAAAGACTTTATTTTTTATTATTCACTTCAGTAGACTTGTGACTCACACTGCTACAAGCCGCACTGTCAATTGTTTCTTATTAAAACAATTGCATTATATCATGTTGAAATACAGAATTGTAGTGGTTCTGTATATTTTGCACCCTTACTGTACAAACAGTGCATACTTTACATTGCGAGTGACAATTTGCTAGAAAAAAGATCTTTTTGAATGAGTTTTTGTTTCTACCTTTAAGGCAGCTGTTGGTTTCCATTTATTTCAGTTTGTAATGACAATCAACTGGTAGGTACTTATATCTTGCTATTCTGAGGCTGATAGATGCTATTGTGTAATCAGTCAGTCTGTTCACTTCCACTTGCCAGACTAAAAAGGTTAACGCTTTGTAGGTGTATGTGGTGAAAGTTGTTGGCTGGCTATTAGCGACAGTGTCGGGTGAAAACCTGTCAGGGCTATCAACACCTTCAAAGATATTGGGCCTGATATTGATGTCGCTTTTGAACCAATTTGAGGTGTCAGAGTGACCGTATGTCAAATCTTTTTAAATTATTGACAAATGGGGCAGCACAAATCCAATATCATTCACAAGCAGACCTCTAAAGGAGGAACTGAAAGTCCCAGTCTGAAAAAAAAACTACAGCAATATTTTGATCATTTAATAAACATTTTAGTTTGTTGTACATCTATGAAGATCTCTTTTCCCTTTGTCTTCACTCTTGAAGGGAGTCATTTTAAGTGCTCTTTACTGCAGACTGTCACGCTGCAACTCAAATTACAGATTAAACAGAATTAAATTGCTTTGTGGTCCATAGTGTACACTCAGTGCCACTTTCATTATATATGTGAGTACATCTTGTGTCTCTGTGTGTGAGGCAATAAAAATGAGTCCAGGGAGCTGCCAGAAATGCATAAATATCAGTATTTACTTACCAGATAGATAAAGTGTGCCTGTATGTCATGGTGATGTTTGTGCCCTCTCCCTCTTCAGCCTCACTCTCCCTGCACGACATTTATGACTGGAACTTGTTGCAGACTGCAAGTCAAAGTGACAAATATTCTCGTATTTGAAAAATAATTTAAATAAACAGCTTTGCTGCTTTCACTTTTGTTACTACTGCTGGAAAGGATGATTGTGTGCTGTGTTTTCCTCTGTATTGCTTTGCAACAGTGCAGCTATCAAATCATGGACTACCCAGAAACAAAAAAAATACCAACAAAAACTAACCATTATAATATTCATGAAGATAGGATTTATTGGAGGACTGTAACAGTGTTATTAGACTGCACTGCACAGTAAGGCATATATATATATATATATATATATATATATATAGGTAGAGCTCAGAAAGACTAATTTTGGAAATGGAACAAGGAAGACGGGTTCGTGGAGGGAGACAAAGAAGACAAAGAGCTGTTATTTCAGATGAAATAAAAGCTACACTTATAGACCATGTCGTGAACTATGGTCTCTCATTGAGAGAGGCAGGGTTGAAGGTGCAACCCAATCGGCAAAGATCCACAGTGGCATCTGTAATGCAAATTTTCCATCATACAAACAGGTGAGAGTGACATCCTTACAGTAAATGAAAACATTACAGGAATTTATTTTGTATTGCAATTATAGAATATTTACACAGATATATATTACAGTAAGTTTGACTGTAAAATATATTTTTACAACAGGACCGAAAGGAAGCACTGGAAACACCACATTCATTTGTATTTATCGATGAAGTCGGATTTAACCTTGCCAAAACATGGTGCAGAGGAAGGAATGTTATAGGTCAAAGGGTGGGAAATATCACCATGTGTGCTGCAATGGCCAATGATGTTTTGCTTCTCAACACACCACTCCTTGGCTCATACAACACAGAAAGGCTTATAGCTTTCCTAGAACAGCTCTATGCTCAGCTAGTGCCAGCAGAACAGGGGGAGCCAGCAAGAAACCCCCAAGTTTTTGTCATAGTTTGCGATAACGTTGCTTTTCACCACTCTGCAGCTGTCACAGATTGGTATGCAGCACATCGCAGATTTATGGTTTTGTACCTGCCTGCATATTCACCCTTCCTCAACCCCATAGAGGAGTTTTTCTCTGCCTGGAGGTGGAAAGTGTTTGAGCACCACCCACATGACCAAATGTCTCTTTTGGAAGCCATGCGTGCCGGATGTGAGGACACGAGTCCAGAGGACTGCCAGGGATGGATAAGGCACTCCAGAAGGTTCTTCCCCGGGTGCATGGCAAGAGAGAACATTAGATGTGATGTTGATGAAAACCTGTGGCCTGATGCTAGAGAGAGGCAGGATTAGCCCTCAATTATTTGTTCGAATTACGGTATGTACCTTTAGTTTCTATCTTTTTTTTTCTCATTACTGTAATTCCATAAATTACTACAGACTATTGAAGCAAACTACTAATTTTCATTTACCTTAAGGAATTGTTATGTTCTAAAAATTTTAATAAATCATGTGAAAGAATGTCACTCTTTTCTTTGAAGAAAATATTACTTTGTATGAAGTCACTGAAATTGTTCAAACTGTAAAGATGAAAAGTTTGTATTTTCTGTATTGGTGTTTGATGCTAGTGTTTTTACTCTCAGTGTGTTCTGAGTGACAGTGTGTGTTATCTCTGTGAGGGCTGTGCATAGTGTTTGGCTGCACTGAGCCTGTTTTGAGCCATGTGTTAAGAGTTGTGTTGCTTGGAATGAGTTTTGCAGGTGATGTGAACTGTTTAGCTCAGGTGACTGTTGGTAGTGCAGACTGTAGTTAGAGTTTGCACATGTAGCTCCAGTTGTGCTCACTGTCGTTTAGCAATCGAAAAAAACTGTAATCAGAAATGCACTCAGTAATTTACTTTTACAATAATACCACATTCAGAACACTACACACATTTCTCTATGCACTTAAATGTAAACATAAACTGTACGTAAATGTTCTGCTAAGATTTTCCATATATATATCTGTCTCGCTACTGCAAAAATACAGGATATTTGCAATCACTCTGTTTTGAATGTGTTTTTAACAGTTTTATGACACCGTGTGTTAACATTTGAAAAATGTGCTGGATATATAGTGTTTTCCTGGTGGTTATGTAGTAATGAGAGTTCATGGATTTTGGAGAAAGTTGTCATTGAATGCATTTTGTGTGAAAGCAATGAAAAATTATTCACAGTTTGGTCCACATACATTTCTGTTTCGCTGACTGTGTAAAGAGTTTTGACAATTTCACTTCAGTTTTGACCAGTGCAGGTTAGCAATTGAAAAAAAACTTTAGTTACATATATCCTTGTGTATTGTCTGTAGCTTTACTTCCTGTTTTTATTTTGTAATTGTAGTGATTTGTGTTTTTGTCTAGCTTTGTTTCCTGTCTACTTGATTCTTATGTGCCTCATCCTTGATTAGTTTTTTTTCAATTGCTAAGATGCAGTGGTCACAACTGAAGCCACTTTTTCAAAACTCTTCACACAGTCTGCATTACCAACATGCATCTTGGCCAAACAGTTAATCTGACCTCCAAAAGTCACTCAAACCACCAAAACACTTCGTACAAATCTCAAAATAGACTCGTTCAACCAAAACACTGGCAACAATTCTCATTTAGAAAGCATACAGTCTCGCTCATAACACACTGACCTACAAAACACTAAAAACAGGGAGCATTACCTAAATGAAGAACTTTTATCTTTGAAGCGTGAGCAAATAAATTAGGTTTTCATTATACAATAACAATAACATATTTTCACTTTGATGGTACTAAAGTATATGTAACAAGAATGCATCAGAAATGCAGCAATTTGCTTCAATATCCTTTATTTGTTCTATATCTGTGGATAGTATTGTAAACTGTGAAAAATTTTACTGTAAGTTGAAACAAACCCCAGCAAACCATCATTGGTGATGTTATCTATGTTGGAGTTCTCTCACACGTTCACAGTTTCTCTCGAATGGTACAGTGTACAACTGCTTCGTCCTTATTTTATGTTTCTCCAGGACTCTGGCAATTGTCGTTGTGCTGACCGAATTCAGATTTCCAAAAGTGATATTGCCTGCCTTCTAAGATTTTCTACTTATTTCAATCTGGTCACTGCAGAAATGCAGTACATTTACCATCAATCTGTTTTGAATGTGTTTTTAACAGTTTTGGACACAATGTGTTAGCATTTGAAAATTGTGCTGCAGATAGACAGTGTTTTGCAGGTGGTGAAGTAGTAATGAGAAGAGTTCATGAATTTTGGAGAAAGGGGTCATTGAATGCATTTTGTGTGAAAGCAATGAAAAATGATTCACAGTTTGGTCCACATACACTTCTGTTGCGCTGACTGTGTGAAGAGTTTAGACAATGTGACTTCAGTTTTGACCAACGCAGGTTAGCAATTGAAAAAAACTGTAAGTGCCCTGCCCGCGCGTGTGTGTGTGTGTGTGTGTGGCCCTGTATATATTGCCCTCAGTTGTGTTCAGTCCTTGTGGTGTCATTGTCTGATGTTGAGTGTTCTGCCTTGTGCTCTGTTTCCCTTGGATTTCTGGATTGTTCCATTGTGTTTGGATTACCTTGCCTTTTGTTGGCTTTAACCAAAGTTTTTTTAGGCTCTAAAGTGTCTCTGATTTAACCTGTGTTTGGACTCTTGCCTCATGCTCGGACGTAAGCCTGTTCCTCCTCGTCAGTGTCTGCAATTTGCAACAGCTACTGCATTCTGATACATACTGTAAATCACTGTTATAAGCAAGGCTATGTGGGGGAAAAAGATAAGATAAAACATTTGATGTGTAGATTCTGACATATTTATTATTTCTGCCCTTATCTAAATTACAACACATTCATATTTCTTTTGAATGACAAATGTTTAAAAAGCAAACAACCTATATTTTAATATTACTGTTTTTTTAATCATTGGTTGGTTTTGAATGCATGGTAATACCTTAAAATGTTTCACATTTTCTTGTCAGATCAGAAAGCAGTGGAGAAAACTAAAATAAAACTAGATAATATGGAGGAATATTATATAAAAGCATATTTTACACAAAAGACATTATCTTACTAAGGAAACGATAAAAAGAAAAGGCAAATAACAAAACCAAATCAGTTATCATTATCAGTGTGATGTCATTGAATGGTCCATTTGATTAACCTTCTGTTCGTCATTACAATTATCATCAACATCTTTGATAATTGTGAAATTCTTCTAATCCAGATAAAACCTGAACTTGATCAATAAAATGTCATATGATCAAAACAGCACACAGCACAGGGCAGCCCTTATTTCAGCACTGTCCAGTGACGAAGACCTCGTTCAGGCTGTACAATGCCTCCTCCTTAGTGATCTTCTTCCATTCCTCAGGAATCTTTGCTGGCTCCTGCTTGTATTCCTTTGCAAATCTCTCATTGAACCTCGCCAACACATACCTGTAAATTAAAGTTTTGCATATAAAAATGCATATACTGTACATAACAAATGTTATGTAAGAGACACATTTAACCAATTATAATAATTAAGCCTTAATAATCCTCACTATACCTCCAGTAAACATCAGGCATCTGGCTGTTTGGGTCCTCAGGGGAGATGCTCCAGTCTGGGTAGAGTAAATGGAGGACCCTGCATGCCACAGACATGTCGTGCATGTCCTTGCTCTGGTCTGGGTTGCCCTTGGTCATGCTTTCAGCGCAACTGATACAGAAAAGAGAGTCCGAGTCATGGGGGAACATGCCTTTGGGCCTGTGGAGCAGAGCCCGGTGAACCTCATGCCCCATCTCCTCTAACTCACAGGGGGCTCTGCAGAGAGGACATTGCTTGTCACAGCCTCTCACTCTGTTGAAGAGGGATTCCTGGGGCTGAATTGGAAGGCACTGAAGAAGTTGGGTGATATCCCCATTTTGGGAGAACTCCTTAGCTAGTTCCAACCGCATGGCAGCCAGTAACTCCATTAAACATGTGATAAAGCGATCCCATTCAGTGGTGATATCAAACAGAGGCCCATCCAAAGCGGCTTTGGTGACATCCACACCTCCGTCTCTTTCTAAAGTGAGGCACACTCTCTCCAACAGTGGCTTTGCATCACTCAATACTCCATTGGTACCTTCTGCCGTTTGGCTCACTGCTGCCGCAATCTTTCCTATAATTTCTCCAAGCCTCTGTTGCCTCCATTTTCCCAAGTTGTTTGATTCAGAGATGTGAGCCACCACTGTTTCTTGGATCTTCCTCAGTCTGAAGTTGTCATAGTGAAGCAAATATTCCAGGAAGCTTTCAAAGCAGTCTTCTTTTATCAGCTCTTCCAGCAACCTTAGGTGGAAGGCACGTGGGGACTGATACTGCAGAGCTTTACTTTGGATCTCTTCTACAATATGCATCCCCAGTGGTCTGTAGATGTAGTCCAACACCGTAGATTTGATGATCATTGAGGTGAATGCTTGAGCCACCCTCTGGCACTGGTCTCTCTTCCTGAACTGGTAGATAAACTCAGCCAAGTACATACTCTTGGTTGCAGTGAGACATGTCAAAAGCTCTCTGTCTTTGGCATAGCGGTCATGTAGTTTTTGGAAGTCCTGGCAAGCAGCCCTGCAGAGATAAACCTTCAGATCAACTTCAAAAGCTGATCTTATTTCCATAGGTTTTTCTTTCAAAGCATTTTCAACATTTTCTAACAGTTTTGTAATGTAGCTGTCAGAGAAATCTGCTGGTGAGCTATATTTATCTGCTACAAACTGATTGTATTCATCTATGATTCTGCATGCTACCTGTCGAGCTTCTAACTTGTTTGGTCTGTTGTTGTCTTCAAACATATGTTTTAATCTGCTGCGGTATCCGAAGTGCTCATCATTAACTTGGAAGCTAGATGTCTGGTTTTGGCCGAGGACTTCAAGTTTTGTTATATGTTTCTGGAGCCCACGGATGATTAGATTCTCTTTTAGAATATTTGTCACTCTTGTAGTAATATCATCTGTTTCTGAAGGCCTGAAGTCAAAGTTTGACAATGTCTTACTCCACACACTCTCAAACTCCTCTTCTAGTTCTGTATCTTCAAAGAGAACTTTAGTTGACCTGCTGTTCTCTATCAGTGCAGGTAGCTTAGATTCCTGTTCTTTTTTCAGTAATGTCTCAAATTTTTTCAGCTGCGTGGAATAACAATGGCTCTCGTTGACTGTCTCCATCCTTTGTATTATCTCTTCAGTTACTTGTTCCTGGAGGTCATCCATATTACTCATTATGAATGTCTTCATTTTAAGAAGGTCCTCTTTCATCAAATAGGCCTCTGCTTTTGACCTCAGTTTGTCCACCTGTGTTTTGACTTCTTCTCTGACTTCATCCTTGAACTCACTTGGAAGGTCATTTTGGATTGCAGCATCTAAACCCTTTGCCTTTGTGGCTAAGATTTTCTCTGTTACCCCCATAAGCCATCTTTCCATGTGTTCCAGGAAACTATCCTCCCACTGGGAAAGTTCTGTGCAAAATAAAGAGAACGCTAAAGCTTTGTCAGTATTTTGCAGACCAATGGAGAATGATTCTGCTGTCACTGCATCCCAAACAGCAATCAAACGACTCATAAATTCGGGCAGACCTGTGGCTTTGGACTTAGCTGCACACCTTTTCAATGCCCCAAATAAGTTTTGCTTAAGGTTTAACACAGCCTTACTATACTGCGAACCAACTGGTTCAGAGAGAGACATATTGTACCAAGGTCCTTTGACAAAGTTTGTGGTCTTTCCATAATGGTTATCAGAATTGTTAGTTCCTCTGTACCCAGTCTCAGTCTGAAGCATCTCATATACACGGCTCAACTGTGTGGCTTGTAATATGCTGTTTATTCCTTCATCCTGGGCCAGGACTTGGCAAATGGGGATGGAGCCACATTCTTTGATGCGTAGGAGAGCATTGACTATGACAGTGAAGTTACTTTCAAACTCGCTACCCGCATGTGAAGAGATGTTCTGCATTAAAACATCACTCAATCCTGTTGCAACAGTGGCCATCTCATTGTCGTGGATCAGCGTATTTCTTTTGTTGTGTAAAGATATTGAGCAGAGACCTTCTGCATCAATTAATAATAGAAAATCACACTCCATGTCCTTTCTAAGGTTATTGGGGAGGCACAGGGCAGCCATGTACAACCCTCTAGTGGATCTTTTTCTTCCTTCAGGAAATTTCACCCCAAATAATGCAGAAAGAACCTTAGCGTTCCTTGCATGATGTACTCCAAGGTTTGTCAGCGCTTGGACCCTGCACTGTTTTTGAGGTAGGCGGCGTTTGAGTTCTGCAAAGACACAGCCCAGCCAGTGAATGGGGATGTTTGAGGCATCGCCATCCATTAGTTCAAGTGGAATCCCATAGAGAAGAAGGTCTGTTGCTAAGCTGGGGAGACGCAACACATTCTGGCTCCCACTGCCTGGGCTGATGTGCGTCAGCTCAAAAATTAGGCCCATCTCACGCAAAAAATGCTCAAGCCCCAGTAACGCCAGATCAGGTTCAAAAGGCAGTGAACATGAGGCTTCCGGATGCTTAAAGGAAAAATCTTGGCACCTTTGTTGTTTGGTAGAAGAAGTTGAATCTGACTTAGCTAGTGTCAGCTCTTGTTTATCCCGCTGTTCCCCATGGCAGCTCAAGTTTCCATTTTCAATCATTTCTTCATCTTGAATCTCTTTTCCATTGGATGTCATACGTAACTGCTGCTCTATGGCTAGATCATGTGTGGACACAAGATGTTCCTTCTGTTGTGACTGTGGTTCCATGGTCTTTTCTGTAGACTTAGGTAAAACATGGTCTAACTCTTGGCCTATCTGAAACTGTTGCTCAGAAACTTGCAGTTTAGTATTTACAGGCTGCTCTTCAGTGTTTTCCTGTTCAGATGTTGAATCTGTGTACAAACTGTCCCCTAGGTAGTTATTGATTGCATTTTCAAGCTCATCAGAATGTTCGGGCATGCAGTTTTCCATTTCTGTCTGCAGGTTTGTGAATAGATCTTTTGGACTGTTCTGTTTTTCAGTTTGCATCAGCTGAAGCTTCAGCTTCATCCAACTAAGGAAATATGTCCTCTCCCCTTTATTTGTTGTGCAAAGCGCATCTGTGAAAATCTTCATTGCTGGGGTCATTTTGTAGCTGCTCAATTCTATCAAGATGACTTTCTTTTCTTTTTGAAGTTGGGGGTTGATGTTTTTTCCTTCTTTTATCTGTTTTCTCTCCTCCTTTTCTATTTCAGCCAGTTTGCTCCACAAAGCCCCCTGCAGAGGAAGCTGTTTCTTCCTAAATTGATCAGATCCCTTATCTAAACCTTTCAGTACTTTCTCCACTGTAGCCATTGCCTTTTTACAGACTGCCCCCTCATCCACGTTAAGGCCTAGATCCTCTGCTAACTTTGCTACTCCCTCAAGTGTAACAAGTTTCAGTTTATCTGGCAAAAGATCTTTCAGGGTATCACACAGTCTATTAGCCAGTTCCTTTTCACTCAAAGCTCTCCCTTGCAGCACTGATCCTCTGGGAAGCCCCATATATTTTTCAAGGTTCTGATCAACAAACCCCACAACTCTGTTCTCATTTTGCTCAGTGTCTGATAGGTCAATCAATATGAGATTGCTTGCCATATCCTTACAAGAAGCAAGAATTTGTTTTTCTTTCTCCCCAAGATCCCCACAGAAGACAACCACAGCTGAAGACGCTTGACATAGAAGACTGAGGTTTTTTTCATGTGTACTGGCATCACCACGTAGGTTAGAGATGACTACAGGGACAGGGAAAATATCTCTAGCAGTGTCTCCACTGGGTAGATACCATCCAATCTCTACCAGGCCATTGGAGAGTCTTCGGGGCAGCTGTCCTCCATCCACCCCCCTGTGGAGAAATGTTTCCTTGGGAGCTCTGAGTCTACTCATAACATTGTTTAGCACTTTTGACTTGGAGACACCACAATGACCAAGCTTCACACAAGAAATCATTGGCATGTCTGTGCTTGCCAAATGTCCTTCGTAGACCTTATTATCTTTATCCGGAAAGTGAGATCTCCATTGGCTCACAACACCTCTCAAAGGCCAAAGAAGGAAGTGACTGGGTTCTACTGGATTTATGTTTTGAAGGACCAGGGGCACAGCAAACTGGCATTGCACCATGCGCACAGTCATCTCCTGCTGAAGAAAAGTGTTAGCAGACATAAAGACAGCTGTAACTAGATCAAGGGGGTTGATGGCACACTGGCTATCTCCTCCATTTATCTCCTCGGGTGATTTGTTGGCATTGTTCAGAACATCATGTGGAGGTTTGTAGAAAGGACTCCGGGCATCTGGACTAAGCAGCCAAAGGTGTTGGAGGAAAGCATTTGGTAGATCCTTGGGCTCTAGAGGAGCTTGGGTATCCAGGGTCCAAGTGCTGATGTCTAACATAGACGCTGGGTCCAGTGGTGTAGTCAAGAAGGCCTCCAGGCCCAGCATATTTAAAACCTCTGCCTGGGCATTGTCCTTTGGAGGTTCTGGTTTGAAAAAAACAAGTTAATCATCAGGCTTAGGATTAGCTACATTTTTAAACCTTAGGCAGTAATATAGTTGGATCCAGGTAAGTGTAAAAAATGTATATATTTATTTAGTTTATTTATTACATAATTATATGATCAAAAAAAGAAACATGTATTTAGTAAAGTGGAAAAAATGTTCTAGTTCTTTGAAAATCTTTGAGAACGGCCCAGAATGGGCCAATGGGCCCTTTTATTTTCTATTTACTAGTACAGTGTGAGTGCAGAGGTTGTGGCTTGACAATCGGACTGTACAGTGTGAGCACATAAGCATGAGTTTTGGCTTTACATCGGAGACAATTAACACATAGTGTATGTCCATCTTAACAAGAGACTCTGCTTTTTAATTATAACCCAGAAGAAAAAATCTAAAAAGTCATGGTCATCTGTCAATACATTTCCTATTAATGTTGTTAATGTTGCATATAAACTGTTAAACTTATATGTACCAGAGAGCATTAACAGTTATTATAAACATTTTATTAAGCATTACATTTTAGCTCAGAGTCTCAGATGTACCTGTAAACAAAACAGCAGTGTTCCCCCTGAACAGACCATCCCGTGGTGCCATAACCATCAGAATTTACACTTGCTGCCACCAACCCAATTATCATTAATGAGTAAACACATTAAAACATTCAGCAATCCTGAAAGTCCATCCCTTCTGGTCTGCAGGTTTTATCTCATTTAGTTTCCAACGCCACAGAAATCACAGGAGGCTCAAACATGCCCAAAATTATTTCTGCCATCATTAATGGCAGGAACAGACCTCCTCAAATTTAACTTGACAGCTAACCAAATTATTTGGTATCATGGTTGTTATGCACACATTATGCAACAGCAGAATGTACACACATTTGGATAAGCTGACACATTTTAGGGGTAACAGTTGTGTGTTGGCTTGGGTTGCTGCAGCAGTGTCTATACAAGGTGTCACTGATTTGTCTGCAGAACTGCACACGTGATAATTGTAGCAGGCTTAAATTTAGTTATGCATTTGAATAAATTTATGAGAATTAATACCCAATTATGAATTTTAATATTCATAAAATCAAAATTATTCCTCGTTCCAGGAGTCTCCGGACCTCTAGGTAGCTTTTAATAATTATAAAATTATTACTAGTGATCAGTTAGTTAATAATCGCTCAATTATCTTAAATCAATCAGTCAGTCTCATATATAAAGGGTCAATTCTCTTGGCAGGGACGTAGAAATAGGCAGTGAATTTATTCTCTAACTAATGTGATATAAAAGGGTAAATAAACAATGGCGGCACAATGAGCCTGGAGGTTCGATTGTGGGAAGCATTTGACTCATACAGTGTAGGAGAACTAATGAAAGTAAGCTATGAATTTAGGAATTAAAAGGAAATATTAACATTTCGGTACATCTCTGACCACAGAATGTTGGTTAGGTCTTATGGCTTGTCGGCCTGCTTTGGTCTGTTGCACGGGTCCCACGCTAGCTGCCCGATCCTGGCTTTTGCTAGGGATTCTCCGGGGTTCTCCATGTCTGACTGAAGAAAACGCCGTCCTTCCTCTGGAAATTCGGCTGTTTTCAGGTTTCCTTCGTTGCCGCTGGCGAGACCACGTGGCTTGGTCTGACCTCGGTGAAGTTGGCTCGACGAAAAAGCTTAAAATGGAACTTGGTCTTTCCTGAATTAGTCCAGTGTAACTTAACGGACTGATTTTACTTTAACAAAACAAAAGAAAGAAAGAAAATAAAACAAACTGAGGGGCAGATCGATGTCGCGGCACTTCGCGTGTGTAGCTTCAAGCGAACAAAGGGCTGGCCGACTCTTAGGGCGTTGCCTGGCGAGGCACGCCTGACGCGTGCCGAAGCGTCCAGAGAGCAGAGAAGAGAGGGAGAGAGCCGAGAAGAGAAGAGAAGAGGGCGAACGACGTCGCGTGTCGCTCTTTTGTTGTCTGGGGCGTGGTTCCCCAGAGGGCGTTTCAGGTTTCCCGAGGGACTGCCTTTCTAAACTTAATGTCTAAAAGAAAAGAAAATCTATTTGCGCGTATTATAATCAAATATTTTCCACAATCGAACCTCAATGGTCGAACAGTTGTACCGTTCTAAGTTAAGCATTTGGTAACAGGAAACAATTGTCACATTATTGGTCAGGATATTTATACATTTAACGGCATTTCCAACGAGGGTATGTAATACTTATTTCGTCCACTTGGGGGAGCTCAGGTTACATGAGGAAAGCTTAGATTAATCCAAGATCATCTCTCCTTAGGAACCGGGGAATATTGTTGATTCATCCTTAAATTCAAGCTGGCGATTAAGAATATAGTAAAACATTCCTTTATTATCATTTCTAAAGGAATTTTGTAAGAAAGTATTATGAACAAGCATTGATTACATTAGATGAGGGAGTGTCTTGCTGAAGATAAAAAACACTGCAAAAGTAACTTATTTAGATTCTTTTCAGCACTAATATCAACAACAGATAACAACAACATATTAACATAACTACTCAAATAGAGGCAAACGTAATCAGGTAACTAAAGATTTAATTAACTTAATTAAATGCTTTGAGTCTTTTGAGACTCCAGTCTTTGGTTATTTAAAGTTTGGCTTCCTGGGTTATGTCACAACTTGGGTGAGACAGGGGTATCCCTTTGATGCGGTAATGAAACACAGATCAAGGTCAGTTGCCACGGTTACACGTGTGGGGGGCCAGTTTTGATAGGCTGTTCAGGGAAATGCAATCGCTGGTTCGTGTCCCTTTGTCAGTTTAACAGTCAGGCCCCGCGTTATCAGCTTCGTAGATCAAAAAGGTGCCAGTTTTACGATCAGCACTTAAACAAAGCAACTCCCCCCCCCCCCCTTCCGTTGGGGTCTCCCCAGCAGTCTGTTGAAGTTGATCTTTAACCCCCTGCGCCTCTCTGGGAGAGGAACGGAGGAATTTGGAGTAGCTCCAAATTTATTTAATAAAAATTGCACAAATCCACACCGTTGTTCCACTACATAATCAATATGTGCATCCGTTGTCAACCAGAGTAGATCTTTACTTTTACGCAAAGTCAGATTTGACAAACCATTGTTTAGCTAGCATATGGTTTGACCTCTCTAAAGGTCACACTACTGCTCTGCCACAAGCATAAGAATGAGAAAGTCATACCTTTTTACATTTATTCCTGCTTGGATACCTTCTTTCAAAATTATACAGTAGATTATTTTTTTTAAACAATATAATGCATAAGGTAGGATACATCTGTGTAGAACATTTAGACATCTACAATTTCTTTAAAAATATTATCCTTAGCATATTTAGGTAAGTTGAAAAATGGTAAAAATAATGCACATTTCTATGATGCCACAGTAACTGAAAAACAATAAAAAAACATACTTTTCTTTTTGCTGCTCAGCCTCTTTGGAAACTTAAAAGACATGATACATCCAGAGTATCGCTTCTCTCTGTTGTAAACAAGTTTTTTTCTTCTCTGGTCAGCCACTAAGAATCAGGAGTGTTGACTGGAAACCTGCGATTAAAATGCATAACATGAATACTACTGCAAGGTTCTATGGTCTATAACATACGGATCTGCAAATGTGAACATCTCTGTTGTCTAACATAAAGTAGATTAGAATAATGGTGTAGCCTTCTGTCTCAAGAGGTTGGTCTGGAATGTTATCTTCCTGAAATGCTTAATTAAGCAAGTTCCAGTTTTATTTTGCTGTTCACAATAAAACCTGCATCATGACTGGCTGAACACGAAATACTGACATAGTATCCTCTACTCAGATCAGGAGAATGTCAGAAAGATAAAGCACACCACTGACAGCTCAACATTGAGATGATTACTCCTCAGTTTTACCACTTCACAGCTCTTTAGATTTAGCTTATTTTAGTTTTGAGTTTGGCAACTTTCCATTGGTGAGCAGTGGCCATATCTCATTGAAAAGTTGGAATATTATTATTAAGCAGCTGTTAGCAATTATATTGGTGAAAGTAAGGAGTAAGTTCGTATGTCATTTAGCACTGCTCACCACAAAATACACCAGCTTACCAGTTTGGATGGCATCAAGCATTTTAGCTAACACTAGTAAATGCTGTGTTTACCACATTGTATTTTATAAGCTGATCACACTTTTCTGTATCCTAAATTTTAGTGTTAGAAGTCAGAACTCCACCTGTAAGACAGATGTAGTGAAGCAAAAAGTCCAATTTAGTCTTCTGAAATGTAGTAGAGTAGAAAGATAAAGTAGCATAAAATGGAAATATTGAAATCAATTACAAGTACCTCAAAATTATACTTAATACTATACTTATACTATATTATACTTAAGTACCTGAATAAATGTGAGTAAACTACCCTTCTGCACAAAAGTATTTATCCTCATGCAACAAGTATGCTGTTTCATGTATACTTTCTCAAATTAGACAAATATATACGCTAGTAAGGCAAATGTTGGCAAATAATCTTTGTGATACTAAAATCATAATGCTCTTACCTATTTATCCTCATAATTGTTTGGTAAAAGAAAACGAGTATCCTTCACATTTCTTCTGTCGCTAGGTCATTGTGTCTCTCTGTCAGGAGAGCTCTTATACCAGTCGGTTCAGTGACAAGACACATTCCTGCTAGATCTAATCCTATGAAATAGACAACAGTCACATGCGCACACACACACACACTGATCACATATCAAGGAACATGTAAACAAGTGAAATAAGTGATTACGTAAAACTTCTTTACATGACAGGCTTGATATTCAGATAACAGCAGACCGTGTCTGTCTATAGTGCAGGGCCTGGTGGCAGACACCTGCCCAAAAGATTATCATTGGTCTGCAAGTGTCAGAGGTGAGGCTCCACACAATGACGCACAAAACCCTGGTCATGTGTGATCTCTCAGATATCTGGTTATTACAAATACATACCTGGCATACTACTTGCAGAGAGCACAATCTCAGTAAATAAGAGTCCTTATCTAAATACAATATCCTGTACTTCAACTTCAACTTTATAATCCCAAAAGAGTTTGGTTCACAGCCAGCCAAAATCTAACTTTTCTATGACCCTACAAAATGCCATGATTTGCTAAAAACATTTATGTAATTATATGTATTTCAGGTAGAGAAAAAGATTTAACTCAGACACGTTTGCTGCAAAAAAATATGGTTTTCCGTTTTGTAAATACAGGTGGATTCAAACTGTCTTTCCCAGTTTTCACCCTTCTCTCCTTCTTATTATATTTTCCCAATATCAGTGGGAAGGGCCAACCTAAAATATGTAGAAAGTGCAAATACAAGATAATTAGGGAATATAAACACAAGAGGGAAAGAATTGTATTGAGCTGGGTCGCATATGCAGCAGCTTCAGAGCAATTTCGGAGGCTCTGTGGCAATCTGGATGCCTACTATACCCCTGTTTTCTGGAGCTGCAGTAAACTAAAGCCTTACTGGAATAATGTAAATGCAATTTTTTAATAGACATTATGGGATATGTTGGGAACAACCAAGGGAACTAAAAGGGGACTGTACAAAGAACAGATGCATTCTCCTGGGAAAGAATAATGGTTTCAGATTAAAGGTGGTATCTTTGAAAAGAAACATGATGCCAACAATCAACTGAAATGTTTAGTTAACGAATAACTGAGATTGAGATTGTTTACATGTCTGAACTGCCCCTGACAACTGTTTGTGTTGTCTTTGTTCAGTGTTGTATTGTTTGGTGATGTGTTGTATGGATGTTCATGAAGTTCTGTTTAGAGCTGAAAGTAATAAATAAATAAAAATTAAAGTGCATATAGACAGCATAATTAAAATTTTCAGATGAGATTAGCAGTTTAAGTTTTTAATAATTATTTTGAGTTTAATTTAAAAAGAATTTAATTTATTTAATCCGATTTATACTTTTTGTTTTTATCAAAGCATCATCAGCCAACTTTATCTTGAATCTTATTGAAAGTAAGTGGGCATCATTTATTTATCTACACTACATTAACCTAATTGTTCATGTTGGTACCACTTTCTAATAAACCACCATTCATAAGAGGCTTGTTGTGAAACAAAAAGCTGTCATGAATGGCCATTAATGAGAGCAACTTTTGGGTTGCCAGGTTGTGAAAACTCCCTTTGATTTATTGCACAGAATGACCATCTTATGGAAAAGGTTTGTGGAGTTTTGTGGAGGATTAAAAACTTATTACGAATTTATCAATGGCTTACTAACATTTTAACCGCATCTTATTACTTATTGGTACAGGATGAGTAATTCATTTAATAACCATTATAAAATTCAGTAGTTACAACATATAAACACGTCATAAAGGTGCCTCATTAGAAAGTGGTACCTATGTCAAAAATGCCATACAGGTTCACCCTGAGTCACACCAGTGTAACACATGAGCTTGTATAATTGGCACGCAAAAATGAAATAAAAGGAAGATAAAATGATATGCAAATAAAATGATCAGTGAGAAGTATTCTTTTTTTAATCCTACATGTCTGAATAAAACCTGGTCTGGGAGGATAAGTGTTGTGCAGAGGAAAAGATTTACGGCTTCTCTATTTCTGTCCTGCAAAGCTCTTTAGCAGTCTTACCCTCGTGTGTCACAGACTGTGAGAATGGAGTGCGTGCGCATGTTTGTGTCTGTGTACCTGTGTGAGTGGACATTCACAACACTGCGCGTTCAATTGCCCTTCCACTGAGCAGCCCCATGTTGCACTCCTGATTGTTCAGATCTGTTCCTGTGTGGATCTTTTCTCCAGCAGGACTGAGGAAAGTAATTGAAAACCGAAGAAAACATTAAGGAGACGCTCAAGGAATAGTGGTCAAGATGTTGATCACCATGCTAACAGCCATGTATGTGATGGTCAGAGTCGTAGAATCGGTAAGATGATTAGAATGATAGACTGAATACAAATAAGAATAGAAATAGAAATTCAGTTCATTATAATTATGGGAGATTAGTTTTAACATGTATTAAATGTGTTATGCTAATATTCTGGTTGTTTTAAACTGTCTTCAATATTAAAATATTGTGTATATTTGTATTAACAAATATGAGGAATATTTCCATATTAGAAGGAATACATTTGTGGGTAAAGTGCACTGTGTTTTTGCTGCAACCATAACATTGTATTCTCACCCACCAGGGTGTCAATGTCAAATATAAATCAGGTTTATGTACACAGCATCAGAATGTGATTAGGGTGATGTTAAAACAGGCTGTCAAAGTCAAATTATAATTAGACTTATATCGACAGCATCCAAATGATATTAATGTGATGTTAAACCAAACTTTTAATGTGCAGCATTCCTGTCCACTTATTATCTAAAAAAAGTGTCAAAATGTTAGCAAATTCAGCAGTGCAAAGTCATGTACCACTGAAAAACATGGGCCAAAGTGGGCCAAACTAATGTAATGTTTTTCACATTTATTTTTATAATTAATCCTGAGACCTGTGGGAAAGATATTCAAAAAAATGGGCCTTCTACTGTAAAAGTGAGTGATGAGTTTGCTTATGTTTCAGCCTTCGACACACACAGTGCCACCTCTTACCTAGACTCCTTTTTTCCCTTTCAGATAGGGGTACGTTTTGCACGGCAACAGGACCCTTTGCCTTACATGGTGTCCCAGCCTTTGCCTTGGCAGGTTCACTCAGTGTCACACAGTCGGAGGAGCAGCAAAGTTGATGAGGTTAGTTGTAAAGAGATCTGAACTTCTGTATGGTTGCTGTCACACACATTGCCATGCTGACGCACCAAAGCAATTGATTCCTTACAGCTAATACGCTGCACATTCATTCGGCACATGACACATCCACTCTGGACTGCTCCTCTGTGGATTTCATTATTCACAGAAACATTGATAGTAGTTTGTGAAGAAAAATAAACTTTTTCTGCTATTTGGATGCTGCTATGTGGCAGGAATTTTTCATCATAAATGAGCTTTTCTAATCTTCTGTGATCTAATGGCGAGACGGAGCATGTGGAAAGGTCAGCAACCAAGCTCAACTCAGCATGTAAGCATATAAGCTTAGTCACGTGTCTTATGTTTGCGTATAGTGTCTCAGAGGAGGACAGCAAAGGAAAATAGAGGTATTTAATTTACAAGACTAAGATGACTTTTGGTGCCTCTACACTCAAACATCACCACCTAAATAATACCATAAAATAAAGTAGGGTTTTGCATCAGATTCAGTTCAAGAATGACCTTTTGGCCCTCACCGAATCAATAAATCCTTGTACAGAGACCACTGGCAACACTGTCCACAATTTCACAGTTATTTAGCTATTCCTCAGGCTTTCACTATTGATTC
>NC_060166.1:23480417-23567665 GCF_021292245.1 Micropterus dolomieu | reverse complement strand
GTTCAGTGACAAGACACATTCCTGCTAGATCTAATCCTATGAAATAGACAACAGTCACATGCGCACACACACACACACTGATCACATATCAAGGAACATGTAAACAAGTGAAATAAGTGATTACGTAAAACTTCTTTACATGACAGGCTTGATATTCAGATAACAGCAGACCGTGTCTGTCTATAGTGCAGGGCCTGGTGGCAGACACCTGCCCAAAAGATTATCATTGGTCTGCAAGTGTCAGAGGTGAGGCTCCACACAATGACGCACAAAACCCTGGTCATGTGTGATCTCTCAGATATCTGGTTATTACAAATACATACCTGGCATACTACTTGCAGAGAGCACAATCTCAGTAAATAAGAGTCCTTATCTAAATACAATATCCTGTACTTCAACTTCAACTTTATAATCCCAAAAGAGTTTGGTTCACAGCCAGCCAAAATCTAACTTTTCTATGACCCTACAAAATGCCATGATTTGCTAAAAACATTTATGTAATTATATGTATTTCAGGTAGAGAAAAAGATTTAACTCAGACACGTTTGCTGCAAAAAAATATGGTTTTCCGTTTTGTAAATACAGGTGGATTCAAACTGTCTTTCCCAGTTTTCACCCTTCTCTCCTTCTTATTATATTTTCCCAATATCAGTGGGAAGGGCCAACCTAAAATATGTAGAAAGTGCAAATACAAGATAATTAGGGAATATAAACACAAGAGGGAAAGAATTGTATTGAGCTGGGTCGCATATGCAGCAGCTTCAGAGCAATTTCGGAGGCTCTGTGGCAATCTGGATGCCTACTATACCCCTGTTTTCTGGAGCTGCAGTAAACTAAAGCCTTACTGGAATAATGTAAATGCAATTTTTTAATAGACATTATGGGATATGTTGGGAACAACCAAGGGAACTAAAAGGGGACTGTACAAAGAACAGATGCATTCTCCTGGGAAAGAATAATGGTTTCAGATTAAAGGTGGTATCTTTGAAAAGAAACATGATGCCAACAATCAACTGAAATGTTTAGTTAACGAATAACTGAGATTGAGATTGTTTACATGTCTGAACTGCCCCTGACAACTGTTTGTGTTGTCTTTGTTCAGTGTTGTATTGTTTGGTGATGTGTTGTATGGATGTTCATGAAGTTCTGTTTAGAGCTGAAAGTAATAAATAAATAAAAATTAAAGTGCATATAGACAGCATAATTAAAATTTTCAGATGAGATTAGCAGTTTAAGTTTTTAATAATTATTTTGAGTTTAATTTAAAAAGAATTTAATTTATTTAATCCGATTTATACTTTTTGTTTTTATCAAAGCATCATCAGCCAACTTTATCTTGAATCTTATTGAAAGTAAGTGGGCATCATTTATTTATCTACACTACATTAACCTAATTGTTCATGTTGGTACCACTTTCTAATAAACCACCATTCATAAGAGGCTTGTTGTGAAACAAAAAGCTGTCATGAATGGCCATTAATGAGAGCAACTTTTGGGTTGCCAGGTTGTGAAAACTCCCTTTGATTTATTGCACAGAATGACCATCTTATGGAAAAGGTTTGTGGAGTTTTGTGGAGGATTAAAAACTTATTACGAATTTATCAATGGCTTACTAACATTTTAACCGCATCTTATTACTTATTGGTACAGGATGAGTAATTCATTTAATAACCATTATAAAATTCAGTAGTTACAACATATAAACACGTCATAAAGGTGCCTCATTAGAAAGTGGTACCTATGTCAAAAATGCCATACAGGTTCACCCTGAGTCACACCAGTGTAACACATGAGCTTGTATAATTGGCACGCAAAAATGAAATAAAAGGAAGATAAAATGATATGCAAATAAAATGATCAGTGAGAAGTATTCTTTTTTTAATCCTACATGTCTGAATAAAACCTGGTCTGGGAGGATAAGTGTTGTGCAGAGGAAAAGATTTACGGCTTCTCTATTTCTGTCCTGCAAAGCTCTTTAGCAGTCTTACCCTCGTGTGTCACAGACTGTGAGAATGGAGTGCGTGCGCATGTTTGTGTCTGTGTACCTGTGTGAGTGGACATTCACAACACTGCGCGTTCAATTGCCCTTCCACTGAGCAGCCCCATGTTGCACTCCTGATTGTTCAGATCTGTTCCTGTGTGGATCTTTTCTCCAGCAGGACTGAGGAAAGTAATTGAAAACCGAAGAAAACATTAAGGAGACGCTCAAGGAATAGTGGTCAAGATGTTGATCACCATGCTAACAGCCATGTATGTGATGGTCAGAGTCGTAGAATCGGTAAGATGATTAGAATGATAGACTGAATACAAATAAGAATAGAAATAGAAATTCAGTTCATTATAATTATGGGAGATTAGTTTTAACATGTATTAAATGTGTTATGCTAATATTCTGGTTGTTTTAAACTGTCTTCAATATTAAAATATTGTGTATATTTGTATTAACAAATATGAGGAATATTTCCATATTAGAAGGAATACATTTGTGGGTAAAGTGCACTGTGTTTTTGCTGCAACCATAACATTGTATTCTCACCCACCAGGGTGTCAATGTCAAATATAAATCAGGTTTATGTACACAGCATCAGAATGTGATTAGGGTGATGTTAAAACAGGCTGTCAAAGTCAAATTATAATTAGACTTATATCGACAGCATCCAAATGATATTAATGTGATGTTAAACCAAACTTTTAATGTGCAGCATTCCTGTCCACTTATTATCTAAAAAAAGTGTCAAAATGTTAGCAAATTCAGCAGTGCAAAGTCATGTACCACTGAAAAACATGGGCCAAAGTGGGCCAAACTAATGTAATGTTTTTCACATTTATTTTTATAATTAATCCTGAGACCTGTGGGAAAGATATTCAAAAAAATGGGCCTTCTACTGTAAAAGTGAGTGATGAGTTTGCTTATGTTTCAGCCTTCGACACACACAGTGCCACCTCTTACCTAGACTCCTTTTTTCCCTTTCAGATAGGGGTACGTTTTGCACGGCAACAGGACCCTTTGCCTTACATGGTGTCCCAGCCTTTGCCTTGGCAGGTTCACTCAGTGTCACACAGTCGGAGGAGCAGCAAAGTTGATGAGGTTAGTTGTAAAGAGATCTGAACTTCTGTATGGTTGCTGTCACACACATTGCCATGCTGACGCACCAAAGCAATTGATTCCTTACAGCTAATACGCTGCACATTCATTCGGCACATGACACATCCACTCTGGACTGCTCCTCTGTGGATTTCATTATTCACAGAAACATTGATAGTAGTTTGTGAAGAAAAATAAACTTTTTCTGCTATTTGGATGCTGCTATGTGGCAGGAATTTTTCATCATAAATGAGCTTTTCTAATCTTCTGTGATCTAATGGCGAGACGGAGCATGTGGAAAGGTCAGCAACCAAGCTCAACTCAGCATGTAAGCATATAAGCTTAGTCACGTGTCTTATGTTTGCGTATAGTGTCTCAGAGGAGGACAGCAAAGGAAAATAGAGGTATTTAATTTACAAGACTAAGATGACTTTTGGTGCCTCTACACTCAAACATCACCACCTAAATAATACCATAAAATAAAGTAGGGTTTTGCATCAGATTCAGTTCAAGAATGACCTTTTGGCCCTCACCGAATCAATAAATCCTTGTACAGAGACCACTGGCAACACTGTCCACAATTTCACAGTTATTTAGCTATTCCTCAGGCTTTCACTATTGATTCCTGAATCAAGAAGCCCATTTCATTTCAGTCCAAAGTGCACACCTCTGCTTACAAAAAATCCACAGACAGATGAACTACAGTTTGTTATGCGTAAGGCATAACAAACTGTAGTTCATCTGTCTGTGGATTTTTTTGTGCCTTTTTCTTAGTTTGAGGTAACTGGTTTGAAGGTTCCTTCTGACCTAGACTTTTATAAATATGAAGCTGGCAAATAAAAAGACAAACAGAGGCAAAGAGCTGGACTGCAGGAAGAGGAACGTTGGTGGTTAACTGAGGGCACAGGTGCTGAAACGAGAAAGGACAAGAACGCATAAGCCCACAACAAATGCAACACGAAGCAAGGGAGTTAACAAAACAGAGGCAGAGGTGTAGAAAGACATTCTGTGTATTAGACAGGCCCCAGTTTAAATTCTCCTTAGTGATGAGGTCATGGGGCCGTTGTGTGGGGGACTAAATGCAGGCACACATCCAAAAAATGGTAAGCAGGCTAAACTGGTCCAGTCCTCAGCCTCTGTCTTCCCTGCCGCTGCTCTGCTTGAGCTGTAATCCCAATCAAGGGGATTTGTGTTTGAGGTCATTTCCCTAACAGTAGATAGAAAGGACACATACAGGTGCAGTCACACATGTATATTGCACATTCGTCACACAAGTACTGCACATTTTGTACAGTTGAGATTCAGAAGAATGTAGCCAAACATCCTGCTTGGTTATCTGTTTGCATGTGTGTCTGATTTTTGTGCATCAGTGGTATGTGAACAACATTTCAGATAAGATTGTAACACTGATAATGTTTATAGTTGACTGATATCGCATTCTCACAATTGATGCTTCCTGTTTTTCTCCTTTGTGACGCACAAAGGAAAAAAAGTGAGTGTCTTCTAACGCACAGCTATTCTGTTTAATTTACAGTTTGATGGCTTCAGGAGGAACAGCATAGGCGTGTATAGAAAGAGTAAGTGATACTGTTAATTCAACTAAATGCAGGCTATTTTTCTGCCGTGATAATTGTCATCTTAAAGTTACCACTAGGGTTTGATTCAAATCAAGTGTCCAATCCAACTGTCTCAACTGTTAATCAGAAAAATAGCCCGCTTGAATCAAGGCAATAAGTAAACCATGTGTTTGAACTTAATCATTGCTACAGACTATGTCTCCATGGCTATTGCTACTGCCTCTCTGGCTATCCCATGTGTCCTGTCGTGCTCAGACTCCAATGCCAGCAATGGGACGTGCACCACACCTGTTCCTCCACTCAGCCCTGTTGAAGTTGAGAAGGCCGCTGCCACCATCCAGACCCATTTCAGGAAGTTCCAACAGAAGAAACACAAGAATGGCAAGTAGATGGACCGGGAAGAGGGATGCTGGTGCTGGTGCTGCAAGCCTGAGAGAAAACAGGAAGCAGGTGGAACGATGTGGATTCACCAAAGGACGGATGAACTCTGTAATGATACACACAAATGCATATACTCATATGCAAATGTATATACATTTAAACTGTATGATAAATAATACTTGATCCTAGATTAGTGACACATTATAAACACGATACAGTAATAGCTCACATCTCAAATAGCTTCTAATATTCTATTTAAAAGTCTAAGTGAAAAATACATGTTAAAATACTGTACATCTGAATGAGTGATTAGTTTTGATGTGCTGTGAGGGACTGGGTGCGTGAGTGGCTTTGAGTATGATGTAATTTATGTGTTTTGCGTATATAAATATGGGGGAAAACTAATAATTTGTCAACATTGTGGATCTTTCAAAAACATGTAAAAATGTTACCAACCTACAGTATTTCAATAAACTCCTCTGTAAGCCTGTGTTGTATTTCATGGCAGCATAATGCCCTCTAGTGTTTTGATCAGGTTATGAATAATATTATGGATGAGCTACATTTTCAGCTGGTTCATCTATAATACAATAGTACCCTTAAAAGCCCCCATGCATTTTAAAGAATAAATTTGTATTTACAGGGGCTGTATGGAGACATCATGTGTTCAGAATTAAATAAATAGACATGGCATTGAATTATCACGTGAATAAACCCAGACTTACTTAATAATTATTGTGGGTTTAATAACAGTTTTTCTCGAATGCTCAGACACATTTCTTGAAATTATGCCTCTTTTTCTCTCTAAACACAAATCCACAACTTCTCACCCAATTCTATATCCAATTTTCTGGTCAAAATGAAGCTCTCCACTCAAAACCTTCAATCTTGCTGAAAAACCAAACTCAGACATGACACACATGCCCTCAAAAACACACACTACAACACAGTCTTACACACTGATGAGATAAATTCAAAACAATACAACAAAAACTGGTTATTAATAATGTTGGGTGTGGTTCTCCCCCTCAAAAACCTTTTTACATGATGAACACAAAAGAAATAACAAATGTAAAAATTTGAACATTTTGGTATTCGTTAGTGTACTGTACAGTACAACATACCAAACAACAAATTACTCTGCCCCAGCGTCCTGTCTTTGGTCTGGGACAGGCCAGAGATTCTTATTCTCCACCTCCTCTTCCTTCCTACTCTACCTACTCCGCCTCCTCCACCTCCTCATCTGCCTCCTATCCCATCTCCTCCTCCAACTCCTCCTCTTCCTTCACCTCTTACTCCTTCTCCTCCTCCGCCTCCTTTCTGGTGTCCTCTAGCCATTGTTCCAAAACTGAATGTACTGACTCTGGCCCTTTTATATATCTATTGAAGCTTCTGATTGGTGTGTTATCAATTATGACTGTTTGTGTTTCCACCTGGGTAGCTGTGTGCTAATTGAACTCAACCTGTGCTGATTGAGTGAACAATATTGAATGTCAGGGCTTTCTCAATGACCACATGGTGTAGGCAATGAGAAATGAAGGGATTTGTGTGTAGAGTTTAGGGAAATGGGTGTGCTTTTTGAAAAAAGGAGCCTGCTAATAGTGTTTCAGCAATGGAGAAAAACTGTATTAAATGAATAATATATATAGGGGGGGTGATGGCGCAACGGATAAGACACATTAACCCCTAGTTGCTCCAGAGGCGTGTGACATGTATAGCAATTGTAAGTCGCTTTGAATAAAAGCTAAATGTAATGTAATCTGTAATATAGCTGTGAAATTTAGTGAAAGAATCAAAATAATAATAATAATTGGCTGTCCACTTATCCGGAACAAAGCTCTGCTTTCTCTTGATTGATTGACAAAGACTTCATAATGAAAAGTGGCATTATAAAATAAAGTGGTCACTGGAAAAAAATTGCGACCTGCAATAATCAAAAAAAAAAAATTAAACCCATTTCATAATAAATAGCTGAACTGAGTTTTAAAAATGTATTGGATTATTTTAGAATTTCATGGTTATATTATTTGTCTGTATTCATTCATGTCATTATTTTTAGGGGTCTGAAAACAAATTAAATTTTGATTTACACCCACAAGTAGCTTCTGAAATTACTACATTTTGTTGTATTACTAACAAGCAGGATCTATGGAGACATTCAGGATAATTCAGGTGAGGACTCAATTATTTGACATGTAATAAAAGTCCACATCAAAGAGCTGGGTCACTCAAATTTCAATTAAAAAAATGATTCTCCCTAACCTGTGGCCGTCGCATGCAGACACCTTTTCTAGGTTTTGAGATAACAATTATTACTACCTCTTAATCCAATAGAGTTGAAGAAAATGTCTTTTGTGATGCTCACAATATTGAAAAAGTACATTTAAACATTCAATCAAAGTCTCCAGAACCAGTGTCCCCATTACTCTGAAATTTGAACTACTTTCTGCCTGAAGAAATAGTCCCTATAAAACCTCCACACAGTTCTGTGGATCACGTTTGAATCCAAAGGGACAAATAAGACAAACTTTTTCACAAACAAATCAGTCATGTCTTTACCATGTTCTAATTACAGTAAAAAACTGGATACTACAAAAACCATCCATCATAAATCTATGGTTGCGAAAGAATGAATAATGTCATCACAGTTCATAAAAAGATAGCTTTATTGCACAAGGTGTTGAGTACTCTTTTTCTGTTTTTGTTTGTTTTCATAGAAAAGAAAATGTAGAGTTAAACACAAGCAATTGCAAATTGAAGCAACATTTCCCCATAAAAGTTTAAGGAACAACCTCTGCATTTTAAAATGTTTTAATTAACCCCCCTTTTAAATTGTTCAATTCACCATTTCCCATTTTCTTTTAGAACCAGCAAAATTTTCAGAGCATGCAATGCTGCTGTCCTCCCCCCAAAAAGTGGATAAAAAAAAAAGGCAAACCCTAAATCAAGCAACCTGTGAAGTAAAAAAAAGAAAGAAACAAAAACAATTTTTAACAAATAACAAAAAATAAATAAAAAAGGAGACAATGTAACCAAATGTCCTGTAGAAGAATAAATCAATATTGTTAACTATGCATGGTCCACTCTGACATGTTTTAACTGGTCCATAAATCAACATAAAGCAGTGTTTGTATAATTCTATAATTTTTCATTAAGTCCTCTTCTGTTTCATTACAATAACTTCAGTTCAAAGTTTACATTGTGCCCTGGTTTCTAGTGAAGATGTCGAAAATAGTACTCATTTATACAAAACACTTTTCTATGTACACAAATCGTCTATTATGGAGTAGAAATTATGTTTCATAGGTGGGCAAGGGGTACAGTGGGAGGGGAAGATCTGATTGGTTGAGCAGATGTGGAAAAGGTTGGGGAAGTAGCGCGCGTGAAGTTGGCCTTATGAACACAGCCTGAGTCACTTTGAAAAACGATGTTATATTTTAAGGAAAATTCCACCCTAAATCACTCATTACTCATTTAAACAATGCAGCTATCTTGTCAAATGTTAAGACAAGCAGCTGCCAAGAAATTTGCAGCTTGCCAAGTTCACTGAGAATTTACTGTAAAACATTGATGTACAGTATGGTTTACGATTGGCCTTGAAAGCCACTAGTCAATTGAAGCTTTAATACAACTGGTTACGATTTCGGCAGAATATACTTTTTTAATATTAATATTAATTTAATAAAAAGTCCAGAATTCAGGATCATTCAAAGTCCTGAATCACTCACCACAGTACTTCTGCAGTACAGTGTACTTCACATAAGTCAAGCTTTATGCAACAGAATACAGAACAAAAATTACACTTCAATAAAAAAAAAGACATCTTCTGAAATACATTAAAGGAATAAGAAATACTCTTAATTTCTACATTGCCAAGAATTAGATAAAAGGCCTGCTAGAAGGTAAGGTAAATCCACCTACCAGCACCACAAAATCTCACTAATTAACACATTATGGTTCGTTTGTTTAATCCATAGGAAAAAAATAAATTTTAAAAATGACAAGACTGCTGAGGATGAGGATGAGACTTCAGGTGGTTATGCTTCCGGCCGAGAAATAGCCCAGCGCATAACCTCTGTAAAACCATAACTTGTGGTTTTTATACTTTGGCTTTTGTACAGAACGTAATGTTTTTACCAGACAGATATGGGAGTGGTGTTGATCTTCTCATCTAACTCTCGGCAATAAAAGCAAGTAAATTGATATTTTCAGTAACACTGTAAAAGTATGAGAGGGTGGAATTTTTTCTTAAAGGTATACATTACATAAACTGACAGCAGATCAGTGTTTTACAGTAGAGGCAACTTCACTCAAGAACTGGGGAAAGCAGGTTGGACAGGAGTTTATTTCATCACTCCATCCATTATCCATACAACTGGAGTAAGGGAGCCTCTGTTTGCGGTTGCTAAAACAGACCTGCGATATTCCCAAACTCTTGTCTTTCTGAAAACAAGTATTTGCACAACTTGAAACATAATGGCCAAAATTAAAGGCATCATAACCATTAACAATGGAAATTCTCTCCTGTCTATTTTTTAAATAAAAGGGAACATGAATACATTTATGAACAGTTATAATTTGTACTGGTATGTTTATTGGCCTGCAGTCCCAGAGTTTGGGGAGGACTCGCAATGACAGATAAGAAACAGAAATACTTGTTCATCTGTTTTTCTTCATTAATTATAGTCAGGTAATGGCATTGAGTCTGTGAACACACCTTTGGAAGGTACAATACAACATATTACAATAGGCTCACTTACTGAATAGGCTGTCTTTGTTTTACTGTTTGTTTGCTTTTTCAACACCACACTTTCTGCACTGAGCCATAGACCACAGTTAACCAGCGACACAATCTCACACTATAATTTAACTTTACTGTGCTTGTCCTTTCGGCTGCTACCTGCTGCACAGGCGCTGCAGCTGGAACATTTACAAAATCACAAGGGGTCACTGTATCATTCCTGAAACCTCAGTTTCACCATTTAACTTTCTTTCACACCACTTCCTTTCTCTCCAAGATCTCCCATCCATGGTTGTGCTACCCGTTTAAGCTTCCCTCTTTTTTTTTCTTCCTTCCTTCTTGCAGTTTTTCACTCTGAGCGATTGTCTTGTGATCTTTTATATATATTTTCAATTAGAACGGCTTTAATATTTCTCTGCTTTTTTCAATATTCATATATTTGCTATATATTTGAATAGAAATATATATGTACATACTTTTGAAAACAAACATATATCATATCTTTTTCTTTTTTCTATTGTGAGAGCCCTGATGTTACGTTTTACCATTGCAAAACATTTGGAGCAACTCTTTTTTTGGAACGATCTTTGTTATGGGATTAAGCTTTGGGAGAAGAAATGGGGGGGGAAATAAACTTTAAGTTAACACATACAGTACCATGCATGAAGCTAAAATTAATTTCAGTGAGGTGAAGGGACTTGAAAATACATCTTTTAGTTCTGAAGACCACTTATTTTTTAAGAAAAAATTGTATCTCTCTGCTGTGTAAGCCCCTCCTTGTTTCCCTAACCCAACTGCAAATTCTATCAACACTTGATCTCTGTCTATAATCTCAAAGTCATTGTCCATTCATAGATTCAAGGTCATTTCATACAAATTTGATTTTTCTTGTATACACCTCAATACATTTACTGTATGTTTGCAACGCGTCTCTCAATCCAAGTTGTCATTGAACATCAAATAGCATTTCTGCCTGTCTGTGCATATTAGACCTCTTCTCTCTGTCTTTTTGACTAGCCAGTGTGCTAGCAGTAGGTCACAGTGACACTGTATGGATATGATGGGGGACTGGGTGGGTAGAAGTGAAGGTGGAGAAGGATTGAAAGGGATAAAGTGGGTACAGGTAAAAAGAGTTAAACAAGGAATAATGGCATTGTGGAGCCATGATGAATCATAAAAGGGTCTCTTCGTTCTTTGTTCTGAGGGAGGCAAAGAGAGAATGAAAGGAAGCTCTTTCTTATCCTCTGTAATTGCTCTTTTGAACCCACTTCCTCTTCAGTATTTCTCATTTCCTAAGCAATGCTATCACACTTAACAAAACAAAGTTCAAAAATGCTGGACCAAATTAAGATCATAGTGTTACATCGTCAGCATCATCATCGTTACTGTCCCCAAATCCCCTTTCACGGGTACAAAATCAACAGTAGGGAGGTTCAGTTTTGACACAGACATCTGCCCGAGAGGTCAGCATACAGATTGATTTCAAAAAGGTCCACTGTTGGTGTGTGCCTGCCACATGTATACATATATATATTTACACATATACACCCACACGCACACACACGCAGGCTTGTGAAGGTTTCTGTTACTTGGATCCATTCTAACTTTTTCTTAGTGCACATGAGATTACATTTCCATCATCAGAATATAAACAGAAAACTGATGGGGGAAAAAAGGTTTAGATTCATCTTTCACTTGATGATGCTTGACATTTTTTATCTCCTCTGCTTTGAGTCTGTTTTATAAAAGCATCAATTAAGACCACTATGCTGTGTCATCCATTGCATGTATAAGAAAATTCTCCATATCTCAAAACTGGTATTGAGATGACAGTCCTTCCATTGCCTATAATGTATGAATTCCATTATGGAGTAACCTCTCAGAGCAGGAGTAACACCACGGTTGGTGGTTTATGCATACAATAAAAGCATCCTGCCATGGCACAATGCTGTGATATGAGCTCTTCTTCCATCAGAGACCAGAAAAGTAACATGTTTAAAACTGATTCAGCAACCTGATTCATTCTACGACTGTCTTGATCCAGAAAACAAGACAGTGCACATGGAAAGCCATTTTGTGCATAAGTACTGTGTCCTTACCCAAAAATGAAAATATGAAGTGAACAGATAAATCATTTGTGTTTTGGCAAGTGATTTCCAGGGTGATGAAATAAGAGATAAAGATGACACAATAATAATAGAAAGCAGTCAGGCAGAAAGAAAGGCAAACCCCTGTGCTGTGGAGACCCAACTCTGACCCCTTCATATAGTAGTGTCAATGGGAACCCAACCAGCCCCCTGTAGCCTGGCACAGTGCAGGCACTGACGGGTCATCTGTGCACATGTATGTTCCTAACCCCACTTTTCCATAGAGGTTCCAGGCAAGCGCTGGCTTGATCAGCATTCTATTAAGAGTTACAGTGACAGGCCGCAGTGATGGCAGGCTACACCAGTGTGTATGACTTGGAGTAGGCCCCTGCCCCTCCATCCCTCTGCTTCTGTAGTCTGCCTAAACCCGAGGAGCTGCTCTCCAGGAGAGAGTCTCTGGATCCTCCCATCTTGGAGGAGGATGAGGAGGCACCTCCAGGAGTCCCTCCTGTGGCCCCAGCTACCCCACCTCCACCGGAGGATGATGATGCCCCAGCAGCCGCAGCTGTAGCTGCAGCAGCTGCCGCTGCACTCTGGGCCACTGAGGCAGAGGAGCCGGGCATGGTGAGAGTCCTCTGGGGAAGTGTGGAGCTGCTAGAACAAATAGACGCCCCTCCACTCCCACTCCCACCGCCTCCTGCTGCTCCTGAGGAAGCCCCAGAGGAAGTGAGGTTGGACAGGCCAGAGTGGCCCATACTTAGGGCCTGCTGCTTTGAGTCCATAGTCACATGACGGCCCTGGGTATGGTATGCCCGCTGGGCCAGGCCACGAATAGAGGCTTCACGTGGTGGAACCACTGGACATGGGTCATGATGCTCCGACTGCTTTCGGAAGAAGGGATCTGACTTCATGTAGAGGGGTAGGTTGCAGTAGTCACCTGGAGGATAAAAGTCTGATTTAATGTGACTGCTACACCTTAAATTTTTACAATTGTTTTACTTCGCTTTTTGTTATCTCTTTTCTCCAGCTATGCAATCTTATTTCTTCATTTTGCTGTTTTGACACAAGCATCAAATCAAATTCATCATACACAGCATAGTTACTTGATGCATGTAGTCTGAGTATGCTTCTGATGTACAGTATCGATAATCCAATTTGAACTTTTGAACTAACTTGTTTTATACTTAATAAAGCCACTTTAAAATGTAAATACAAAGTGAAAAGTAATAAAAAATATCATTCATTCATGTAGCAACCACTCACTCTTGGCGCGGTGTGGAATGGGCACAGCTACATTCTTGCCACGATCATAGTCCTGGGGCTTGGGTGGCGAGGCAGTGAAACGGCAGATACCGGGCTCTGACGGTGTGCTCATGGACGTCATGCTGTCTGCATTGTCATTGGTACCTGTGGTCATCTGATCAGATGAGCTGTCAGAAATAAAGCACTCAGTAATCTCAAATTTGGCATGCTGCAGGTGTTCCTCTAGCTTGGCATGCTCATATGCTCTTGCCAACTCCTCGTAGGTGGAGGAGGCGCTCTCTGTCGACACCATGCTGTTGCGACCTTTATCTATGGAAGAAAAAGGAAAGGAAAAAAGGTAAGCACATTTTCTCCAGTTTTACAAATACCTTTTTGAGGTGTAGCCCACTGGTTTAACACACTCTACTCCACATTTGAAAAATAGCCTTACTTATATGTGCATGTTAATGGCTGTAAGTGTCATTTCACCCATGTGCCAACCTGTGTCCTGTGAGAGGCTGGCACTGTAGCTGTCACTCTCTGTGACAGTGATGCCATGCTGGGAGCCAACTGTGCGCCAGTCTGAGGTGAGAGTACGGGCTGGCGTGGAGGCCTGGCACTTGGTCAGAGTCCACTGACTGGAGTAGCGGTTCCTGATGCTATGTGCTGATTTAACACTCTTCCTTGACACTGGGTCTGGTGGTAAAAGCAGATGAAGAAATTCTGTTTAAAGCCAGGAGAATGATCAAGCATTTACAAAAAACAAAGCAAAACACAAACAGGCTTATCTTCACATTCTGGTCCACAGTGTGGACAAAATGTTATATGTAAAAATTAAGATTCATTCATGATTTTTCCTGGCATTTGGTCAAAAAATAAAGGCAAGACACTGAGCAGAAATGCAGGAATTTCACACAGTTTATGCTTACACCACATATGTACTGTACCTTATAGTAGGAAAGAAATATGCACAACACTTCAACCGCTTCAAATAGATAGTGGAGAGAGAGAGCACTTACTGGTTCCTGGTCTGATGTCTGACATGTCAATCAAAGGGCCGGTGTTCTGGATGAGGGCAGGGTGATGGACAGACACACCTGTGCAAAAGCTCTGAGGGTTCCCAGTTTGGTTGAACTCTGTGTCTGTCACAGGGATAGTGGCTTTATCCTCACCTATAAGAGACAAAAAAAAGCTATTGCAGGTTAAAAAAAACTGACAACAATTAATCTATCTATCTCAATGTCTCCCAATTTTCATTGTACATTTGACAAAAATAATTCAACTCTCACCGATTTGCTTGATGCCTTCTTTGTCCTCAATTAGCAGCTGCACTCTGGGTATGTCAATGTGTAATCGTGGGCCCTGAGGAGGTCCCTTCACTGGGGTGTCAAAGCTGCGGTTGTTTTTACTGAATGAGATAAGAGAAGCACACACACAAACATATATGGTTTTGAAAATAAATTTAAAAATTAAGTTACACTTAATAATATTTCAGACAGATTTTGTGATAATTTTAGTCTTACCTGATCAGCATCTCTGCCAGGCTTTTGGCATCTAGAGAGAGCAGAGAACAGAATAAATTTTTTTCCTGACACACAAATCAATCTTTAAAAAAAAAATTTTACTCTAGAGACTCTATTCAAGATTCTCTCTGATGTCTGCTTCTGCTTCAGGAAGACTGCTTTGTTCTTCTTGCCAATTCCTTCCTACCACTTGTCTCCTGTCCATTTACTTCTTCTCTCACCTCTTAGTCTCTTTAGTCTCTTTTCCTTGCGTTTCTTGCGAATGATGAAGAGCAGCGCAACACCCAGAGTGACTAAGATCACAGGAGAGCCAATAGAAAACAGCTTCTTGACATCGTCATTCTTTTCCAGGGGGGATTTGATTGGTGGAATTGTGCCTGCACAAACCCATGAAGAGCAGAGATCAGATACTTGCCCTTTCACAACAATATTATAATTTCTTATTCAAAGTCACAGACAAAACACAGAGAGGCTTCTACTCACTGCCATCATAGTCCAGTGTTGCAAATTGGGAGCTCTGGTTTCCACAGCCAGCGCTGTTACAGGCTTTCATCTTCAACTCATACCAGGTTGCCTCACGCAGCTCTGCCAGGAACACATCTGTGGTGGCATTGGTACGGACATTCTGCCATGCCCATGTCCCTGCAACAAGTGCACACAAACAATGTTGAGCCTAATTTATTTCCTTTCCTTATTGGTTTCCATAAAAAGATAGAAAAGTACCTCAATACTCACAATGAAATATATTTTTCACATCCTTGATTTAACTAAGGGTAATAATTTTTCCTTTTTGGTTACCTTTTGGTCTAAACTCCAGTGTGACAGCGCTGATTGGACAGCCTCCACTGGCCCAACCCTGCAGGTTGAGGCGGGCGTGGCTGGAGTTAATATGGGTAAAGACCGGCTGATCTTTGTTGAACTGGGGTTCTGTAAATGAAGCAAAACCACATTGTATTTGTTTATGTCTGTTCACAATACTAAAAAATGACATGTGATGTGCCATATACCAGGTAACTGGGGACTGTAAGACAACATACTTTAAGCAGGCCTATGTGACCCAGCAATAATACTGAACAGTGAGAACACACTTTTCTGAACTCATTACTACACATCAACACAATCCTAGATTTCTATTTAAAACTGTTGATCAACTGATAAACCCAGCCCCTCCTTGTGCCTCAGCTTAATGCAATGATGATTGTGAATAGTTTTTATTTTATTTTACTGATAAGGTGGTGTCAATCAGAGCCTCTATTACCCCCTCTGCCTCTTACTCAGAGGTCCCTCACCAGCAACAAGATAGTTTTAACCAGTTTCATCCCATTGACTTATCTGAGCTTTTAAAAACAGTATCACAAATGAGAGTGTCTTTCAGCCCACTTGGTGTAGTACCAACAAAGTTTTATTGAATGAATGAAGCCTTTATGGATTAATGGATTCTGTCGGGCCCCATTTGATTTCTGTTTTTAACAGCTCCCTATCTACTGGTTGTGTCCCTGATTATTTTAAAACTGCTTGCGTAAACCCACCTAAAATTTTGGACCAAACTGCCTTTGATTACTTTTAAAGCTCTTCATGGCCTTTCACCCTGTTATATCTCTGACCTTTTAGTCCCATACGCACCAGCACGTCCCTTGAGATTCTCGGGCAGAGGTCTTTTGTCTGTTCCAGAGTCTCGAAAGAAAACTAAAGGGGACAGAGGATTTGCAGTCAAGGCCCCGAGGCTCTGGAACAGCCTGCCCGAGGAAATCAGGGCGGCTGAGTCAGTGTACTCTTTTAAGTCTCTTCTTAAAACATACTTTTATAGGAAAGCCTTTCCTGATTTTATTTTATTCTATTTTATATATATTTTATTTTTACTTTTAACGTGTATTTTAGTCTGTTAAGTGTTTTTTCTTGTTTATATATATATATTTTATCTGTTTTATTTCCTTTGCACTTTGTAACTTGTTTTTGAAAAGTGCTCTAAATAAAGATTATTATATTATTAATACACTGACTAAAATGGCCAGAAATCTTTTATCACAGTACAAAAGAAAGAGGACAAAGAGGTGAAGTTTGGTCCTCTAGGTACAGACAGGAACCTTATTGTAGCTACAATTACAATAGTCTGTAACCACGTTTTTCATGGCTATATGTTTAATGCTCTATCTGTGACTGAACCACAGAGACCAATTTTATGATATGTTTCAGTCTTAACATTTGCCACTTTGACTTCGCATTTTTGCTCAACACCTATTCTGCAATAGATGTCTTCTTCTCCTTTGTGAAAAGTGTATTTTCTTTATGCTTTTCATCTACCCCGACTAATTCTCAAGGTCATCCTCCATTCCAGGCGTCTCACCTCGTCCGTGGGTCTTTGCCTCAATGATCTCACTGATGCGTCCGGCTCCAACACTGTTCTTTGCAGCCAGCTTAACTTTATACCAGGTGCCACAACGCAGGTTATCCAATTTGAAGGAGCGCTCACTAGAACTGATGAAAACATCTTTCCATTCCTCTGTGTTGTCCACAGAGTACTGCAGAACAAAACCTACATACACACAAGAGAATGCAAATAATTATTTTCTTGCTTTATTACATAATTCTCTCTTCATTAGAGTTAAAATGAAGAACTGATGTTGCACTAACCCTATTAAACTTTTAAAAGTGGTACCGCTATTGTCCACTAGATGTCACTGTCAGACTATACTTCTCTCATGCTCTCCGACTATGCCGCCATTAGTTACCTACAAACCCCAAGACTGGGATGGCGCTGACTAAGCATCTATGCAAATGAGGGTATGCAATGTAGTGACTGTTCGTATAATCAGCTGCCTTGGAGAGCCGACTCCCTCCTACTCTCAGACACATTACATCTAATTCTCCATCTCTGTCTGTCTTTCCTTCTGTCTATAAATAATTATGTATATATGAATGTCTCCCTCTCTGTGTTTCTTTGTACTCGATGTACCAACTTTTCTCCTCTCCTTCTCTCTAACAGATGGTGCGTTAGAAAAGCAAAACATTAGAGGGGTTAACGTGCAGATCCTGCAGTGTTTGTTTATAAGTTTTATAGTCACCCTCTTCATGGAACACAGCAAAACATAAGAAGATAGCAGAGAGAACAGTACAGAACAGCACAATAATAGACTATTAGAACATAACATCAAAGCTACAAAAAGCCCTCATAACATGAAAACATGCTAAGATTACGTGAGAAGGAATAGTCCCCATATACCACTGCAGTAGTAATACAAAATAGATGCTTAATGTGGAACTTCAGCATTTCCGACTGCTGACACTGTGCAGATGGCGTCACAGACAGACAGGTATTATATTACTATACACACAAGATATACAGCGACGTTCCACAGATATATGAGACACTGTATGATGTATGCAAATACTGATTGGTGGCCCACCGTTTTTGGAAAACAAAACTGCACACCCAACAAATACTGGTTGTGTCAGAGTCCATATTACTTCCTGCTTTGTTGCTCATACTGCATGCAAATGAGTGTCTTTCTCTGGGTCTTCCGGGGAGTATGCTGCTGACTTTGGACATAGCCATTTCTTTAGTGATGACTTGTGGGACAATACTGTCCTAATTCCTCTTTCTGGGAGCAACACCCTTATACTGACAAACACCTTGAACAAAAAAAAGGAATTGAAACCATGTGTACCCATTCAGGCACTCACACCATGCCCATCTTCACACAGAAATCAGCAACAATCAGATAATCAAACAGACACATAATTAAGAGGGAAACATAAAACCAGCATGCAAATCAATAAACTAAAGATCAGTATGTATACTAACAATGTGCCAGGTAAAAGTAGAAGGAAAGACAGACAGAGGGTAAACTAAAATCAGAGGTGACATTTTATGCAAAAACCCAAGTTGATGACCTCAAGCTAAATTCTTTTAGACATACAGGTGTGATGTGAGTATACAGGAAGACAGACTGAAAGACAGCTTTGTTGTGCAGGGCCGCATACCTCTGATAGAGCTGCCTCCGTTGTCTCCTGGTATCCACGCCAGAGTGATGGAGGAGGTCGAGGTGGTGGAGACGGTTAGACGGGGCTGGTCTGGAGGGACTGAGGAGCAGACACGAGGAGTTAACCGCTCAATAATACCTGCACTAAAATATTACAGATTCTTTGTGAGTAGGTAAAAAAAAAATCACTGTTGTCACTGTAAAAAGTAGTGGGTACAGTCACAGTTGAGTCGACAAAATGAAATAGCTTGAAAGGCATTCAAACTCTGTTTCCTACCTTGTACTAAAAGGTTAACTATGATAGTGTCAAAGCCCAGTGTGTTAGTGGCCGTGCAGGTGTAGTAACCAGAATCTTCAGCTTTGACAGAGCGCAGCACCAGTGTCCCATTGGCCAGAATGAGACGCTGTCCATCTAGAGACACTGGGATGGCTGTGTCCTCACTAACAGAGCGAGAAAGAAAGAATCATGCAGGCTGCAAAACTGTCCAAATACATGAGATTACCATTCATTTGCATTGTCATGATTTGGGTTTGTCTTAGAGAGCTGCGTACTATTTAATGTACAACGTATGACATTATTCCAGCATGAGCACATGAGCAAATAGGCATCTACAAACAAAAACTAACTTTCTCTTGAATCAATTCAGATACTACTAATAGTAATTCACTCTTAGACGTATCACAGCAGCGCTGAACACTCTTACGTAACATTTCAGGGGAGGATCCTCACCTGTCTTTGGTCCATTTTATAGTAGGTGTAGGTTCTCCTACTGAGCTACAGGGAAGTCGCACCTCCTTCATCCAAGGAGTGGTCACTGTACCCCCAAATGACAGGATCTTAGCAGGGGCTGGTGGAGGATGAAAAGAAAAAAAACTGAAAGGTGTATGGAAATAGAGGAATTGAAACAAAGACCATTTGAGCTATTGGCGTTAACACTTACACAAGAAAGGCAATAGTCTTTTTAATATCAAAAAAATCTGTCCATCCTGCCATTGTCAAATAAACAATTTTCAAACCCAATAAACAAATGCAGTAGAGGTTTCAGAATGTGTGGAATCAATAAAGAAATGGGATGGTTGTTCTCCATTTGGGATTCTTTCAATAAACAGGATTCACCAGTAGAGATTGTGCAATGTATTTACTGTGATTCACACATGGTGGAAATGAAATCTGTGTTAAATGTCACATTGTCCAGCAAAGAATAGCATATGAATAATATAACACAGGGATAAAGAATGTGCTGAGAGGATATGAAAAAATATCCATCTATTAAGGCACATAACCCTCTTATTCTGTCACTTCCCCACCTGCTCTCTCTGTCTTTCTTTTCTCAAGCCTGCCATCTTAATGCTAGTGCTCTAGTGCACTTATGTTAAGGTTGAATGAAGTATTGAGTGGGCAAGCCTGGAGGACACTGCCTTTTACAGCTGCCGATCAGCTGACGCACTCACCCATACGAGCGTGCACACATACACATACATTTGCAAACCTTTGCACCCAGCAGTCAAAGGAAAGAATAGATACAGAAAAGGATAACATGGTGGAAAGTGCACTCTATTCATTCTCACTCCCTTATTCTCTTTTAATCCAAAGCCTATTGATTTAACTGCCCTCTTCATTTTCTTAAACACTCTGCCTCTGTATTGTCTTGAGTATTAGTTAGCTCTGTTCTGGTCATGCCATTTTCTCTCTCTTTTTTTCCTCCAACTGCTGTCCTCCCTTTTGCTCGCCCTCTTATCATTTCCCTGTTTTAGGCCAGTTTATCTGATACCCTCTGAACTCGGAAATCAATAGCACAAGCTGCTCTGTTGCATGAAGTCAAAACAGGCATTCACACATTAATGGGAGGGGAGGTTGAAAACAATGTGCAGAGAAGGATTATACAGAGCAAGTGAAAGAGTGAGAGGGAGATTATTCACATGATTCACAGCGTGATGAGGGATGTAGAGCAAATCATCCTTTAAAAATGTGTATTTTTAGTTTATTACATTGTCAATAAGAGGAGTACTCTAACAGTGATAGTGTCGTGAAAATTTGTGAGATAGCGCGAGATGGCAGAAGCACAGAGAGACACTGTAGTGTCATCCATCCACAGGTCAAATCCGACTAAATTGGAAAGTATAATTTTTGACGACTACATAAATGTGTATCAATTTCAGTGACAATATCTGAATGTGCAAAAATACATTTTAAAGCAGTCAATTAAAAGAATACTCCACAGCATTGTGCTTCTATAACATCATCGAAAGTTAAAAGAAAGTTGAAATTGCAATGCAACAGAACAAGAGACATCATCTTTTTTTATTTCACAAATTCCTCCTCATTGTCCAAACATGGCGCCTACATTACCCACAATGCAATTGGACTGCTGACAGTTCAGTATGAGATTATGGTGTGTTTGGATAGTAGCCTCAAGCCGTTAGTTTGAAGCTGAGATGAGGCGCCGGTTCCAGAGGTCTGGTAAGTTAACATCTTTCTCCACACCCACCCAGACTCAATAATCTCAAAGGAACTGTCAGTTTTCAACCAAATTTGAACCATTTCTAACCTAGACTATTGAACGTATTTTGATCTGCAAATGTTTACTGGCCATCCAAACGCTAGTGTATGTCTTTACTGTATATTCAAGGACTCACCCTTGGCCGCTGGCTCCACAGTGACCTTGTCACTGAAGTTACCTCGGCCTGCAGTGGTAACAGCTGCAGCCCAGATCAAGTACTGCTGCCTGTGGTTGAGGTGAGTGATTCGGTAGAACAGCAGCTCTGGATTGGCTTCATACTCGCTGGGCAGCTGGGGAGAGCAGAAAGGAGAAAGAATTATTATTCTCGTAGGACGTTTGACACTCCAAACATCTTAACATGTCATGCAATATTATATAAAGACTAAAACTGCTCAGAAGATCATTGGTACCCATCTACCAAGCATCAGTGATATCTGTGAGGTAAGTTGAGGTGCCTGCGCAGAGCCCAAAAGATACTAAAAGACCAACCTCAGCCACAGGCTGTTCACCCTGATACCGTCAGGCAAGATACAGAAGGATTGGCTGTCATACCACCAGACTACAGAGCAGCTTCTTCCCACAGGCTGTGAGACTCCTAAACTCATGCTCAGCACTCCACCATGAAAAATTTAGTATTTTTTGTTTATAACTTTCAGCTTTTTGTCAGTAGCACAAATCAAACTACAAACTTTAACTAATTAAACAACCCTTTGTTGTAAAATGGCAAATACATCTACCTTGTAACATAGGAAAATATTTACATCGGCTAGAAGGCTAAATACTTGTTTTTTTCTACTAGTTTGTTGTTTCTGATGATGTTTGCCATGAAATGTTGTATCAGATGTATCAGGTAGATACCCACAAAATTTATTTTAACACAATGAAGAAAATAAATAAACACATAAAAATATAGATATTTTCTGCATTTTCATGAGAGTGCAAAAAATGAAAGTATTTCGTTTTTGTGTTCTGGTAACAAATATCTCTCTAATCTGTAAAATCTTTGTTGTATCATATGGGCTGAGGAGCACAAAAAAAATCTGGGGGATGCCAAAGACAAGATCATTTTATTACTCTACTGGAGAGGCAGACGTAATGTGAAGGACTGAGTGAACATCATTCTAATGTGAACCAAGCCCTGTATTCTCTCCTCGAGTCAGTACTACAGGAAAAGAGAGGAGGATGGGGATGAAGGCACACAGGTTCTGGGGCACATTATATTATGATATGCCAAAAAATTGTGTGGAATGATGGTGCTGGAGGGAGGGAGGATATGAGGGGAATGCTGGAAAAGAGAGAGACGAGAGGGTTGGATTGTGGAGGGGTGAATCCCACTCCCTCTCCTCCTCTGTTCTCCTCAGGGAGGGCAAGCAGAGATATGAAACAGAGGAAGACAATGGGGGAGAGACAAATGAGTCAGTCAGAGATATCATGAACAGTCATACACTAATGAGGCCTATCTACTGCAGGCATCAGCAATGACAGAGAGGAGAGGAGAGGAGTGGAGTCCAATAAACAGGCAAGAGAAAGAGGAACACGTCCACAAGCAAGCACAAATACACAAACACGAATAACCTGACACACACAGACACACACATACGGTGGCATACATGACCTGGAGGTGGATGTGTAATTTCAGTGTGTTTAACCCAGCCATGTGTCTGCTGTCTAGACATATACGCATCACTGTCCCTTCAACACACACACACACACACACACACACACACACACACACACACACAGAATTTCTCTTTCTTACTGCCTGCCAGTCACCATTCACCTACCCACCAATTATACCCTTATTTTCTCCTACTCTACATCTACTCCTCAGGTATCCCATCACCCAGGTGTACACACAAACACACACACACGCACACAGCTCTGTCTGTTACTGTGCAGCTGGTCTTAGAAGAATATGGGGAAAAAAAGAAAACAATCAAACATTTAACAAACAGCAACGTAGCACCTAACTTTTACTCTCACCCTCTAAGTCACGTCTTACTACATTTTGACTCTGACTTACATTTCTGACTGACAGGCGCTCACGCACAGATGAAATAAGGATGGCAGTGTACGAGGAGAGTCTGCAAACGCAGCAGACCTGTAAAACCTGCGAAGACACTGCAGTGTTGCGGAGTTCTGTCCTAGCCTGCTGGGTTTTTGTCTGCCGAATGGTTTATTCTGGGCAAATAGATTCCACTATTCATGTTGTTTTTCACATTTATGAGCAGGCCGTCATGGAGGAATCCACTGGGCTTTTTATTACTTCCCTCTGTTCCCTGTTCATCATTCATTCCTCTTGTCTCTGTCCTTTCTGTATTTTCCTCTCTGCCTATCCCTTACCCTACTGCGCCACCTCTCCCTTCGCCTCTTGTCATCACTCTTCATCACTCTCTTCATTTCCCTGTCCCTCTCCACAATTCCCTGTCATCTGTGGGCCCACTCCTTGCTTTTCCATTCCATCTATCCACCAGTACCCCCCTCTGTTTTACATCCTCTCTGCATTTTTCCCCCTGACTCTCACGTATATCACTGTCTTCTTCTCCTTAGTCCTCTCTATGCTCTTCACTGCAGGCAGAGGTATGGACAGACAGATGAATAGATGGATGGATAGATGGGTAGATGAATGAATGGGTGGGTAGATTCAGGGAGGAAGAGAGGGAGGAGTGACAGAGTGTGTGTTGCTGTAACGGATATTAAAATATTCCTCCGGCGTGGAGATAGCGGTGATCCGGGGAACGATAGAGGGAGATAATGAAAAGAGGAACAAAAGTACTCCCCGCGCGGTGTGTCTGACCCCCCCATCCCTCCTTCCTTCTCTCCAGTCGTACTCATTTACATAGTAATCATCCCGAAGTCTGCATGGGGGCTACAGAGAGAGAAAAAGAGACTGAAAGAGAGATGGATGGATGGATGGATAGATAGATGGATAGAGAGTTGCATATACACACACACACACTCACACACACACACACACACATGTACACCTCTGAACGCATGGTGTGATACATTTATGAATGTGTGTGTGTGTGTGTGTGCGTGTGTGTGTATGTAAGCGAGAGTGTGTATTTGCTGTCGGCTTGTTTTCTGCCCTCGTTGATGAACAGATGAGGTTGTCCTGGCAACGTGATGAGACGCAGATATGCAAATGAGGCTGGAGGGTGAGCTTGCACGCACACACACTGCGGTATGAGAACAGCTCATTTCATACACACATCTTGCTGAGACTGCAGCACTAGACTACACACATACACATACACACACACACACACACACACACACACACACAAATAAAATGCGTAACAGAAGCTAGATTCTGCATAAAACAATGATCATGTCCCTTTCATCACCAGCCATGTTTGGATGGTCGTCTTCCCCCTTTTCCGCTTTCATTCTCTTCTCAATCCTGAAACTCTCGGCACCCCTCTTGTAACTCACCGGTTGGCCTGACCCAGGGCTGGAGCAGTAGATGGTGTACTTGCGGATGATTCCATTTGGCTTGTGAGGGGGTAACCAGGACACCACGACACTGCTGGCGGAGGAGGGCACAGCTTTGATGCCAGCTGGGGGTCCGGGGTCTGAATCATAAATGGGAGCAAAGAGTGAAATGGAGGGCAGAGTAAAACGTGTTATATATATATATAGTTCTCGAATGAATAGCTTCAGGGTGTACAATGATTCTTGCGGAGATTTGCAGATTTTTCTCACGTTTTCACAACAACTATATAGTTGAACAAACAACACCTTTTGTAACAATGATACCTTATGCAGTGTCACTTCCTCTTGTTTCCATGATTATGTTATAACAGTTGTAACGCCCCTGAAGTGTCTTGTTACAGAAAAAGAATAGACTTGGTGGACAGACCTCTTGTTTTCAGTTGTGTCAATTTTCTACTCTGCCCCATTATTATAATTATTATTATTATTTCAAATATTGCACAGTACCATAAGACACATTTTGAGCATCACATTTTTATCAATGACAGTTTAGCTTCCAATATTCAATTATTAGTTGATCAACAGAAAATTAATTCTTGAACTTCTTCTGATTATTAAACTTAGTTGTTAAGCAAAAATGCAAAACATTAACAGGTTCCAGCTCATCAAAAGTGACTGTTTGCTGTTATTCCTATTTGTTACCTTTGGGTTTTGGTCTGTTGGTTTGACAAAACAAGCTATTTCAATATGCCGGGTTGGGCTTTGGGAAATTGCAAAGGGCATTTTTCAAGTTTCTGACATTTTATGGACCAAACAATTAATTGAGAAAATGACTGGCATATTAATTAGCAATTAAATATTCTTTAGCTGCAGCCCTAATGCACACTACCTGTCTTTTCTTCTGTTGCTGCTTTTGTCCTGCACCTCCCCATCACGTTGGATGTGTACACTATCAACTATCTTCATCTGTGTATCATGTTGCCATATGGAAAATCTATTATGCATTATTCCTTACTTGACGAGGAACTAGTTCGGGTAAAAAAGACTAATTTTCAATACTGACTGCTACTAACTCCTGTTAAAAAGCTAATTGCATCTGCATGCTAATACAGCCAATGATCTATCAGTAAATCATGGTATATTTAGATGTATTTATAATAAATTTTAATAATAATAATACATTTTATTTATAATGCACTTTACATTTCAGGGAAATCTATTTGTTCACATTGATGATTATAAACACCTCGAAGGTTAAAACATCCTGGGAGAATTTGACACCAGTAATTTAGAGTAAATGAACTTTGATAAACATTAAATCCCCAGATTAAAACATATGCACAAACAATTGAATAATGAATCTCTGGCTTCTTTGCTCCTATGCTTACTGTCTACTGTCTTTATGTCTTTATGTTAAGAGGCAGAGAAAGGCAGGCTGGGAACTGTCTGTTTGCACAATTCCACTGCTAACACTTTTCCATATGCTACAGACAGATCTGAGGGCAAAGGGAAGGCAGAGGCCGGGTGAGATGGAGAACACTAAACGTATGTGAAGAGGTTGCCCCTGGACACAGTGTCAACCCGCATCAAGGAAAAAGAGACACTAAGCTTGCCCCTGACAAATACAAACACATACACACACTCAAACACTAACACAACACACATATTTGAAGAGCTATTGCAGTGAGGCCAGCTCATAAAATGGAGATATAGTGAGGAAGGCAGAATAAAGGCCTTTTCTGAAATGACACTTCTTAGAATCTCTGCTCCCCCTCTTTCCTGCACTCCCTCTCTCCCTCATTTTTTCCATCTCCAGACGCCTGCCTTCTCCTCTGCCTGGCCCCAGGGAGGGAGAGGAGAGGCGGATACGGATGTAATCCACAGCCCGCCAGTGTAAGCGCAAAATTAATTCTCTTTAAGCCACAAAGAATTAATCCCTCTCCTTGTGCTGGGTGCTGAGGTAGACTTGCACACAAACAATAGCGCATGTACACACACATGCACCCGTACGCGAACACCAATGGTAAGACATTGTACACATTCAAACACACACTCAACTCCACACCAACACTTTGCATATTCACGTGCACAGACCCACACCCTTAGGCTCCTTAACCACACACACATGCACTTTTTGGCTTCTTAATTCTCATTAGCACTGGTAATGGCACATCAGAGCACAAAGAGGTTTTAATCAGCAACCTCAGCCTTAAAAAGACCCCCCTCTACCCCCCTGGCTCAATGCCACCCACACTGCAGCCTAAACCAAGAACAAAAACCCTTACTCTTACCCCAAAGGTGTGATCAAAGCAAATTATGTTTTATTGTAAGTCAGGTCATTGTTTGGTTTATCTGTGTGGAAACTAAAATGTGGACTCACAATCTTCACGGGTTTGGATATACAGGACGTTGCTACGGACCCCGTCTCCAGCCTGGGTGTAGGCCAGCACCTGGATGCTGTAGTTGGTGAACTTCTCCAGCCCTCTGAGCTCCACCTGCTCCTTGGTGGTCGTGATGTTTTGCATTTCACCCCATTCTAAGAAACAAAGGACAGAGAAATGTTCCAACCAAGGACTGAGATGTTGCCAGTCATAGTGTCTAAGTAAGATGACAGACACACTCAACACACCTCCGTCCGGAAAAACGGCCCAGAACACGACGCGATATCCCTTCAATACACCATGCAGTGTCATCCTGGGAGGCTCAGCCCATGTGATGACTGCCTCGTCTGATGTCACAGAGATGGCTCGCACATTCTGAGGAGGCTGACTAGGCACTGATGACAAAGAAAGAGAGAGAAGAGAAAAGGTAAGATAAGTCTAAAACATCTAAAACAGTCTCTAGCTATCTAACCTTATGTAATCCAGTTTAATTCAATAGACAAGGTCTGTTCATAGAAGGATGAAAACCACAACTCACAACTCGTTTCAACTGGACAAAATCAAGGAATTCTTTAATCCCTAATTATTAATTGTCCTTTAACCCCTTAAAAGTAGTTTTAAGGTTTGAAAATGATCTTATTCCACACTGTGACAATATCACATAATTATTCTGTATCAGCTTATTCCAGCTCTTCATTGAAGCTATATGATGTTTACACTGAGTGAAATATTCAACTCAATATTCTAGTAGTCTTGTGCATAAGTTCGTCAAGTTCATTTTTGGTATCTTTTAAAAACTTTGGGATCTGGCATTCCGACAGGTCAGAGATGTTTAATAGGTTTAAATCTTCTCTTTAAGTAGCCCTAAGGTTGGAAAATTCATCTTCACATAAGACTCTGTTTTCATGACTGCCCCATTCCAACAAATGGATCTTTAGCATTATTTTATAAACATTTCCCCAAATTTTACCCTGACATATTTCTTATCTATGAATATTTTTGGATCTCCACTAAAAAAAAATTAAGTTCTGCGGGTTTGTACAAAGTTTAACTGCACAGTGTGGGTTTGTAATGACTGGTCCATGCATGGTTGGTGGGGTTTAAGAGGTTAATAATTGTGAAAAATGTAGATTATTTTAAAGCAAAGGCTGCCATTGTGTCCTCAAAATTAAGAATGCATTGGCTAGCTGATAAATAAATAAATAAACCCTCTTCGAAACACTAAACAGCATTTCCATATCAAACGTGAAGTGAGTAAACAGGCTAGCGATAGATAAAAAGCTCATGACATGTGTCCAGCCTGATGTATAGGAACATCTCTTCAACCACCATCTCTTTCTCTGTACAAGCCTCCTTCTGTCCCGGCCAGTCCAGGTGTCCTTTCTACTGGCTACCGCTGACCGTTAGTCTTTCAGGCTTTGAATAACGCACACTGTTGACGATGAACAGAAGTCAACTTGTGAGAGAAGGAGGGCAGGAAGAGAGGAAGAGAGTGGAGTGAAAGACAGAGAGCAATGAAAGAGAGATTGGGCCAGGGAATTTCTCTGCAGCTGGTGAAGGCAAAGGAGGTAGGGAGGAGGAGGGAGGAAGGGAGGGAAAGGAGAAAGAAGGATTAGAAAACTAAAACAGAGTGTTGCATGAATAATCCTGCTCCACGTCTCAATAATTAGAAGGCAACAAAACATAGCCCAGGTTCAGATCCCTTACCATTCACATATTTACGAGAAGAGGGGACTGAAAGAGGATGTGAACAGAGAGGTGAGCTGGTTCAAGTGCCTCCAAATTGTCAGCGTTAGGGTTTACACAAGGTGAAACAGATGTAGGAAGGCAGATAAACGAGTGGGTAAAGAAAAAAGTATAATGAGTGCTAATCAGTGCTAAGGTTTTTGATGTATAAAATAACCTTACAAGTTTGGAGAGAAAAAAGATGGGGGATACAGGAACATAATGAAGGGCAGTTTTGGACTGGGGCTACACGGAGGAGGAGATGGGGCAGAGGAGGAAGGGAGGAAGAGAGTTAAAAGCAAGGGGAGCAATGGAAGGGCAGAAAAAGATGAAAAGAGAGAGCAGAGAGACAATGCGCTCAGCTGTGGATAATTACAGCAGGAAGCTAGCAGAGGGAACGAGAGAGAGAGAGAGAGAGACAGACAGAGAGACAGGCTAATTATAATTATTTTTAGTATGCTTGTTGTTATCACTATTATCATAATGGCCATCAATATCACTGTCGCCACGGTGACAGCCACAGGGAAGAACTGGAGGGCTCGGTCTGCTCTGGACCAATGGGGCTCAGCCAACTGTTCACTGGGTGGACAAGTATGTATGTGACGTGTGTGTGTGTGTGTGTGTGCGTGTGTGCATGTGTGTTTGTTTGTATTTGTTTGTATGGGGAGAAAAACTCAAGGCAAATGTGGATGGAGAATGAGAGATCGAGAGAGATGGCACGTATTAAAAACACTTTCTGTTTGCATGAGCAGCATACAGATTTGTTGTTTTTTTAAACTGCAGCACAACGGTAAAGAATAAAGAGTGGGAAAAAAGAAGAATATGAGAGTACAAAAAGCACAATATATAGTACTTGCATCACTAGTGTTTGTGCATTTCTTTTTTGCAATACAAAATATGGATCTAGAAGTGACTTTATTTAATACTTCCACCAAGGAGTTGGTGGATGGTTTCTGGACCCATTTGTTTGTCTTTTAGTTAACAAGGTATTTCCAAACTTATTTGCAGATGTCAATTGCATTTGGTAGAAGGTAACTGGAAAAAACAAGTTTTGGGTTCAGATCCAGATAGAGGTTTCTATCCAGGAAAAGATTTCTTAAGATTGTAATATTGGGAATTGTTGGAACATCTTTGTGATTTTGCTACTACTGCACTTACCTGGTGGTCAGGTAAAAGTAATGTGGATTGTGTCTCATTATGTGCATTTTCTTGCATACACATCAGTAATTTTTTCACTCATTAATCTATTCACTCATTGAACATTTAACCTGTCTACCCCCTTGCCTTCAGGATGAATAGGAGTATCTCCACATGTCTCACTGTACAGGGATCACTCCTCTCTGCAGTGCTGCTGAATGTGTTTCTGTGAGACTATGTGTGTCCTTGGCGTTTGTAAAAGCCATGTGGATTCCAGCAGCCAACATGCATTCTTGTTAGGAGAATGTAGAGAATGTAGTAATTTTAGGTTACAAAGCATGGTCTTGATTTGAGGACACAGATCAGTGGGAATACAAAAAAGAACAATGGCAACAGAAAAAGTGCAGTGTAATCTGTCATGGTAGACAGAGGATGATATTTCATACAGTAGGTCACTAACATAACCAACATTTACACTCATAAACAGACCAACAGGCAATAAATCCTTCTCATACATGCTATATGTTGTATATGTGTGTTTTATTGCGACCCTCACCATCTTCCAATGTTGTAGCATTGATCTCTGAGCTAGAGGGCCCTGTGCCAGCTCTGTTGAAGGCCTGGACAACCACACCATACTGGGCAAACTTCTTCAGATTATCCAGGGTGTAGACCTCACTGTCTCCAGTGGCCTTCATTTCCACAATGCTGTACTGGCCGTTACTGCCTGGGCCGTTCTCTCTGTAACCGATCTGGTAACCCCGGATCACCCCATTCTGCAGCTCCTTCCTGGGAGCCTGGAGAACGGATAGTAGTGATAGTAAGATAGTAGTGACATCAGAATCATCTATTCCAATTCCAATGCATGATTATTTTGCCACCTGCACAAACTAAATACACTGAAAAGGAATCAGGACTAAGAACATTGGGTTACTTTGCAAGCAGTAAAACGTCAGAAAGTTAGAAAGTAAGGCAATGCTACACAAACAAATAATATTTGAGGAAGTACATTCAGGAGGCAAATAGTTCTAAAGTTTTACCTTCCAGGTGACCCTGATACTCTGAGAGGTCACTGGTTGTAGGATCACATCCATGGGAGGACCATCAGGCTCTGCAGAGAGATAGGGGGGTTGAGGCAGAGGAATAATGCTACTGACAAGCATTCATGTTTCCAGTAAGTCTCATGTCCCTGAACCATTCTGGTGTGTAACTTTTATTCAGGTTTTAGAGCTAATACAAAAAGCAGAAGTGAAATATTTGCTCACATTCACATTAGTAAAAAGCAGTGCTATCAAGATACATACGTGCTTCCTCTGTGCTGATGGTGAGTTCCTTACTGGCCTCACTCTTGCCTATAGAGTTGTAGGAGTACATGCGGATGCTGTAGACAGATGCAGGGTGAAGGTCTACTATGTTGGCCTGATTGTTTGTGGGGGAGATGTTTCGTGTGGCATGCTTCAGCTCCCATGAATCTGACAAAAAAGAAGGTAATAATAGTAAAGCGTTGTTTAACAGATTTAACTCATTTCCCACTTAAAAGTGAACTAAAAGTATTTTGTATTTTGACAGTGACAGTCAATTTCAGCCTATTCTGTAATGTTTCAAATAAAGAAAAAACACTATAACTTAGCATGTTATTCCACTGCCAAATTCACTTTTCTATCTTCATTTTCTGTAAAATATAGAATATGCTCTTTTTACTTACCTGTCTTGTTCTTATACTCAATATCGTAAGAGGTAATGACGCTGTTTCCGTCAAATCTCTGTGTCCACCGGAGGTTCATACTGCGATCTTTCACTTCTCGCACCTCCAACTCTGGAGGGTCTGGAGGCTCTGAGGATTTAAAAGAGAAGGAACAATGGGAGGGAGGTAAGATAAAGTAGGAGAAGGCATCATCAGAAGAGTGTTTGAGTGGATAAAGGGAAGAGCAGGTTCATGTAGCTTTTATCAATATAAAAAGGAACTGGTACAATACTTGCATGTATACAGGAGCGGTTACCTTGCACAGTGAGCTGGATCAAGCCTCGTCCTTCTCCGTAAGAGTTGATGGCATGACAAGAGAAGAACACTGAATCCTCACGCTCCGCTGGCTTTAGCTGTAGGAAGAAAGGTAGAATCAAGAAAGAGTCAAAAAACTCTCTTTGTGCAGAAGTAAAATGTGTAAAGCACAGCTTGGTGATGGAGAAGTAGCTTGGTGAGAGTTATTTTCTCCACCATGCCTGTTTGGTATGTAGGTGACTCACTGTGCACTGGATTGGGAGGAGAGACGCATAGTGGAAGTGTCACCAATCCACTGGTACACTGCATTTTTGGTGTCAAGAATCTTCTTTTGCACCATGTGCAAAGTACCTGCCTGAACTATGCCTGACACACCCTCTGTGCTATTTATGTCACTTTAGCTGGTGAAGGTGTAACCTTATAGATTTCTGCAAAATTGCACAAACCCATTCAATGTTTTGCCAGTACTTTCAATTTATAAATGATTTAACCAGTCAGTAACTCAATTGGTTAGTTTGATCGTTCCTTTGTGTAACTTTTGTGTTCTTGTTTGTTTGTGTTATTGTGTGACTTTAGTATTTTAAAGGGTTAAAAAACACCAGACCAGAGAGGTAAAATGTCAATGGAGTCTGCTGGCTTTGAACAGAGCACTATAGCGGCTGCTTCGGCTTAAACAAAAAGGATTTTACTCTTTAAAAAAGGTCTGTCTCTGTAGCGATTCTTTCCATAATGTTGTTAGACACTTATAATAACAATCTGAGCCTGTCAGTGGCAAAAGCAATCATTGTAGTGGACGTACTTTGATGGTGTGCAATTGCCCGCAAAGATTATGCAGCCCTGTTTCACTGCTGCCGACTGCAGTGTGCTCGCTCAATACTTGACCAATTTCAAAAAAATTTGTGCCCATTAGTCACTTAGACACAAAAACATGGCAAAGCAGGGTCCAGTTTGAAAAATACAGAAGTCACCCTTTAGCAAACTCTACTGTAACACAACTGGCAGATTTAATAATGTACTCTACAGAAAAAATACAGGACACAGCCCAGTAGAATGTGCTTTTTCACTACACACATTGACTCATAAAAACAGAGCTCAAACAAGTGAAAAAGAGAACATTGAAAACTATCTAGTTGTCAGTTGAGTAAGAGTCAAAAAGATGTTGCTCTCTGATTTCATCATAAACAATTTGATGCTTTACTACCTTGAGTGTAGACAACACCTCGTCTGTCTTCTCATTGGGACTTGTGGTAATGGAGTACCGGGGGTTGCGGTCAGGGTCAATGACCGTGTCCCCTCGCTCCCAGCGGATGATGATGGGCCATTCTCCCCTGGCTGTGCAGTTCAGCTCCTTCACGTGGCCCTTCTTTGCCATGGTAGTGTTGGGGTGACTGGTGATCATTGCTGGGACTGGAAGGAGAAGGGAAATGGAGTGTGAGATGAAAAGAAGGGGAGGACAAATGGGGGGGATGCAGGGAGAAACGGTGACAGTAAACAGATTGATGAGGCAGATAAAAAAAGGAGAGGGGGAAGGAAAAGATAGCGTAAGTGGATAATGAGAAATGTTTGAGTGGAAAGGGAGAAAGAAGTAAAAGCGCGGAGAGGAGAAGGGCAGGACAGATGGAAATTAAAAAGGTGGAGTTCAGAGTGGCCAAGTTCCATTGCCGTGGAGTAATGAAGAGCTATGGTCAATGAGGTAAAATCAATAAACCTCTTCTCTCATTCTCCAATAGTTAACATTGGGGTCTAGGTGAATTAAGAAGTAAAAACAATACAATCTACCTTTCGTGTACACTCTGTACACAAAACCACTGACACATTCAATCTTCTTTGGCCAACACACACACACAATACCGATCTGCTGTTTTGTTTTCATCACTTATTCATCTCACCCTCCCTCTTTTCCTCTTTTCCTCCCTCTCCACTGAGCGAAACAGACAGAATTGAGGGAGGCGGAGGAGAGGAACGGTTCAATCAATAACACTAACACCAGAAGGAGAGAGAGAGAGAAATAGAGAGAGAGAGAGTGGCAATCCTGTAATGACAGAAACTAGTAGTTATATTTATGCGCACCTGGCTATATGTGTCTGTGCATGCAAGTGCCAAAAAGAGCCAGAAATTAAACGTCAACATCTCTTTTGTGGGTATAGCTGTTTTGTAATGTCATGGTACTGCATGCTACAAAGTACATTGCCCTGCTTAATGCTAACAGTCTGCGCGTGTGTATGTGTATGCACATTTTTCCTATGCATTTTCACTTTTCATTACACTGGGTGTTACTGACAGCGAGGGCAGGACGGAGAGATTGATTGCAGATAATGATTAAGCTCAAAGTGTTTTTGATTGTCGGTAGACAGATCCCAAGATTCAAAAGATCAATCATTCAGTTTCTTCCATTCTCACTGCCTGTAACAGACGCGTACGCACACACACACACACACACGCACACACATCCTTCTCTCTCTCCCACTCACTGTTCTTTATTGTTTTTCTCTTACACACCATGGTCACCTTTGCTCCGCCAATTCATCAGTGTGCACGTATGTGTATGTCCATGCCCACAGAGTACAGGGAGAGTAGTGCGATCCGGCTCATTGATTTGACACAGTTAGCGAGTGTGTGTCTGCATTAAGACTGACAAAGCAGGAGCACTGGAGCATCTTAGATGGCCTCACTGCAGGCATCTATGCCATGAAAAACTCATACTCTGCTACATTATCCCGTGTGAGTTTGTATACTCACTCTTGACAGTGAGGACCATGCTCTTGCTGATGTCTGAGCCCACACCATTGGAGGCTTGACATAGGTAGAAGCCACGATCTTCTTCCAGGACATGTCTGATGAGTAGAGATCCGTTACTCACAATCTGGATACGGCCAGTCAGAGGCACAGGGTGGTATTGCTGTGGATTCCCAATACCCGCTGGACAGAAAGAGAAGATTATGATGAACTGTACAATAACTGATGTTCTCTACATTTTCTTAAATCTACTATGGGCAGTATGAACCTATGAACATGACAATGGACAGAGAAAAGCTGGCAGAGAGGTATCACAGTACATAGATAAAGAATGAAAGATGGGTTCATGTACCTAGTGTACCTTTGGCATGCTTCCACATGACCTTGGGAGGAGGGTATCCATCTACTGAACAATTTAGGATTCCTGCTTTCCCATAGATCCCATCCTGGTTGTTGGGCTGAACCACAAATCGAGGAGGCACTGGAGGAAGAGGAGAGGAGGAGTGAATAAAAAGACAAAAACTATTGGTTCTTTCCCACACTGTCATATGTAATGTTTCCTTTATTGTCAGTAAACAGTATTCACTCAAAACATCATCAGCTGCCACTAAATAAAAACTTTTGATCTGCTATGTTGATTATGATAAAGTGTAATAGGGATCTAGGATCTAATCTCCACCAATGCATTGCATTCTATAATTTGGGTGAAAGTGAAGAATTTAGTGTTTTTGGAGAGTTACTCAACACGGAATTAAAGTCAAGATATATCAAGTTCTGCTGCTTCAATTCTGACCATACATTTTTTTTTAAATCTTCCAAGTCACCCAATTGTATTTAAGTACAATACAATTTAAAAAATTTTACAATAGCACCCCTGCTTTCCCTTTAAACCCTCTCCAAATATGACTTTCACATTTTCTCTCCCCCTACTCCCTTACCTGTAACAGTGAGCTGCCTCTCTGTGCTGACAGTGGCAGCATCATTGCTGGCAATGCAAGTGTAGTTTCCATTGTGTTTGAGCGACACTTTGGATATCTGGAGGGAGCTCATAAACTCCTTTGTGTCGATGGTGATTCCCGATGAGGGCACGATCTCCTGCCCGTCCTTCCGCCACGTGATACGTATGGGCATGTCTCCAGATGACACCACGCAGGCGATGTACATCAATTTCCCGATGGAAGTCGGTGGAAAGTCAAAGGGCTGAATCAGTGGAGGAACTGAGAGAGGTAAAGAAGGGGAGGTAAAAGAGTAAGCCAGAGAGGTGAAGGAAGAAGAGTGAGTATAAATATAGTATAAAGTGTGTAGAGAGGAATGGAAAGTAAATAGTAATGTAGCAGAGACAAAGTAATTGAGGGGAAAAGAGTGAAATGAGATAAAAGAACATAAGTAAAAGGAGCAGAACAGCAAGATCAAGTCAAAGAAATGTATGATGAAAAGGAGAGTGGGGGAGAGAAAAAGGAAAGGACAGGCAACAGGGTGAAATAGAGGGTAGATAGGGAGAAGACAGAATATGGCAAAGAGGGAATGGAAATAAAAAAAAAGATGAATGAAAACAGTTAGAGGGTTGTTTAAATGAGCGGGGTGAGTTAGAGGTGAAGACAGAGATTTGAGGCAGAAATGAATAAGTGAAGGATAGAGAAAATAGAGAAAGTCAGATGTGAAGACACAGGGAGAATATGGGTAGACACACAGATTTAAAGATTCGGGGGCATCGAGAGGACATGGGGTGGAAGAATGAGTGATGTAAAGGCAGAAGAGGTGGAGTGAGAAAGATACAGAGGAGGAGACAAAAAACAGACTGATTTATTTTTAGCGCACTTGGTTCAGAATAATTTTTACAGGACAGACTGATTGGTGTCGTAGTGTCATCTAAGCTTGAACCCCCAAAGCTTCCAGACCACCACAGCCTGGCCTACTAGCCCACTATCCACTCTGCAGCCGCCTGTGCCCCCTACCAACTCCTCCACTCCACCCCACCCTGCCCTGCTAAAGCCAGCCCATAATAGCTGCTCTAATTAGAGCCCCATCCGCAGGGGGAAGAACGGTGTTGCTATGGAGAGGTGATGGTGGTGGTTTGGAGTGGGGGAGGGGGGGGGGGGGGGGGGGGGGGGGGGGGGGGGGGGGGGGGGGGGGGGGGGGGGGGGGGGGGGGGGGGGGGGGGGGGGGGGGGGGTGGTTACAGCTGAGACATCTGGGGGATTTAATCTGGGCCTCGTTAAAATTCATCTAATTAAATCAGAGACTTGACGAGCACACATTCATACAAGCACATACCTACACCCACACGCGGCAAATGCACATACACACAGGCACGCAGGAGTGCGCAAACACAACGAAGACCAACGAGTGCCACAAATTTCACACATCTGCTAATGTCAAGTCGAAACACACACAACCCAGACTCGACAACTTCCTATAACAAACATGTCATGCTATCGCTGCAGAGAGCAGAGTGAAACATACAAGGTGACATGCAGAATATATACACCACACGCAGACACACACTTTGTCATTCACACACATACATGCATGCGTACGGAATGCACACACACAAATCTTATACAATAGCACTCCTGCTCTATGTAATTGCTGAGTGGTTGAGAGAGCGCACTAGGCCACTCCGCCCCTTAATCAGGGGTTATTAGAGGCAATGCGTACAGCTTTCTTCTTTCCTCTCCTTGTTTCACTCACACCCTCCTGCTCCAAACCAGTCTTACTTTCCATTCCTCTAACAATCACCCTCTCACATTCAGAATTTTTTTTTCCCAATGCATTTTCAAACTTATAACCCAGTAAAACACAGGTAGACTCATATAAATCACAATTCAAGAGATTATATTACTGACAGTATATTCTCCTCATTGGGCAAACCCCAAACAAATTTACACCACACAACAAACAAGAATATGCATGCTGTGCTTTGTATATTTTGTGAGAATATCCATCCTAGCCATAAGTAAAATCCTGTCAGACTCATCAACAAAGTTATCACTTTCAGAATGATCAACACTGTGACTGACCTTTGACAGTAACATAGACAGTCTGCGTGATGAACTGCTGCGGTTGGATGAGCACACTGCAGACATATGCCCCCTCGTCCATCCCCTTCTGAACATCGCTGAGCTTCAGAGTGCCATTCTCATACACCACCTGAACAGACATTAGGTGTGTTACATTGTGTGTCTTCTTATTCATATACAGACATATACTGTGGATTCAAATGAGATGATGCTAAGATCAAAACATGGCTGACACTGATGCATAAAGACGTCCCCCTGATTTGCTTTGTGCATTCATTTGTTTCTCTTTGGGAGTTTTCAGGTTCAATCCAGTAGAAATCTTTTTTTTTTTTTACTATACTGATTTCTGACATAGAAGCAAAACATAAGAAAAACAGCCTATTTTATATGATTTCAGAATGTGTGAAATGTTATTCATGTTTTATAATATATATATATATATATATATATATATATATATATATATATATATATATATATATATATATGTGTGTGTGTGTGAAAGTGATCAATAAAGTATTTCTTATTCTGATTCTAAAAAATAATAATTTATATAGTAATTTAGCACCTTTCACACAAGCAATGCAGCTCAAATGCTTCACATAAAACAAGATATAGAATGCCATAATTAATCTAAAATAAAACAAAAAACACAAAAAATAAAACCCACTTGATAATGATAGTAAAATATGTATTTATGGTCAAAGAAGAAGAACTGAATGAGCCTTTAAACAATACTATATAGGATGTGCAGCAATTGCGTAGGATAGGATGTTCATGTAATACAGTTCTGTATGGAAAATAAATTCTGATATATTTTCATTGCCCCCTGTACGCAGGATAAGCAGTTGACGATGGATAGATGGATATTTTCATTGTCTTGGAGCAGAAATGCGGATAGAAAACTCCACCTGGCGATGGTTGTCAGGCAGCAGAAGCCCCTCCTTGTACCAGTTGATTGAGTAATAAGGGTACCCAATCACACGGCAGTTTATGAAAGTGTTTCTTCCTGCCACTGCAGTTATGTTCTTCATAGGCCGAATCCTCGGAGGACCTGATGGTGGAGGGAGGTAGGTGGGGGGTGGGGGGGAGAAAAAGAACGAGAGATGGGTTGACCAGAGGAAGAACAGAGGGGGGAAAAGAAGAAGGTCATTAGTTGATGGTGTCAGAAGCAGGTCGTGGAATTTTAGGAATAAACGGGAGGGGAGATAGGGAAGGGAGATGTGGAGAAGGGAATGGACAGAAGAGGAAAGAGGCTTGTAGGGGTGTAGGAAGAGAGAGGGGTAAGAATGTCTAAAGCAGCTTCTTTCTGGAGGAGCACCTGAATACTCCTGCACAATTTCTGACCATTACTGTCCAGATACGCCACCCCACTCTTGCCCACCCACCCGCAACTGTTTTCTGTTGAAAAGTCTGTTTAGCCCATCCCAGGCACATGTAGCGTGTCTTATGGTCGTTTACATCTAGAGAAATACAGTTACGCTAAGTAAGATGGGATCTAAAAATATGCATTATCAAAAATTAGCATTATCAAATGACTTTTAAAGTTAAAAAGAGTATGCTTTAGACAGGGGGGAACAAAACGTGAATCGAAATGTTATGGATCACGTGCCTGTTTCTCTAATTGTTCATGTTGTGTCCCCTTGTAACAGACACAACCAAATTCATTAAGTCAGGAATGCCAGACTTCAGAGCAGCAGCGATAGTATTATTGTTTACAGGTCAGATTGGATTAGCAATGGCAATTTCATTTTAATGTTACTGACATTTAAACAAACCATCATTTAATGTAACTGACTGCATAACTAGTCTAAAAAGAGAGAATAACAGAGAAAGGGAGAGACAGTGGGTGAAACAGATGAGAAAACTGAACTGGCACTTAACTTTAGTTTGTACTTTATTTAGAGGCTTTCTGTTTTCTGAAAGGTAGTGCATTTAAATGCTTGGGCAAGCATAACAACAGAATGTCATATTTTGCTCCCGACTGTTTTACTATACATGTAACATATGTGTTGGGCGCTGCAAGACCTGCAGAATCCGAGGTTGTGGCATTGTTCCAGACCTAAAACACAGAACTTATCAACTCCAACAACCTAATCATGGATTGTTTGTGTCCATATATGTGCACTTTTTATTCACTGTGGGGCATGGCATTTTCTGTGGTTGCATAGTGTAACAAATGCAGTGTTTTCTTTGTGTTATAACAAATGAACATGTGCGTCTGTGCTGTGAACTCTATGAATCCCATATTACAAGAGCTATAGTATTCTGAGAAGTAGTGAAGCTAAGCAATACTGACCAATAAAATAAATGTGAATGATGTCCTAACAAATACGAAAATATACCAAAAAATAAGGTTGACTGACTAAATATGTTGGTCATGTATCATTGTCAAAATACAGAGACTGAAGGCTGTGGGCAGACAGTCAGAAGGACACAAAATGTGTTTAGCATTACTGAAAGACACTAGGAGCTATCACTCAATCATCTGTCACTTCTCTGCTGACCTTCTCACCATTGTTCGTGTATCTTTGTTTTTGTCTTTCCTTCCAGTTCTCCTACCCTGACATCTCTCTCTCTGTCGCGCTCCTCCCTTTCTCAGTGTGTGCTGAGCTTTGAAGTTCTGACAAGTGAAAGATGTATTATTCAGTAGCACCGTCGCACAGACACACATGCCGCCACACAAAAACACATATACAGTGTACACGTGCATGAGTGCTTGACGACGTCTGTGTGGCTCGATATCTTTGCTGCTGGGCCCTTACTGATTGGGATAAGCTGAGTGTATCACATTTCAGTGAGTGGACGAGCATACTAGTGTGTTTCTTTTTCACGTGTGGGTCCATGTATGCGTGTGTGTGTTGCATGTAGGGTTCTGGCTCTCAGGCAACGGGGTTCATTCTCACTTCAATGATCATTCTGGCATGTTAGACTCACATGTCACAACTACACATCTCACCAAACGACAGAGAAAAGAGAGAGACAGAGAGAGAGAGAGAGAGAGACATGGAGACAGCAATCCAGCCCTGTCCATCGGTGTCACTCCTCATTCTTGTCGTCTCCGATAACAGTGACATCACCAGTCCTGTCACCAGAGTTCACCATCACTCCCCCAACAGACACTGGCACTCTTCTCTTCTCTCATTTCAACTATTCTCTCTGTCTCCCCTATGTCTCTGGCCATCTGTTTCTTTCCCTTTTAAAGTTTCTTCATCCATTTGTCTCACATTCCCTTAATCTCATTTTTTCTTCTTTAGAGACTCTTTCTCTCCAATTGTTAAGCTATAATCTGTTGTCTGCCTGCAAACATGTGAATGTGTGTGTGCATGTGAGTGTGCATACAGGTAGGTGCAGCAGGTGGATGAGAAGGTGTATATGTCTTCTTTATGTGCTCATATGTATGTGTGCGTTCACATGTGCTGAGCTCGAGTAAAGCGAGATAGCAAGACGAGTACGTTTCAGGAGACAGATCACAAGAAAGAAAAACAGAATGACAACGACAATATAAACTATAAGGGCTGCTGGAGGAACAAAGCACTGACTGATACAAATTAACATATAAACAAGATTGACAGAACAAGAAAGAAAACAATAGAAATATAAAATATAAAAACATATATATATGTATAGTATATGAGAAAGAAAAACACACATACAGAGATAGAGGTAGAGATATAGAAAGGTACAGGATAGGATATGGGTCAGGGTAGGGGTAGGGTTCAGGCTATGAGAAGCCTCTGTATGACTGATATTGAAAAGTAGACAGGCACCTCTTACGTTTATGCGCGCTTGGTACTCGGCGCTACCGGCCGAGTTTCGTGCGGCGCACCGATACACTCCTCCATCGCGAATCTGCGGGCTGCTGACGTTGACATGGCTCACTGTGCTGCCATCGGACAGTGTGTATTGGCTGGCTCTGACACGTGATAGGTCCCGGGCCACAGGCTCGTCGTCCAGTGTCCAGGTGATGGTGGGTGGAGGCGCTCCTTTGGCGGCGCACATCAGGGAAAACGGTTCACCCAGGACCACCACCCTTTCGCTGAAGGAGGCAACAATACGGGGTGTACCATCTAAGAAACAATCACAAGACAAGATATGTGACATGTGAGTTTAGAAACAACTAGTAACAGTGCATTACTCTGGATTCAAATCAGCATTACGGTAGGAAGATGAATTAAAATGACCGGCTGGACCTTGTCTGACAAGAGGCTAAATCATTATACTCATACTGCATAGTGAGAGCACGTGAAATGTTTTTACGGTCTACTGGCACAGAATGGAAAAGTAATATTTCAGACCAGTAAAAGAATGAACCTGCATGAAGCGTAGCCTTATATCTTTCTGTGTGCTATGTGAAAATATACAGTATACGTGTCCATAAATGTGATCATAAGCGTTTTTGAGTGCATGTACGGAATGTGTATAATAAAATCTAAATAAATTGCAAATAAGAGATGAGATGAGATTCAACTAGATGGGACATTTCAACAACAGAAATGCTTTGCAACTGCTATTACTCAGTAAATTAATGGAAATCCTGATACCAGACACACAACTGCACATGTGAAGTAGGATTACTTGCTCTCCAGCATTTTTGGTGGTACATCTGGTAAATATGTCATGTAAACTGTGTGTAATTGTTGTCACATTAATCATAACAACAAACACCCAATCATTCTTACCCTTCTTACATTCATGCTTGTACACCAACATGGTAATCCCTTTCTGTCCTCACCTTCCAGCAGTATGATGGAGAAGTCCTGGGCAGTCTGGCCCTTGCGCGTGGCAAAGCACTGGTAAGCTCCTGAGTGTCTCTTTTGTGCTGCAGAAATGAACAATGTCTCATTGTGAGCCCCCTGGATGGAAAAGTGCTGATCGGGCAGGACAGGTTCTGTGTTACGGTACCAGGAAACAATAAAGTGGGGGGAACCCTGGACGGCACAGGATAGGATGACTGTACTGCTGATTCCCGTCTTCAGGTTCTTGGGAGACAAGGTGACCCGCAGTGGCTCTAGAGATAGAAGGAGAACCAATTAGAACAAAATTATATCCATCGTATTCACAAGTTACGACTTAAACATTGAAGGTACATGCATAGTATCAGGCAGTTTTACTTGGATTGCAGGACGAAAGCTATTTGAACTGAGCTACGCTGTGCTGGCCAGGTGTCACAAATCATATTTTGATTTGGTGTGATTTTGTATTTGTTGTTTGTGTGTCAAGATTTCTGCCATTGCTTTTGATGTGTGTGCGCGTGTGTGTGTGTGTGGGTGTGCGTGTGTGTGTGTGTGTGTGACAGAGAGAGAGTGTGTGCGCTAAGCAGCGAGTAAAACCGAGACAGAAAGGGGAGAAAATGTCAGTGAGCAATAAAGCAGCTGGTGTTAAGTGCTGGAGGCTGCTGAATGTGTGTGAGCGTGTATGTGTGTATGCGTGTGTGTGTGAGGGAGTGACAGTGTGTGCATGTGTAAGACTTTCTTCACGGCCAATAAGTGCATGTACTGTAAGTGTGTATCCAAATGTATGTGTGTGTGTGTGTATGTTTGTACCACCTTCTATGCCCTGTCATAGGAGGTTTGTGGGTTGTGCAGTGATGTGCCCTGTGGCCAGTCTGCCCAGTGTCCGGTTACTTCACCCTTTTCCCAACCACAATCAAATTCCATCTCCTTGCTCCACCTCCCACCTATTCTCTCCAAAAGTGTGCCATCTTCTCTCTTCTCTATCTGCGTCACCTCCTCACCTATCTTTCAGTCATACACACAACAATATGCAATTCTCTCCATCTTTCCCTCCCTCTCTCACATCCTTGGTAAACAGAGCGATAGGCCTACACGACCACTGTTGTGCTCTGTCAACCTAGCAACCCCTTGCTGAGGTTTCAGAGCACAACAGGGGAGAACAAGCCATCCTTGGAGATCAAGCTCATGCTCGACTCAGAGTTGGGGTGGTGGTAGTGGGCACGGGGCCAGAGCAAAGCTGAAATGATGTCTCCATTGCGCTTGGCTGTGACCTGGCATTACATTCATTACCTCTGCCCATCTCTCTCTTTTGCACCATCTGTAGTTGTCAGTGTAGAACAGTGGAGGTCAGGAGAGGTAGATAAAGTGATAAGTGATACTTTGTTGCGTGCTGACAGTGGTGGTCACAGGACTTGAATATTGATATTTTTACTACTACTTATTCTACTATACTCTTTAGTCTTTTACCCACCTATGATGTTGAGGTGACCTGTCACCTCTTTGGAGCCAAAACTGTTGGTGACCTCACAAATGTAGTTTCCACTATCCTCGAGCCTCAAGTCGGAAATGGTAAGCCCAGTGATGCGTCGCGTCCAGCGGGAGTCTGCCGGTAATGGCCGACCATCCTTTAGCCATCGAATGGCGGGGTTTGGATATCCTGATGCGATGCAGGGCAGCTCAACACTGTGCCCCACCTGCACCTCACCGGACTGGAAACTGTCCAGCACTGACGGGGTGGACTCCGTAGGGTCTATAGGTGAAGCACGTCACAGAAATTATATATTTATTTACAGTGTTGGGAGTAAAGTGTTAGAAAAGCAACGCAAGTACAGTTGTGTATTGCTTTTTGCTGTAACACGAGAAAGAAGACACAAGAAAAAAATCAGTAATATTATACCCATTACAATCTCAGTAACGTGCGTTACAATGCATTTTAACCAGAAATTAATAGGTGTTGTTTGGTTTTTTTAATAATTCACCAATACCGAGAAACATTTCGGCAAAAGAAAAGCAAATCCATGAGTAAAAGATTGTAGGCAGGGTGCAAACTTTGGGGGAGCTCCTCTTAACAAGACGGTAGCTCCCCTGATGGATCATCATTAATAGATTTCCATAGGCTGTGTTTGTGCTTTAACGAATTACTTTCATGATTAGAGAGGCTACTGTCAGTTCATCATGAACGATCCTGTCAAGGTGTCGGGAGATAATAATCTATGACGTAATGCTGCTGTACCTCATGCGTAAATGCACACAGCGTCTTTCTAAATGGGGAGACGATTTATCCTATAACTGCACATTACTAGAACCCACCTATGCAGCACATCTTACTATTAGAATAATGCACCCATTAAATAGCAGTTAAAGTAACTCAAGAGTAACAAAAATGTAGTGTAAAGCATTACAATTCAGAGACAGTACCATTGTAATATAACTAATTACTCTCAAATGACAGTAACTAGTAATCTATAATGTATTACATTTTGGAAGTAACTCGACCCACACTGTTTATTTAGAATGATTAGTCCTTTAACTGATTTTTAGATCCTTAAAGAAATAGTTTGACATTTAGTACACTATTTCGCTTTTTTGCCAAGAGTTAGATGAGAAGATCAAGACCATGCTCACGTCTGTACAGTAAACATGATGCTATCACTAGCAGATGGTTAGCTGAGATTAGCACAAAGACTGGAAATAGGAGAATCAGCTAGCCTAGCTCTTATAAATGAGACAAAATTCAATTAAGAGTACCTTTGAAGCTAACATTATATATTGTTTGTTTAAAAACTGAAGTGGAAAAACAGGACACTGTGCTTTGACAGGGGTTATGTGTATGGGCTAATATTTGTGTCAGTAGAATCTGAATTTGAATAATTTAGATCTGAATTTGAATTGCTCAACTTGAATAATTGCAATACAAAACTTAATTTGAATCGCATAATTTAAATTTGTATTGTTTAACTATTGAAAAACTGAATCTAAATAGCATAATTTGAAATGAAATTTATTAGTTTAAAAATGAATTCCAATAAACTTGAAACTGAATATAATATTATGAAACTGAATTCAGTTGCAACTGAAACTGTATTTGAGCCTCACTAAAAATTCAGTTCTCTTAATTCAAATTCAATTCTCTCATTTCAATTTCAATCCACAAGATTCAGTTTTAAGGTCAAAGACACTTGCTTCAGAAGGAGCAATCGAGTGCAGATCAAGCTTGGATTCTTTCTCACTGCCAGCAGGGGGCAACTCCACTGCAAAAGAAGCCTGGTTCCATCAGAAATAATGGTAAAATGAGCTTCCCACCTTAATTATTACCTAAGTAAACTCTTTCCTTATTATAGTCAGTTTCAATTCCTTTTCAATACAGCATGATGTTCATTTAATAAATTTTGGTCCTATTTAGAGGAAAATAGCCGATAAAGCAGGGTATGCTGTAGGGTGGGACTACCTTATGGTTATTCAAGCCAAATACCATCAGTTTTTACGATGGTGAAGTATGACAAAAGACATCATTCTCAGGTTTGTATAAATTTATATCATATCAGAAAAAGATTTCTGAACAAGTGATATGCCTGCTGGGCTACCTTGTGATTGACAAGTAGCTACCATGGCGACCTGTCAATCAAGGTAGAGTATCTCCTATTTACTGCATTCTACATTTAACCACCACCACTGAAAAAAATATGAGGATTTGGCTATTCATTTTTTCCGGTAAGTACATTTTGTTTTAAGTCTGTTTTGCTAGCCAAAATAAACATCCCGGTTAAAATCACAGTTAACATGAATTACGGATGCACCTTTCGAACCAAGCTAGATAGCTCCATGGTAACACTTTGGCCTGAATGGGCTTACGTTAATCTTGAACATAAAGCACTTACTGAAACATGGCTGTATCCGATATTAACTTATTGTAAACTGTGCCCTCATTCACCAGATCTAATAGGCATCCTATAACTTGTACACAAATCTTTATCTTATATATGGAATGGTACATTTTGTCATGCTTCACAATGCTGAAAACGGATGCTTTTCAGCTTGAGTACCCATAAGGTGGCCCCAACCTAAAGTATACCCTGCTTTATTGGCTATTTTCCTTTTAATGGGACCAAAATTTACAAAATGAACATCATACTGATTAGAATAGGACTTGAAACTAACGATTGAGTCCATAAACTCATTAGGAAAGTGTTTTCTGAAGTGTTTACTGAAACTGTTTTTTAACTGAGGTCAGTTAAAAAGTATTTAACTGAGGTAGGAAGCTCATTTTGCCATTATTTCTGATGGAACTGATTCAGTACTGATGGGACTTCTTTCTGCAATGGAACTGCCCCCTGCTGGCTGTAGGAAAGAATGCAGGGTTGATCTGCACTCGTTTGCTCTTCCTGAAGGACAAATGAAGTGTCTTTGACCTTGAATCTGAATCTTGTGGATTGAAATTGAAATGAGAAAAGCGAATTTGAATTTCAATTATTCAAGTTAAAAATACAAATTCATATTAGGCTATTCAAATTCAGTTTTTAATCCAATTATTCAAGTTGAGCAATTCATATTCAGAACTAAATTATTCAAATTCAGATTCTACTGACACAAATATCAGCCCATATATGTGCCGCACTATTTCTTGGCCATGCGTGGTAACTTCCCATCTTTGCTGGTTGTCTGGCAACTTCACAGTGATGACAAGACAGCAGGAAATGACTGGGCCTGGCCAAGAAATAGTTTGGCACATAACTACCCATAACACAGCACACAACGTGTTGTTTTTACACTTCGGTTTTAGTAAAAATCAAACAAACACAATACAACATGCCAACTTGTGTGTTTTAGCTGTGGTGCTGGTAGGCGGATTTTGTCCCCTTTGGACAGAGCCAGGCTAGCTGTTTCCCAGTGTTTCGATGTCTTTATGCTAAGCTAAGCTAACTGTCTCCTGGCTCCAGCTTAATATTTACTATACATCAACCTTTTCATCTAACTCTCGGGAAGAAAGCAAATACTCATATTTCCCAACATGTTGAAGTATTCCTTTAAAACTAAAACACACTTTGTCTTGTAAGTCTATTAAAGATAATAACTGTAAAAAGTCAAGCCACTATTCATATAATCATGCTATACTTGGCATTTAGCAACAACTATGAGTACAAATTATAACTTGTTGCCTACCCATAACAGAGAGCCTGGCTCCATTGCTCTGGCGAGTCTCTCCACTGTACTTATGCTTTGTGATGCAGCGGTAGGTGGACAGAGCATCTTCCTTCTGCACTTCTGAGATGTACAGAGCGCCAAATGAGGTCAGGAAGAAACGGTTACCTGTGGAAGACAGCAGAGAGGTTGCAGGTAGAAGAGGGGAGAAGAATACATTATTCAACATATGTGAGTAACAAATAAGCCACTAAAACAACGGCATGCCATTTGCATGTAAACATTGTGTCTACGCAGATGTATTTGCATTGAGCAGGGTTCTTGTCTGTTTCAGTCTCACTTTTGAACCCCACTCACTCTGTCAAGGATTAAGGTTCTAATTAAATCTAATCCCTCGCCCTGACCTCTGTGGTAATGAAGTCTTTGGAGCGCCTTGTGTTGTCCCACCTTAAATCCATCATAGACCCACTCCTGGACCCCCAACAGATCGCCTACAGAGAAAACAGGTCTGTAGATGATGCAGTAAACATGGCCCTTCACTACATCCTCCAGCACCTGGACTCCCAGGAACCTACGGCAGGATCCTGTTTGTGGACTTCAGCTCTGCTTTCAACACCATCATCCTGGCCCTGCTGCAGGACAAGCTCTCCCAGCTGAACGTGCCTGACTCCACCTGCAGGTGGATCACAGACTTCCTGACGGACAGGAAGCAGCACGTCAAGATGGGAAAACATGTCTCTGATCAGCACCGGTTCCCCTCAAGGCTGCGTTCTTTCCCCTCTCTTCTTCTCCCTGTATACCAACAGCTGCACCTCCAGTCACCAGTCTGTCAAGCTCCTGAAGTTTGCGGATGACACCACCCTCATTGAGCTCATCTCTGGTGGGGATGAGTCTGCCTACAGGTGGGAGATTGACCATCTGGTGACCTGGTGCGGCCAGAACAGTCTGGAGCTCAACGCTCTGAAGACAGTGAAGATGATCGTGGACAGGAAGAGCTCAGCCCTACCCTCCACATCATCCTGAGTGATTCCCCCGTCGCCACTATGGACTCCTTCCGCTTCCTGGGCACCATCATATCCCAGGACCTCATGTGGGAGCTGAACATCCTCACCAAGAAGGCCCAGCAGAGGATGTACCTCCTGCAGCAGCTGAAGAAGTTCAGCCTGCCAAAGACAATGATGGTGCACTTCTACCCCACCATCATTGAGTCCATCTTCACCTCCTCTATCACCATCTGGTACGCTGCTGCCACTGCCAGGGACAGCTGACGCCTCCCATCCCTGTCAGAAACTGTTTCAGACTCTCCCCTCTGGCAAGAGGCTGCGGTCCATCAGAACCAAAACCTCTCCCCACAAAAACAGCTTCTACCCGTCTGCAGCTAGCGTCATCAACAAGGCCCACACCAGTAATTTTTACTGTCAACCATGGAGCTTTGCTTTATTTCTGGCCCTTTCTACAGGTGCATCATTGTGGAAAATGTCTGTAATTTAATTCAAAAAGTGAAACTTTCATATATTCTATATTCATTACACATAAAGTGAAATATTACATATATGTTTTTAAATTTTAATATTGATGATTACAGCTTAAAATCCAGTATCTGAAAATATTATAGAATTTTAAAATAAAGAATTTATAATACAAAAATATCAACCTATGAAGAGTTCTAATCAGCTAATTAACTCAAACCACCTACAAAGGTTTCCTGAGCCTTTAATCGCTAAGTGTAACACTCTACTAACTAAGCTATAAACTCAGCCCTATTCTATATGTGTCTTAAAAGAAAGGGCTTCTAACAGATTTTTTAAATTGTTTTAAAGTTAGATTATGCAACTTTTGAAGAAATGGCACAATTGGCCTCTTATAACTAAAATGTTGAGTTCATAAGCAGAAGAAAGTACCAGAAAAAATAAACCTTAAGCCTTGTCCACACTCCTAATATGAATGTAAATAAAACGTCTTATATACAAATAAACAAGTCTACATAAATACTAGACGGTTGCATGTCTTTTCAAGTTTTTATTCTAAATGTTATAAGACACATCTATAACAGCTATTGATCCACAAGATCTTCTGTATTCACTGTATTCATTATTTTTCAATTTTATATGTTTGCAATTGCTAAAAGAATCTGCTGTTGGGTGAAGGAATGGTTATGTTAGACATGTCCTGCTTTTTGAAATATTCTAGATGATAACCTCTCCATCATAAGGCCCTCTTGACAAATCTTGAGCACATTTTCCAGAGAAATCAGTGATTTAAGAGCAACTACAATATACATCTTCAAAAGGCCCAACCACAGCACTTAGAGGAACACATGTGAGCTTTTAACCAACTCTGTCCCATCCATCTGCTGAGATATACACAATAGAGAAAGACAGATGAGGAGAAAGAGAGACGAGAGATGAGAGTTATTGTAGGTGTTAATAATTGATGTGTCTGTGTGTGTTATGGTAACAGCAGATTAGCGTCATTTTCATTTCACATCAGTGACTGCTTGGTCTACCTCTGATTTATCTACATGTCAATAGAGACAGCATGTGCACATTTGTGTATGTGAGAGGGAAGAAGAGGAGGAGAGAGAGGGGGAAGGAGAAAAGAAGAGTGTATTTCAGTGTTTGATTCTTTCCGCTTCTCTGATTCTTTTTGTATTCTGTTCCCCCAAAGGCTTATTTTAGACAGTGTGCACTTAGGTGTTTGCAGTAGATTGCAGATTGTTTGGTTATCCGAATGCGACTGCAGTGTTTTTACGTGTGTGTATGTGTGTGAACATGCTAGCTGTTGTTTGTTGTACATGATGTTTCAATGTCTCTTTGCAGTGTTGACAAGAGAGGACTTGAGTAAATCAAGAGGGTGCGTTGAATACCGGAAATATGTGCCACATGCACACTCACACACATACACATACTTGTCTAAGCAATAGGTCATCACCTAGTCACAGCACAGCAACTTCATTCTGAAACACTTAGGCTATATTTTGTACTTTTGTGTAGGTACTTGTATTATTGCATGTATGCCTATACAAATGTCAATATGTGGCTTTCTTTGTGTGAGTACCAATGAACATGTGTAAATATGAACGTGAAGGTAAGTATCAATAACCAAGCTAGTATGTGTGTGCGTGCATGTGTGTGTGTGTGTGTGTGAATGTGTGCATGCTTGTGCGTATGCGTGTGCTTGTCTCCTGCCACATTGTGAGCAATGACAATCGATGCATTTTATGGCTGCACAACTCCATCCAAAGGAGATTTATTAAAACAGAGATGACTTGTCTGGCTCCCTGCCACGCACACAACCATACACACACACACACACACACACACTCTACACATCACTCTAACTAGACTAAGACACGAAAAAGACTGAAGGCTTTACTCCTTGTGTAAAAGTTTCGACTGACTAAACAAAATCCCCATTATTCTACATTACAGGTTGCATTTCATTCGTTGTTCATTTTGATTAATCCATTAATTATTTTTCTGATTATTTAATAAGTCTATAAATATTCAGGAAATTGTGAAAAATCTAATTTTAAAGAACCCAATGCGACGTCTTGAAATGGTTGCTGTTTTTTGTTTTGTTCAAGCAAAAGTCCAAAATCCAAGATAAACAATTTACAAAGAAAACAAGTGCAATTTACATCGATTTAACAATTAAATGATGACCAAAATACTTCTGGATTCATTTCGTGCTGATCAACTGCTCAATTAATTTACTAATAATTGCAGCACACACAGTGCTGCCAGTCCCCAGCATTTGTGTCAGAAAATGTCAGATCTGTTATGTGATATATATATTTATGTTATATTTATATATGTGTGTGTGTATTTATATATAACACACACATACACACATACGCCTAAGTGTCAGCCTGTGCATCTTCATGCTTCATGCATGTGAAAGTTCACACATGTGTTTTCATGTGAGTCAGACTGTTGTGCCAAGTGCTAAGCGACGTAAGCTGTAATTTCAAAGCCTGCCCTTTTGTTACAACCTTGGTATTATTCCTTACAGGATAATATGCAGTTGGTGAGTAGAACCCTGTATAACACACTGCTACACTCTGTCACAACATGCCTGGAGAGAGGAAGACAGAACAGAATGGGGTGGTGGGTGGGGGTGGGGGGTAGAGTAAGAAATTCAGAGATGTTTAACAATGGAGAGAAAGGAAAGTGGTGCAGCGGAGATTAGTGAGAAGAATCTTGTCAATGCTGGTTGCAAAAAGAACGGTTATATCATCCCTCCCTATTTTAACCTGCAGTTAGGTATTTCTCTCATCAATTACACTACAGATGATTTTTTCCTGAATGATCAGTTAATTGTTTGGTCCATAAAATGTCAGAATACTGCGTATAGTCTAAGCTCACATCTTCAGATGTATTGTTTTGCATCCTAAAAAGCATGATGAGAAGTGCAGTACTGCAATTCAAAACCAATCCATCCCACATTTTTAGCAGTAAATCATGGGCATGCGCCCATGAAAAATAAATTAACTTGAAAATAACAATATAAAGCATGTCCAGATACGGCACATAGGGAAAAAAACAGGAGCCTGTAAATAAAGGGAGTAAAGACTAAGCAAAAACACCCGATGTTCAGCCTACTACTCTTCACTTCTCTCTCCTCTTTTCACTGCTGCTCTTTGTACCGGAAATCTAATTTCTAGTCACTGCCTGCTCTCCTGCTGTCTGTGAAGATGTGACACACCTAAAACAGCAGAGAGGGTGCAGGCAGCGATCGAGGGAGACAGTGGGGCTGACCCTACAGGGAGGAGGACGGCAGATGGTGATTGATGGAGGGAGAGATAGGGAGATAAAGAGAAACATGCCGTTGGGAGTGACAGAGGAGGGAGTAAGAGTGAGAGGAATGAGGGGCCTCCAGGCCTGAGAGCCACACATGGGTAAAAGCAATCCCTCTATGTCTTCTTCTGTCTCTCTTTCTCCCCTTTTCTTTCTCCCCTTGCATGCTTCTCCTTGTGGGAGAGGAGATCAATTCTCGTCTAGTCTGCCTACGCCTCCAGGAGTTTGTTGTTGTTGTTGTTGAGTGTGTGTGTATATGTATATATGCGCTTCTGTGTCTGCTTTTTTTTTTTGCTGTGGGAGACAGGATGAGATTTTTTGAGGTCCATCCCACCCCCATGGGAGGCACAAAATTCCCTCACTTCATCCTTATTTCACAACCCCCCCCCCCCCTTTTTAAGATTTTCTGCATGACATCTATTCTCCATTCCTGGCCTCTCATCCTCCAGTCTCCCCTCTGCCCTCTACCTCTTTCTGTCTCTGCCTATTTTCCTTCTAGTCTGTGCTCCTTTACCTTCTCTTTCAGGGGGGTCTGTAAGTAATGGAATCAGTTCAGCTGATCAGCCTGAGGCTGGAAGTCAAGCCAAGTGCAGAGTGAAGCTGCTGCTGGATCTGTGTGTGTGTGTGTGTGTGTGTGTGTGTGTGTGTGTGTGCACATATGCCAGACACATACATGCAAATAACGAGACAGGGAGACAGGAACAGAGAGAAAGAGAGGCACAATGAAAACGGATTAGGGAGCCCTGGAGCATCACTTGTCTTACCCAAAGTTGGGTAAGGGGGGGGGGGGGGGGGGGGGGGGGGGGTAAAGGGATGCAGGAACACCGCAGCTAAATATTTTCCAGTATAATATACAGCTGCCATTTTCAACAGATTATCATCAAACTGAAAGAATGGCAACAAAAGAGCAAAAGTATGAGCTAAGACAATCATTATGTTAATATAGGAATGCTGTAGCCATCAGGGAGGTTGGGAGGAGAGGAGGATTAAATCAGGCAGGAATGAAAGATACTAAGAAAAGAGATTTTGAGATGCTGGCAAGACCATAGAGAAAAGAAAGACAGAAATAGATAAAACAGTGAGTGAAAGCGAGAAATAAAGTGATATTGGAGAGAAACAGAGCGAGAGAGGAAATGGCGTAAGTAAGTGGGTTTGTTCTTGGTGCTGCCATGCAAATGAAGGTAGCGCTGCAGCAATGTTAACTAACAGCAATTCACACTGTTGGACTCATCACTTATTAATGCTCTATGGCTCCCCTCCTTCCCTCCCATCTCTCCCTCTCTTTACCCATTCCTCTCTCCCCTGCTCTCACCAGGATCTTTTTTGTTCGCTCTCTCGCTCGCTGTTGCTAGGGCCCGTGCACTCACGTGACAACAGCTGGGTAGGGGGCGCTGCGATGGCACACAGCGACATGTTCAAGTGGCCGTTTCATGTGTGTTTGGCATGTATGTGTGCGTGCTTTGTGTGTGTGAGTGCCCTTCATTAGAGGTAAAAACGGAATTAGCCATTTAAATGATGGCGATGGAGATCAGAGGAGAGGAACTGCTGAATGGATCTGTAATTGATTCACAGGCCTGGGCTATAGGCCACAGAGGAGCTCAACACATCTCTCCATGCATCATGTCATCATATTTTTCAGTCTGTGCTTTTTAACAAAAACACATGCTGTAGACTGTGATGAACATTATTGTCCGGGTTTGCCTTTCAGATTTTAAGGCTAATTGGACCAGGGGCTCAGCACAATGCAGACCAGCAGTAGTACAAATGGACTTGCATACACAGATATGCAAAACACTCACACATGCAGTACACTTATTATCTGTCTCACATCCCACACAGTCTTACGCCCACTGTCTTGCAATCAATCGCAATTTGTACACCTACACATTCTTTACCTATTCTCCTCCTTCTGATTCAACTTTCTTTCCTTGCACGTTGTCTCCATCTATCCCATTATCATTACATTGTTAATTTTACTAGCTCTGCCTCTATCTCTCTTTCTCTCTCACACACACACACACACACACACACACACACACACACACACACACAAGCTGTCCCACATTCTGCAGTGGCAATGGACCTACAGTATATCCACATCCACATCTGAGTATGTGTGAGGCATTGAGGGTGTGTAAGTGTGCCTGCTTGTGCCAAATAAGTTGTCAGTGTTTTTAAAGCTCCATCTTAGCTGTAGTGACAAAATGCAAGAAATTCTTCTGTAATTCTCGACTGTTTTACTGTTATCAGTCCAAATCACTTTTGTAATAGACAAATCAGTACTGTATCACTGTGCTGAGAGAACAAGAGCAAAAAAACGCGAGACCTCAGAAATGTCTCTTTACCTGCCCATGATTTACTGAGTAGACTATATATTGCTACAATTTCTACTACAATGGAATAAAGTGTAAGGATGTGTAAGGATGTTTCAATGATGGATTAGAGTTGAGGTTACCATTATAGCTACTGTTCATTAATGGAGTTAGATACCTTAACTAACTCAATAAGTATTTGAGCAAAAAGAGAATAAAAGTACAAAGGTACATCCATGCTCACATCAGTGCATGAGAAATGGTGCAGTTAGGAGAAATGTTCCAAGTCTTCAGCAGATTAGCACCATGGACAGCTAGATTTCAAAATGTTCAGGAATACTGGCTGAGATAGCGCCATGGACAGCTCCACTGCTCTAGCCCAAAACAGGAAAACCTTCTTGTGTGAAGTCCAATCATACAGGTCTCAGTGGTACAAGGATTGGCACAATTAAACTCTGTGTGTGTGTCTAAGGGTAATGTTAGCTACAGTGAATACTGTGGCAGAGTAATAAAATAGTCATGTAGCATATGGCCCATTGCCACAGCCCAGCGTACCTGTAGTCAGTCAACTCCCTACCAGAGACATTCAGTAACAGAGCATCTAACATTGGTAAACAACGCTGATGTATTTTTGATGGGTAAATACTGTGTCAAAGACACACTATATAACAAAAGGGCATAATAGTCAATAAAATGGTTTAACAAACAAGCAGCAAACAACTGCACGCTGGCGAAACCTTGCAAGCAGCGAAACATACAAGAGGATCAGTGAAGTGCATAAAGCTACAGCAAGAGAGCATAGAGCACCAACAGTAGCAACGCACTGATGACTTTGTTTTGATCCAAAATGGTCATCCAGTGGTGTAGCTAGCACAAATGTGACACCATGTTGGGCCAGGTTAGTGTCAAGTTCCTTACGTATTCCTGACATAACAAGTGAGTAAAAATATTGGTTGCAAAAAGAGTGAAGTAATAACTATCCTTGATAAACTGTGATCGTAACATTGACAATTACTTCCGTATATTTTGATGGTATATTGGTACATGTCGTATGTATAGTAAAAATGTCAATGTTGTATGTTTTATTGATTTGTTTTTAGAAATGTTATTGTGTTTTTGCTTTTGTCATTTCTTTTCACCTCAACACCTTCTGGAAATATATTGCATGTCATGAATGACTAGAATATATCATATTTCAACTATCACTTCTTAGATGTTGACAAAAAATGTTTTCTTGTGTCCACTGACTCAACTGTCTTAGCAGAGTGACCATTTCCTCACTATAACTATCTACTGAAATAATAATATTAATTATAATAATAATTAAGTTTATCATAAGTTTAATCATAAAACACGCATCACACTAACAACAACAACTGACCAACAACAGCATGTGTTCACACCAACATGCCTGTATGCAGAAGTTAGGTTTAAAAAAATTTTTGAATTCCTGATTCCTCCTCCTGCACTTCTTCCCCTAGCTAATTTATTTGATAATTACCAAGGGCCTATTATAGCAGATTTCAAGGAGGAACTGGGAAGGCCTGCTAAAAGCTATTTAATTTGAGCTGCTCATACCGTATCTAAGCGCCCTGGTTGCGACATACATGTGTGTGTGCATGCACACACGCACACACACACACACACACACACACACACACACTATATAAAACATGACTGTGAGTCCATTCAGACCCAACATGTAATTAACACCCTCACCCCACCTTCACTCACATCAAAAGGTATGCACCAGTGCAGACATGCATGTCTGTGTGTGTAGGGGCTGAAAGGTGGGCAGGGGTGAAGGATAATAACGATTGGATTCTAATAAAATGTTCTCATCCTCCTAAATCCCCCTCCTGCCCTCTCCTCCTACCTGCCATATTAACACCCCCATTACAAGGGCAGATGGATGAAAATAAACAGAGCTGTGGTGTGATTCCCCGAGTGTCAAATCAATACCACCCCCCTCCTCTTCTGTTCCACTCCCGCCTTCTAACCCGTCCTCTCCCCTCATCTTCTCCTCTGCTGCTATAATTTTCATATTCTCTTCTCCTCTGTTGGGTTTGAAGAATTGACATGTGTTTGACAAAGAGAAATCTAAACCTAGCGACAAAAGGCTCTCTCCCTAACTGAGCCTCTCTCTCTGTTTCTCTCTCTAGTATGAAATGAATGACGCTCCTTCTCCTCTCTATTCACATTCAAAGTAGTCTATAACAGTTAAGTGCTACTGAGAACAAGCCAGACATAGAAAGAGCCACAAGGATGGCATATTACTGCCACATTTTCTTTGACTCAACCAGAGACAAAAGCTTGTGTAAGGACTGGGAATACGTTATGTCAAAATAACAGGAGAAGGTTAATAAAGAAGAGTTGAATTTCACAGGCTCTGTCTCTTTTTCTCTCTTTATGAGTCCAGGACACACGTGGTTACCAGAGGCAGAATAATTGAAGAGGAAACACAAGATTCACTCGTTGTATTCTTATCTTACTCCAAGTGTTTTGGTTTTTTGGCCCTAACCCTTGACCTTCTCATCCTTCCTCTCCATCTGCATCTGTTTACCAGGTTCAGCATGTTGCAGTGATCTGAGGATAGGTATGCAGAGGACTAATGCCCTCATTAAAAAGTCATACATCACCGTCAAATGCCCGCTGATACCTTCCCCATGACCACCACCACTATGTCTCCTGTTTTCTTTGTCTTTCCCTAACTCCATATCCATCTGTTTCCTTGGTTTCTCTGTTCTCTACCTCGGTCTCTCCTCCTGCTGCTGCTGTCTCTCTGTTTCTCTTTCTATATCGGTTGTTAGAAGGTGACACCCCTTACACCCACACACCCCTCACCCTCTCTGAACAACTCGTGCTTGAGACTACAGAGAGAAAGAGTGAGGAAGAAGAAAAACAAATAAAGGAAATGGAAAAATGCATTCATCCAAACCAAAAGACATTGAAAGAATAATAATAATAATAATAAAAAATCTAATAATCTGCCTGTTTTTATCATCGGCCCACTCCCTGTGTCTTCATCTTTGTCTTTCCCTCTGTAATGGCTAAAGGCCACTAATTAGAATGGCCATACATTTTCAAGCAGTAAGATGGAGGAAGGGTTGGATGTATGGAAGAAGAGATGGAAGAAAATTGTTTAATAAAAGGAGGGATGAAAAGGAAAAGATACTAAAATAAGGACCGCCAAAATGACACAAAAACAGTGTTTCTGCTCATTTTCTGATCAAACTGTTTCTTCTCAGATTCTTCTTATTCTTGCATGTTTTTCTTTCCAGTTAAAAAAAAAGTACACACACAAACATCCAAGATTGACTCCCACTACATTGATCTGTGATTCCATTTGGTCACTGACAATGACACATACAAACTCATACTCCAGACTTGTCAACATGCAGTGCATTGTGTCGCATTTGTCTTTAATTATTTAGTCTCATAGATAATAGATACAGACATGCTCGCCAGTCATGAGAAGGCTAACGGGACACATCTAATGCATTATAAACACAGACACACACACACACACACACAGAGTGAACTCTACTAAAGCGTGACCTTATTTCTGCTGTGGAAAACACCAAAATAACAATGTTTGAACAGGCAATTGCACACACAGGTCAGTTTTGTGTGACTGTCATCCATTATGAAGAGAACAACATGGCAAACAGGGAAAAGAGTATGATCATGGATCCTCTGAAAGAAGCACACTGACTTTCCATTCAGCTATTTAACTTGATCCCACCGTCTACTCGTGGCAAGTTAATGATACTGTGTAACCACAGGTATCTGCACACATACAATGCTGCGTCTTTTGTGCACATGTGTTTATGTGCATGAGAGGGTGCAAGACAGAGAGACAGGGTGACTGCCAGCACGCATGTGATAAACTCTCACACAAATCAATATAGCCTTGCCCTTTGTAAAGCTATGTTGTTCCTCAGTAGGAGTACTAAAGTGCCACAGCATGTAAACAGCACCACAGTGACACATACTGAATTTCAGGGAGCAGGGGGTCACCGGGGAGCAAGGCCTGTGTGTGGCTCGGTGCACCTTGCATGGCAGGCAGATGTGAGATGTGAGGGAAGGGGTAGGGTGGGGTGGGCTGGTGGGGTGTGTGTGTGTGTGTGGGGGGGGGGGGGGGGGGGGGGGGGGCTGCAATTCTCCTACGCATTCCTTCCCTTGCTCCCCTCGTAGCCTGCGCCACCGTGATGATGCACCCTTACCGCTGTTGCTGGGCATCTTGGCAACAGAGACCCAAAAGAGGATGAAGAGGAGGAGAGGAGGTGGAGTCAAAGAATTGAGGGATGATGGGAAGCAAAATAGCTGCTGCAGAGACAGATGTTAGAGATTGGAGTGGAGTAGTGGTGACATGCTAAAAGCGGGTCCCCCAGACGTTGGGGGGAGGCCTAAGGGGCCAGGAGTGCCCGAGGTACGTACTTGTGGAGGGAGGAGGGGGCAGCAGATTCCTCTACTTCCCTGCCTGGTTGTCTCTCTGTCTCTTCTGCCTCACTGCCCCCCTACACTCTGTCCCACTTTAGCCCAATGTCACTGCCAGAGCAAGGGGGAGGGGACATAAAGAAGAGACAGAGAGGAGAGAAAAAGAGAGGGAAAGAGGAACTAAGAGGAGGAAAGACAGATTGAGGACTGGAAGAAAAAGGGGGAAGATCCCAGAGAGGATGATGGCAACCATGATGATGAGGACACTGATGCTGGAGGAGGGTTTGGAGCTTTCACGTATCCAGCTTTTCTGCCTCTTCCTCTCTCACAACCTCTTGTCTGGGAATTCTTTTGTCTCCTTGTCACACAAACATACCATACTCAGCATATGTACAGTTACACAAGCAGTCAAGCACAAAGTCCCCACTGCCAATACACGGAACATGCAGTATAGTATGCAATACACCTGCATATAGACACAGAGTGGCAAGTCAGGCGTGCTTAGTGGTCTTGTCAGCTGATCCAGCGTCCCATGGCATTGTGGATGTGCGATTCTTGGAGATAAGCATGCTTCACAGCAGTACAACGGTTCAATAAACACCATGTTTCTTTCACTTTGATGGGCTGATACTGTTAAAACTGTCCTACATTACATTTACCATTACAGATAGCAGCAGCCCATTGGATACACACAATTTACTGTAAGTGTGGGGGGAAAAAATAAAGTAGTCCATAGTACTCCACCCATTTAGCATTACACCCCTATAACACTGGCAGACTGACAGTGGACAGCATTAAAAAAGCATCACAATTTATGTTATTTTTATTCCAAACTTTACTTTTCCTTGTCAAAACCTGGCGTCTACATTACCCACTATGCAATTTGACCAATGACAGTTTGGTCAGAGATTTGTGTGTGTTATGCTAGTGGCAGCTAATGCAGCCTCAAGCCTCTAGCTTCAATCAGAGATGAAGCGCGGGCTAGAGGTCTGATAAGCTCACTTCTTTCCAACTACATACCCCAAGATTGTTCATTTTCAAACTAGTAGTCTTCAGACCCAACCAACACTGACTCAAGTGACTCTTGAGGCGATTTATCTTATTAACTTTGCACAGCTTCCACTAGCGGTGGAAGAGGTTTTATACTAAGAGGTTTTATAAATCTTTTTTCACATATGGAGCAGTACTTCCCAAGACCAGTCAATAGAATTTTGACGTCTCAGCAGGCTGCACTCCCTAACCTTGCACGCACATCGCCTCATCCCGACATCCTTTCCTCTTCACTTCCTTCGGCTGCTACCAACATAGCCATTCTTCGCAAACAGGCGGCTCATTCTCTTTCTCGTGCAGCTACGGCCACTGGTGTTACTGTCCATTCAGCCGCGGCCTACAGCTAGCCAAGGCGCTGCGCCACATGGACCAACCCAACTTCCTCCTTTTCTTTCCCTGCCATCCGACCCCTTCCTTCCCCCATCCTTTTCCCAGCTCCCCATGTGTTTTCTGTTTCCACAGCTAATCCAGGCTCCCCCATACCGCCCACCCTACCTTTCACGCTAGCATCTGCTAACCCCTCATTTTACCCTCCCTATGCCAGGCACCCTCATCAGTCTTGCCTTCACTCAGGCAGTTGATTCTATCAGGTGCTTTCATTGACGTCGCTCTTTTCCTGTCTCCACAGGTCCTGACGCCGGGCCGAGGGAGCTCTCTTCACCACTAGGTCCCGCTCAGCTCGTACAGCTTCTTCTCGCTCCAGAGAATTTACAGCCGTCGAATTTGCATTGCGTTTTCCCTCTGTCGTGACACAATTGTTCAGTTTTCCCCCATCGCAGGGCAGACGACTATCCTCAATCATCTCTGACTTGGCTTGCGGTCTGGCGGCCCTGGGTTAAACATATCACGTCCATCTTGCTTCCCAGGCTGCATGCCACTTCCACCTCCAGTAATTAAACCTTAGGAGTCTTGTGCTATTTTAACCTAGTTTTAAATACTTTTACGTTGCCTTCATATAGCTACCACAATTACACATGTTTGCTCAATCCAGCATATCGAAGGGTGCAGATGTAAACTGCAAATATGAATATAAAAAGGTAAAATTCAGATATCACACTTTGACCTGACCACACCGGCGCGATTGCCGACTCCAGGGGGTTAATCAGGGCACCTCGGGGCACCCAGCCGCATAGGCATTCCCCCCACCCCCCCAGCTGCATGCCAGTACCTCCGCTGCCCCCTCTCACATGAGGGCCCTGCATAGTCAACACCAGAACCTGCCAACCCCATGACCCCACCCAATACGGTATGGTCGCACAGATACCCCAGACCACATCTATCGACGCCTTAAATTCGCTAGTTCGTTCACCTCCACTCCTGGTTCCAGCCAGACATCGAGGCTATCCCAGATCAGAATAAGAAGGAGCTTTATTGTCTAGTAGTGTTCACACATACGAGGATCACTTGGCGATAAGGTGCTACGCTAGGCAACCTTACAGCTGACATAAATTTCCGTAAAGACATAAACATGCAGAATCAACATCTTTGCCCTCAGCATCATCACCAGGACTTACCATGGCATAGACTCATCTCTCTTCCCCCCCGGCACCACTATGCCAAGCACCAATAGTCCCATATTCCAACCACCATGCAACCCACCCACATGACACCAACCTCAGCCTTCTTGCCAGACAATGCTCGTTTGGCCAGTCCGTCATTACCAGCACTCCCTGGCGTTGCCCATACACCCAGATTTCCTTCTTTGAGCATTCCCAGAACGGTCTACTTTACTCAGTCTTCAAAACATTTCTCTCTATACAACCATGTTCCAATAACAGAAGGCTTCCAAAACATTGGAATATTGAGGGGGGGAGTGAATATCCCTACGACCAAAAGCACTTCCATGCTTAAAGACCACAGATTGAGAACAGAACATCCTACAGAGATCTAAGTGGGCTCTTTTTCTTTGCATCGAAGAAACAAATTGATGCGATCGTCTGCGTAGCTTACGGGTCGCCAGCAGAGGCCAATAAAGCCGCCTCTGCCAAAGCAAACTCTTCTTCTCTACTTCAATCTGACAACAGAAACCAAACCTATCAGATAAGCTGACCTCACTAAGATGGGGGCCCGCCAGATGGTCCCCGTTGACACAAAGGACCGCCGTTTTCGGACAGAAAACAGCCAGAACAGCGAAAATTGGGTAGGTCCAGTACAAAGAGGTTAATCCACTCCCTTTCAAGCCTCCTTCCCGAGCTCAAATTTCTCCATACATCCCAAACTATCTCCCCGTCGCACTGTTATACCAAGCACCATTTCTCTCTCTCCATTGGACACCTAAAGTCCCGCATCCGCATCATCCCACAAGGTGATCCGTCCTTTCCCACTTACCGCCCCTATCTGCCGCAGCGCAGTCCGTCCACGATCACACGGTACCCAACGGCACTGGTTAAACAAGTGATTGCGACGCAACTTCTTCCTTCTTGGAAGGCATCCCTTTCTTTACGTAAACTACTATGCCCAACCCGAAGACATCACACTACAAAGAGGCAGAACCCTCACCGCCGCCGTGGTGGCGATGCTAGCATCCGAGCAGCCACCAGAACAGTCATCACCCTGCTCCTTCCACCACCCTTTCGAACCGCTGCCATTTTTTGGGGGGCACGAGGTCCAGCCATCCTGGCACACACAGACAACCACACACTACATTACCAGACCGGTCTGGAACGCCCACTTTCACCACTGAATCAGGCAGAGCCGTCTCACGCTCCTGGTCGCCATCTCTGCCTATCCCATAATTCAAGATTCTTCGGACCCGAACCCCGATCATTCATTCCGTATCAGGCACTAGACCACACTGCTGAATCTGTCTCTCTTCCCACGCCTACCATAGCTACGTCTGCAACAACCATACCGACGTTCTTCGAACCAATTACCATTCAATCCGTCATTCTTTTGGGGGTTCATAAGAACAAGCTGCTTATCGAGACGAGCCCCCACCCTGAGTTTCAACCCCTTGGGTTCCTAGCCGGTCCGGCCACCAAACCCTAAACAACCCTCTCGACCCCTCCTTCCATAACTATTCATTATAATAAACCACCATTAAATCTAACATTGGCGTGGTACTTGTTAGTGAAGTGTAAATTTAAGTGATTAAAAAAGGTTGGTTACTGTCACTGTTACGAATGATGGATGTGTGTGTGTGTATAGTATGTGAGCCGTGTACCACAGAGTCAAGTGAAATCTGATATAGCACTGCTTTTCCACTGTTACACAAATTGGAGTGAGAGAGGGATTTGGAAGCCCCTGATCACACTTTAGGACTCATAAATCAAATTCTAGCTGAAGACGATAGTCCTCAGCTGTCTGCAACAGAACCTAGAATTGTTCAGAACTGTGGGTTTAGGGGTTACTGGGAGTAATGGATATGTCACAATCAATGTACTGTAGCTCTCTCATCTTTGTCATGACTGACAGAAGTTGAACCTGCCAACTTTGCTTCTTTACAAAAAATCCCCATAGCTTGTGATTTACTCAAAAGGTCATGTGAATAAAATGGCTACTTACTGTCGCTATACTGCTACTTTCCTTTATGCAAGACAAAATTTGATCAAACAAAAGAGCTGTGAAAAATGCCTGTTAAAAGAATCCATATGAGCAACCTTGAGAACATGTGAGAACGACATTGGTCTTTGAGCTTTGAGTAGGGTCCTGGTGATCCTGGATTAAGTTGTGGTCTAAAAATCAGGAAAAAAACTGTAACTTTTGCCCATGCAGCAAATGATCAGAATGAAAGAACATGCAGGACATATTAAATCAATCATGTTTGATCATTGATCATTTTGTTCTGAATGTTTAGAATCAATCAGAAATCAAATTAAGTGCTCTTTGTGGCAAATAAGTGTTTGTTCCATATTTAAATAAGATAATTTATGAGGGACAAACATCCAGACAAGCTTTGAAATAATTTTGCACATGTCCAGAGTCATATGCGTGCAAGGTAGAACTAGGCCATTACAGATTAGAATATGGGAAAGTGTAAGTAGCATAATTATATTGTTATATCATTACAAACCACTACTGCTGAAAACCTCTCAACCAGCTAGAGCAGTTTTACAGACACAGCACAACACAATTAATTAATTATATCTGGCCTAAAGTTCTCTGTGTACTAGGGCAGAGTATGTTAGCACACTCACTGTTTCCTTAGTAAACTGAGAGGTACAGCTTGAGGTGTAGCTTGATTGTTGACTGAGTGCAGACTCATTTAGCAAACAAAAATGTCAACATGGCTACCAAAATAGGTTGTGCCTAGTATTGGATACAAGTCTACACTTCACAAAAGTCCATCCTAAACACATGGATCCGTTCAACATATGAATAATGTTAATAATATCCATCCATCTGAACTTCAAAGGACTCTCTTACAATGGCAAACTTGCCATCCTAATGAAAGTTCAGGCAGGAAGACTATTATCATTCCAATTTCCTCTCCACTTCTCAGTTATCATCAGATGAATTCACTGTTTGCTTGCTGTTCTATCAACCAATAACATTTCTGGCTGAAGGACATTTAAACCACCTTATCTGCTATGTGTCATTAAAGAGAATGCCACTTAGGAAAGCTTTCTAGGCAAGAACTCTGAGCTGGCTATGATAGACAATGATAGGCTTTTCATCTGAACAAAATCAACTTATAGGATTACCAGTGTTGGGCAGTAACGCGTTGCTGTAATAATATTACTTTTCCCAGTAACTAAGTAGTGTAACTAATTACTTTTTGAATTTGTTGTTCATCTCCGCTGATAGCCAAACTAAAGGAAGAAAGTAGAACGAGGGAGAAAGGCGTTCTCTCCACAGATGCAAGTAGCTACTGCCATTATTGTGTCACAGTCGGATGCTAAGAACATTGTCGTCTTGTGTAAAGCAGCAAAAAGCTTTCAACCGCGAACATTTCTACATCTGATTTATTGAAGCGTCTGCTGAAGCAGCAGAGCAACGTGAAACTTACAGAAAGAAACTCCGGCAGCTACTGCCACTGATGCTTGGACTCGTTGGGAGAGAGTGGCTTTGACGTAGCATTTTGTAACTACTGAATACTGCTCTTATAAATAGGCTACATGTGCAGAAAAACAGCTGTTAAAAGTAAAAGTCAGGATTTACTTGCTTTATTTTTTTTTTTATTTCAGCCGCTTGTGTTAAGAAACGTTAGGCCTAGGCTATATGCTTTGTAAAAACCATACTCCTTGCTGCTGTTATGAATATGATATAAGCTAAAAAGTCGGGAGACACTGCTTTCATTCTGTGGGAAAAACTGGAAAGTAATATAGTAACGTAACGGGTAACGTAACTAGTTACTTTTATCACCCAGTAATAAGTAAAGTAATATTGCTTTTTTAAGGAGTAATAAGTAACTAGTAATATATTACAATTTCTGAGTAACTTGCACAACACTGAGGATTACAACCCTATAACTTGATTTAATATATTGTGACAACACCAAAATATCATTGAAATACAAAAACAAAACGCAAAATTTTGCCCACTTGTGGTGTCTTACCTTACTAACTGTTAGTGCAGAGGACCACAAGACAGCAGCAAAATGTACTTGATACCATAACCATCAGCATGTAACTGGTGCTATAACATAACACACAAACACACTCAAGATATGGTATTTATAATGGCTCTTTTCAAATCACATTTTAATTGTATTTTGTGTGTTGAGTGTTCATATTTGTGGTCTCCTCATCATACTGCTGGGATGGCTGGGGATGTTTCCTGTTAATGATAGTCCAAATGCAGTGGATGAACTCTCTGGGTACAGATACATATGGATCCAGCCATGTAGAACAAAGCAGGATAGCGTGAAAGAGCCTGGGCAACCTCTTGGCCCCTGCCCGTACCCCCATCTCTTACCCACATCTGGGTTTTATAACAGAAAGCTATCCTCCTCCTCCTTCTCCTCCTCCTCCTCCCCCTCCCCCTCTGTCCAATCCCTGTACAGTCCTCAACATCCCTCCCTAAAGAGTGGGAGGTCTCATCAAGGGCTGGCACTGAGATATGGCAGTTTGGCTAGAGGTGCCATTTACCAAGGTCATTCAGCATGTCTGTGTGTTCCACCATCTCTGCTGCATGAGAGAATTCCAACATATTATATTTGGAGCGCAGACATGGGCCATTTTTATATTTCAGTTTATAATGCAGTATGCAGAGTAGAGGCCATCTTATGAGGCTGACTAGCTGTCTGCCTGCAGTGTAAGGAAAGGAAAGGCTTACTGCTGCTGTTGCTTGGTTTTAATGGGGCAGCAACTGAAGCTGAACCTCAAATCATAATAATGAGAGAGAATGAGATCCACATACGCAAGGGGGAGTAAGGGTAGGTAGATAAAGAAATCGGGTTGAGCGAGAGAAAGACAGGGGAGCCAAAGAAACAGAGGGGGTGAAGTGAAAGGGGGAGATAAGGAGAGGGTAAAGAAGGGTGAGAAATGAGAGATTCCTTTGCATCTCTGATTTGCTTGGGTGATATTCATCAGAGCGACAAAGCATAGGGGAAGAATAGATGGAAGGAGGCAGTAGCTAGGGAGGAGGGAAAAGAGAGAAAGAAAGCATTTTGAAAGTATTTTTTGTTTCTACAACCCATTTGTTTTTATTAAGCTTCCCTGCTTGTCCTTGTAGCTGTTTCTTCTGCTCTCCACTGGCTTGTATTTATTTATGTTCAGTTACAGGGCCATGCCTGTAGCAGTATTTACAAACTTAAAGCAAAGTATTGCATTCAAAATATCTCGTTATTTTTATTTCTTGTGGTGTGATTATAGCAAAGAAAAGGGAGGAGAGGATCAGAACCCACCTTAACTCTAGATTTCTTTTATTTTGATTTGGTTTAAATTGGCATAAATGACAAAGATGGTGATACAATATATTTTTCTGACTGTCATCAAATCCCATGAAAAGCCAGAAACCAATAATGACTTTATCTTCAGCAAGTAGTGTACCGTCTGTGTAGCCAAAGCCTGATACAGCTTATTCCTCTGTGCCATAGACCTCCATCTGTAAACTACCGAAAACACAAATGAGTCACACCATTACACTGAAAGACATGTTCCATCATTATGATAAATATGGCCATTTTGAGTCAATCCCACATTTAGTATCCTTAATAAACACTCACTAATGCACCAAATGTGTGCTAATTCACATCGGAAATTGTTTCCAACAAATACACATTTACTCCACTTTGAGTAACGTGTGCCAAAAACTAGTGTCATGCTTTTTTTTTTAAATAAAAATTTTACCTTTTTAAAAAATGAAACTGTATATTTGTTTGTGACTCATTAGAAAATGTGGTCTTTTCATGGGATTTCTTGACAAAAACAAAAGTACAAAATAAACTAAATAACTCTTTAATGTAAAATAAGATTATTTTATTTGAAAAAGACCACTTCACTGGTGTTCAAGTGGAGTGGTCATTTGGAATAATAAGAGCATATAAATAATATGGAAGATGAAGGTGATTATAATAGCCGTGGCCTTAAAAGCTTCAAGCTGTGAGGAAAAACAAAGCAGCAAAATATTTAGAAACTGGGTGCAGTGCAGTGTGGGAGAAGGAGCTGGAAGAGAATGAGGGATGCAGAGAGGGAAGGAGAGTGGGAGAGCGAGTGAAGGAGGGGGAGGAAGGGAGAAGAGTGGGAAAGTGACAGAGTGGTGACAGAGGGAGAGAGCAGAGCGCTGTGTGTGTCAGGACTGTGTGTGCCTCTGTGCTCGTGTCCCCAGGCGCAGGCAAACATTAGCTGCATTAAGTGAGCTGACAGGTCCCTCCCCATTACCACTACTGGTGGCCCAGGGAGGAAGAGCGAGAGAGGGAGAGAAAGAGGGGAGAAATGGAAGACACTGTCTGTCTGCACAATTCAAAACACATGATGTGGTCCCCTTCTGTGCACATATACAAGCATATATATTACCATGACATATTTGCATAGAAACAGTTTTTGCATGCTGACATGCAAAAACAACCCTGACAATCTAAAGTACCAAAAATTACCTGCGAAAAACACACATATAACACACAAACATACAAAGTATTTACTCTAAACTCCTGCTACCACACTGCACACAAAGTGCGAATTCCCTCGATGTGCTGAAAAACACACTCTATACATCACACACTGACAGCCGCGAACTGTCTCTCATAAGAGTGCGTATCTGAGTTTATATACAGTACACGTGTGTGTGTGTGTGTGTGTGTGTGTGTGAGTGAGTGTGAGTGTGTGTGTGTGTGTGTGTGTGTGTGTGTGTGTGAGTGTGAGTGTGTGTGTGTGTGTGTGTGTGTGTGTGTGGGTAGGTGGGGGTGTGGGTGTGGGTGTGTGTGTAGGTGGGTGTGTGCGTATGCATGTGTAGTGTATCATTCCGTCTCTGCTTAAATATTGATTGTTGTCTTGTCTGGGGTTCAGGGTTAAAGACCATCTGCTGCCTCCACCATTCAATTATTCAGTCACACCAACCCCGTCTACAATGAGACACACACACACACACACACAAACACAAATTAGTCCCTGGGGGTGTATTTCCTTTTTCAGTGTATCGTAATAGCTTAATACAATACATACTACACTGTACTATGCAAAATAGTTATCGGTTAGTGTCATTCTGACGGAGTCTCCATCTTCATATTGGTTCATGACAATTTAACACACTCGCATGTGTATGTGTGTTAAGTTGTCATGAAGATACAGCATAAATACACACTGTCCATTACATGAGTTTAACTGCTCGCAGTGGAGTGGCAGGAGGTCAACTCCTGTTCTCTCAGAAAGCAGTACTCTGCGGGGGGCTCAGAGTTAATATCACACAGTGTTAAGGCCAACTCCTCTGACCTGAACAAGAGCACTGAGGACAATAACGAGATGAAGGAGGAGGAAAGGAAGGGCGAATTAAGAAGGTCAGGGTGGGAGGCGATGGGAAGGAAGTGCAAAGAGGACAGAGGGGAAGGAAGGAGAAAGTAGCGCAAAAGAGTTAAATAGACCTCGAGACGGAGTGTGTGGGAGAGAAGAAGAAGCATAGCAGTGAGAGACAGCGAAGGCAAGAGAGGTTGTTGACCTCTGGCTATGGAGCTCGTCGCTATAGTGCAGGCAGGGGGAGGAGTGGGGGGTGGATGGTAGGGGGGCTGTTTGTTAGTGAAGATGTTTTTCCTCAAATGCAATGTCTCCGCGCTGCAGTCTGAGTGTGCATGCGCATGTATGTGTGTCTGTGTGAGTGTGTTTGTGTAATCTCCCCGGGCAAATCCCTCTTTAGCCAAAGCAGGGAAGAATAGAGAAGAAAAGGAAAAGCCATCTTTATCCAAATCCAATTGCAGCTGGAAGGAGAGAGTAGAGTGAGTGAGGGAGGTGGAGGAGGAGGAGAAAGGAGGAGGAGGAGGAGACGACGTTGTAATTTGTCTGAGGGATTACAAGGAGTGCTGGCAGAACATGACTGCTGACTGTCTGGGTGTGTGTGTGTGTGTGTGTGTGTGTGTGTGTGTGTGTGTGTGTGTGTGGACACATGCATTTCTGTGTGCGTGCCATGGCCTATCCCCATGAATTCAGAGCATAACAACATCAGAGACAGTATTTTTGTAACAGAACTAGAGCAGAAAATAAAGGATATTTCTATATAGCCCTGCTCACTCCAGGTAAACATCAAACCCTTCGTGTGACTCAGTTCATAATAACGGCCAGGAGGTTTACTCGGAGGGCAAACAATTAGCCCTATGTTTAGCCCAAAGTCATTATTACTTATAATCATCTCTTTTATAATAGATCAGGGTTCCTTTGGCTCTACCTTTATGACATTAGTAGTGCCATAAAAACACAATTACAAATTCATATCACAGCTAAAGCAAGCTAGACATGAGTCTGTCCCAAAAATCTCTGCTGAGTGTTACAGTTTTGTGCTGCTACAAGGTCAGAAATGTGGCAATAATGTTGCAGCAATATGGCAGCCATCAAATCTAAGCTAAAATCAAGTGTGTGCTTGAACACAACCAATGTGGCCAAATCTTTATACTGTACACACACTAAGATTTCTTTCTAAAAGCTGCTTCCATTTTGGATCCGAATTAAAGTTTTTAAACTCTGAAGCCATCAAAGGTCTTAGTTAAGGTCTCTTTTTTTTTATTAGCAAAGAACAATTACTGAAAGAGGAGTCATTTTTCTAAAAAGCAAAAAGGTAATATATTTGGAAAGCTTGAGTTTTAACTTCTTTGATTGTCAGTTTTTCATTTTTAGACCCGAAGGACTAAAACGAAAGAACTGAAATTTGACCAGTGTATTTATTACCAGATCAACCAACCAACCTTACTCATACACTCACAGAATGAAAAGCCACTTGTATCCACTCATAAATCCTTCAACTCTAAAGAGATATCCAGACTGCATAAGGGGAGAGGAAAAAATGAAAAAGGAAGAATGAAGTTAGGGAGCTGAAAAATGATTGTAGAGGAGAGGAATGGGCTTTGGGCCACAGTGTGGGTGCCACAGTTTGATGTGATGTGACTGTACGACACACAAGAACACATACATCTGCCTGGAGCAGAGTAAGAGTGAAGGACAGTGGAGTCAGATGAGTGTCAGTGTGAAACAATATCAGTGTCTTTCTCTGTCTCTGTGAGTGACAGTGATACAAGGCAGTATGCCCCTTCCACACACACACACACACACACACACACACACACACACACACACAGGTGCCCAACGGCTCTATGCAGGAACAGCTGTTTTGCAGTGACACACAACATACACTCCACATCACATTAGATACACAGCAGCTCCTTACCCAGAAACTCATAGACCACAATGGCAAACTGATAACATCGCTCGCTTTACCAAATGCTGACACACTCTTCTAGGCATTTTATACTGTCAAGTTAGATTTACCAGATACACACTCACACACATATCTATGTACAGTATCGTACTGCTGTATTCTGAGAGGCCATGCCGTAAAACGGATGAACCTACAATACATACTTAAAAATAGAAATACAGTAGGAGTAGTTTTGGCCAATATGACAAGATATATATACAATAAGATTGTAGATATTCAGGTATATCGTTTATACCAAAGTAGCTATCCCTTTGATAACTGTGTTTATATTAACCCATTGTGGGACAATGTGATCAGGGCTGCTTTATGACAATAAAGGCCTTAAAACATTAGCTCTATTACACAGCTCTGTTCTCTTCAAGTGTGCGTGTATCCAGGACTCTAAAACGAAGCAGTTAAATGGAATTTAGCCATCCTTCATTTTATTATTTGCACCTGTGCTTTTCTTGTTTTCACCAAAAAACATCTATTGGATGTATATGATTTGGATTCAATATGACAACATACCTTGATTTATCAACTATTTAATATACTGCATTGGTTTTGATTTTGATATATACCAAACTTCACATAAAATATTATACCACTATTTATATCATCAAATAAAATTACATATACCAACACAGGTATTATACAGTCCTAAGCAGGTTTAGGGTCAGATTCCCATTTCCAATTAGGATCGGGATCCGCATAAACAATAAGAAATGCAAACTTTTTTTCTCTCCTCTCTGTTATTATTGGATTTTACTGGATTCAGATTTGATAAAATGCTGTCCAATCCCAACCCTACCCCTAAATAGAAGCACTTTTTGTCATAGATTTACCAGGCATGTAATGAGCCTTGATGAGATCAGTGCATACCTTCTGATCCAACATAAAGGCACAACATAGTTTATAGTATACATTAGTACCAATTGAGCTTTAACTAATATCAGTTAAGGTAGCACATTGATTGAGATGGCCTGGATGACAGAGGGGAAAAAGCACATATCAGGGTACAATTCCAGGCAGAAGTGTTTCTTGCTTGGCTCTGCTGATTAGGCTATTTTAATGTTTATAGTTGGTAAGCTGTTGAGGAGTATTATCCTTTGTTGCATCACTAGCAACTAATTCTGGTTTGTCCCTCTACACTGTACTGTCACCACACCCTCCTTACAACAACAGTAGGAAAGTTAGCATTCTGATTTGCTTTATATTCTATAGTAACAATAATAATTGTTACAAATTTGCTCAAACCATTTAGCTCTGGCTTACAAACAAAGGATAGCTCACTATATTTGTACTGTACAAGGTAATGCTCAAGCAACAAGATTTTGTATTTCAAAAGACACAATTGTGCTCTCTCTTACTCTGAGAGTGTGATAGACACACATGAACACACAAGCTCATAACACATTTGCACAGGCACACAAGCAGTTATACACACAAACAAGTTCAATGAGGCACATTATACAAATGTGTAATTGCAGTATCACTGTATTATCAAGGTGATTCCTTTATGATGCAAAAGTATTCACTTTCTCTGCTCCTTCTTTTCTTATGACTCCTGCCTTTAGTCCAACAGTCTAATCTTCTTCTTGTATGGAAATTTAACACAGTGCAATCACTCTTTAGACATGTAGCAGAAATTTTTACAGAGAATGACTTACAGTGAGTACAACAACTGAATAAGCTTCTATACCAGGCTCAGGTATGATGAAAAGCAACTTCAACAATGCTCCTGTGATCACAGAACAATCACAGAAAATGCTTTGGGAGATAAATGAATAGATAAGAAGTTGCGTAAATGAGAGAAGGGAGAAGGTGATGCAAGAAAGTTCATATTATAATTTTGTTGCCAGGTGTCGACAGCAGCATGTCCTATGTATAGACGGGCATAGATGTTTGTACTTAAATCTATGTTTTAAATCTGTAAACTATTATCAACTGCAATAGTAAGACCAAGGCATGAGAGACAGAGTTGCAAGCTGCATCAAGAGAAGATGAGGATATCCTTGGCAGCAGGTAATTGTGTAGCTGCTGTGTTGCTCTTAGGTGTGGTTCAAAGGAGGTGGACACCAAATACATAATCAACAGCCAATACAGCCTGTACTGCGGGGAATTAATGGGCCTGTCCTGGTTCAACAAAACATGCAAATTTGACTGTTGCTTTGCTTTCAGTGTGTGAGGGAAAGAGACCAGGAGTTCCGAATAGTAAAATAAGTTTCACGCCCTGCGATGGACTGGCCACCTGTCCAGGGTGTACCCCGCCTTTCACCCAATGTCAGCTGGAATTGGCTCCAGCCCCCTGCGACCCTGTACACAGGATAAGCGGTTGACGATGGATGGATGGATGGATGGAATATAAGTTTCACTAACTAAGACCACACCAATTGAGGCATGACAAGCAGTTTATTTGGTTAGGGAGAAGGTTCAGGAAGGAAAGGATAGAGGGGTTGAGGGCGAAGGGAAGAAGGGGTCGAGAGGGGAGGGATGGAGGGGTTGAAGGGGAGGGATGAAGGGGTCGAGAAGTTAGGGATGAAGGGGGTTGAACTGGTTTGTGGGTGCCGGAGTGGCTAGGGGTCGAAACTCAGGGTGGTTGTCTCTATAAGCGTCTTGCTTTATGATCCCCCTGTGGTTCCTGTGGTAGAAAATGAACAGTTACTTTGGTGGAATTATGAATTTTAGCATGCATGTCTTTCATGGTGGGAGGAAACCCACGTGCCCGGGGGAAACCCACGCAAAAATGCAGAGAACATGCCACACAGAAAGGCCTGGGCTGACCGAGGTCTGAACCCAGGACCTTGTTGCTGTGAGGCCACATTGTTGTTGACTGGGCCACCGACTTTTCCATAGCATTGTTTGCTGTTATATAAGCTATGATGGTATAAATGTTAATTTTATAAACAAACACCTAAAAATTGAACAGCCATTTAACAATGCAATCAGTAAAATAATTGCTAAATCATATTGTTTTTGCATCTACAGTATATAACTGCAATATCAAAACTATGAGTTACCATAGTTTTAAAACCTACGCATTAAATAAGGCTAATTTTTCTGTTTTGATAAGATCTGACAGTACTAAGCTCATCTTATCATTCAACATACTGTATGCATTAATGACATGTTTTTTATGCTACGTAATTATTATTAATTATCAAAAATTTCTTCCAAGAGCTGAATCTGTTTTATTTTCTGTTTCTGGTTTTATTCACTCCTGTTGCTCAGGTAAACCCATGTAACTCTCTCAAAAAGCCACAGGTAGACTGTGAAAGACATGAGGAGGAGAGTCTGAGTGCTTTTCTATGTTTCCTCTCTCTGCCTCTACTCCGCTATCAGATTGAGAAATAGAGGTGAGGAAAGAATTGAGATAGGGGACAACAGAGGGAAAAGACAAAAATGTAAGCCCCCACAGCAGCACTTAAAGTAAGTCTGCATTATTGATGAGGAGACAAAGCGAAACATTTATTTATCATCGAGGATGTGTAAAAGCTAAGCCGATCCCCGCAGAGCTGAGAGAGAGAAAGAGAGAGAGAGAGTAACAGAGTAAGTGAGGATCAAAAGACAGAAAGAGGCCATGTTGAATGAGAGATGTCTGAGGAGGGATGAGTGTTTTTTGTGTGGGTATACAGTAGAAGGTCAAGTCTTAGATGTGTCCTGTGAATTTTCTCTGGTCAGCTGTGGGATTTCCTCAGGGCTGAAGGATCAAGACCAGGCCAGAGAATTATTTATGACTCCTAAACTGGCTTCCTGACTACACTGTGTGCTAAACCCCTCACTAACTTCCATGTTACAGGCACGAATCCATCTCTTGACTCTTGTCATGCACTATTCCCATCTGTCCATGTCTTTGCTCTTTGTCTTGATTTTGGAAATAAACATAAAAATAAAAAGTATTTTTTATATTTTTCTATTATTTGATTCGACTTTTTAATATTTTCATGATCTCCTCAAATCTTGTGACATTGCCATTACAAGTTTGCAGAGCTCAAGGTGACAACTTGAAATAACTTGTTTGTCAAATCAACAATCCAAAAAGCAAAGATAATCAATTTACAATCATATCAGATAGTTCAAAGTCCTAAAGGTTTGTTGAACACAAAGCAAATTTTAGAGGTGACTTGATAGCATGCAAGTCACAATGGACTAACACAAGTCAGCGAGAATAGACCCTTAATTTTTTCTATTTGTGCTTGACAACAGCATTATCCATATGATCTTTGACCCCCCCAATAAATGTATGAGGACAAGTGGGAAAAGGACAGAAACTAAAAAAATAACATAGAAGGGAGCTGCAGGGGAGTTCTGAGAGTGAACTGTAACATTAACACACTTGCAGCCACACACACGATAAGTGAGTACATTGCTAGCTAGCTAGTTACAGCTAATGTCTGAAAAGTCAGTGGATTGGCTGTGTCGGGCAGATAAACATGGACGGCAAAAAACACTCCAATAACGCAAGGTATAAAATTTGGCAAGGCGTTCAATAGGATAAGGTAGTCTTTCATGTCATTGTAAACACAATCTGATTATATGCGTCCATTTTAGAAATTTGAATGAGTAAACGGGTTGCATTTTTTGCTTGCATGGCATAAAGGGTATCCACAAACTTATTTTTGTCACTTAGGAAGACATTGCATGTAATCAATACAAGTTAAAATACATACCCCTGCGCTTACAGAGATGTTGGCTTCTACACAAATAGAAGGGGTTTCAGCTTGCATGTACAGTAGGTAACAGAAGAACAGATGATGAATGAAGTTTGCATTACTTGTAGTGAAGACAACTCTAACATTAACACTGGTTACTAATGATTAGGCTTTGTATTAGGGTATCAAATTGTCACCTGTCGCTACCACTAGGAACCCTTCACTGCATGTCAGATTAGGCATAATGTTTGGTTTAAATAATGCTCATTGTTCAGCTGTGACTGATTTGTGGGGAACTGACGTGTGAAAGTGGCTGACCATGAATGTATGAATGTTGCAATTTTATGGACACGGCTATACATTGTGTGTGTGTGTGTGTGTGTGTGTGTTTGTGTGTAGGGGAGGCCGTTAGGGGATAAGCACTCAATAACAGCTGACACTGAGCTGCCCTCTGCTCCCGCTCACACAAAGGACTATGATTATATTACTGTTTACCACCCCCCTCCATCCCCTCATCATACCCTATACTGCGAAGCCCTCTGTGCACTAAACAGCTAAGATAATTACCACTATTGTGTGTCACACACATACACACACTCCCATGCAAAGTGTGCCACGTGTTTGCCAGCTCCCCCATCTGTACCCTACTGTCTCCCCCTTTTTCTCTCTCTATTCCCTCTCTCCATTTTTATCTGTTTTTGTTTCTGCACCCTTTGACATTCACTGTTTGGCAGGAAAGGGGAAATCCACTACAGAGAGGGAAACATTGGTAGAATAAAGCCATGTCATTTTTACTACTTACAATGCTTCAGTGTTGTACAGTGGGATGTTGATTCTTTTTCGGTGACAAAACATATTGATACAGTTGTTGTCAGTCATCCTACTCAGTGGTGTGAAATCTGCAATAGAATGATGCATCAGTAGTGTGATGGACTTATTACTGAATATCAATATTGTTTCCAATGCCTGATCATCTCCTCTACTAATTCAATTTCTCATGGAGTCATCGGGCTTGCATGTCCCTGCATCCTTTAACCTTTCCATTTAACCAGCAAGGAAAGAAAAAAAGCACAGAATTCCGATTGAGAGTATTGGAGGGGAGAATAGCGTGTGTGACAGTACTCTGATGTCCCCTTTCTTTCATTTCTTCTTCCTTTTTCTCCTCCTCCAGTTAAACTTTAATGTGTTTTCCCGCTCAAGTACTCAGGGAAACTCCTCAGAAATGGCTTTGGTTGCAGAAACACCAGAGTGGTTATAGTGTGGCTTCTGTGTTTGTGTGTGTAGTGGTATTGAAAGAGAAGGAGATTTAAGTGGTTAGTGGATGTTTGTGTGTGTGTGTGTGTGTGTGTGTGTGTGTGTGTGTGTGTGTGTGTGTGTGTGTGTGTGTGTGTGTGTGTGTGTGTGTGTGTGATGGGGAGGTGGGTCACAATATGATGTTGGAGTGGTGTTTACATGAGAGTGCGAAGCCGCAGACAAATGTAGCCATTAATACCAAAACCCTTTCCCACCATTTCTCCATCTGCCTTTTCTCATCCTTCTATCCAGTCTCCTCTACCTGCAGGAACGTCCCCATACATAGAAAGCACACATACACACACACACACACAGTCTCTCTCTCTCTCTCTCTCTCTCTCTCTCTCTCTCTCTCTCTCTGTATTGAAGGTTGAGGTGACCACCTTGAGAGTGTGTAATTGTTTAATAGCCTGAGAGCTCCCATGTCTACCTCAGAGGCCTTTGCTCGCTGAAGATCGATCTAATACACTGGCTGTGGTGACAACTTCGAAGACACACACATGCAAAGGGGCAAACAGTGAGTGCTGCTGGAGAGATGGACAGAGACAGTTAAAGGAAAAAAGAAAGAGAGAGTGAGAGGAAAGAGGAGTACCTCCCTTAGCGGCTGCCATGTGGCTTTAGCCATCTGTTGGCAGAGTCTAAATTAATTAGCTGTACTCATTACTAGTTTGCAAGAGTCCTGCAGTCTAAACCAGACACCAACTCTCCAACTTCCCTTACAATTTCTTCTTTCACCCTTTCTCACAACTAAAAACCTTCTTAGCTTAGATTTAGACCCTCAAAGCCCACATTGTTTACTGTTATAATCTACTGTGATACAAAATTAAAAGGTGGAAAGCTCCCATTTAAAGCAAACCCTCAATCAGTTTTTACCATTTAACAAAAAACGTCACCTGGGGACCATTGGCCAGGTTGACCTTTCTTAAAGTGCATTCAGACAGAACACAAGTTGAATTTTAGTGGCAGCAATAATGCATAAAAAGTCAAAGGAAAGATGTGAGTGGGCAGGAAGAGATGTGAATTTGCCCGGCTGGCGTGAACTGTGGCAAAGACGCATACACTACAGTTGAAAATGTTCTCAACGTGAGCAAAAATTTATGCCTGTCCCGAGGCATCTGTTTCATAAATGTACAGAGATTAGAGGGAAAAGGAGAGAGACTGCTTAGCTTACAGCTAAGACAACAGACAACTGTCTGACTGTTTGGGTCAAATCTACACTATATACCATTTGGGAGGACATTTAAACACTCAGGAGAAAAAAAGAAAATACATGTACATTTATGTAAATACAACTATATACACATAAAGCTCAGCAACTGAATCTCCATTGCCTTATACTTGTAATAAAGACATTTGAAATAAAGATCCTGTTATTATGTTAAGTCTTGCTAGAAAAAAGACTGAGCTGAAATCAAAATGGGGAAATGTAAAGAAAGAATTTGTGGACCATACATACAAGTAAATTTTACACATGTGGAGGAGTGTACTGTGATAGTACATCCAAAAAGATTTAAAGTTAAATCTCCAAATTTGACAGAGCAAACCGCAACCAGAAAATCTCAGTGTTGACACTAAACGGATGACATGCTCATGTTAGCCTCTAGACACACCTTCCCTCACCCTCCCCTCTCTCTCTCCTTTTCTCTCTCTGCCCTCTTATCCCACTTTTCCCTCTCATCCTTGGGGAGTGCTCTGTGCCACCGCAGAGACGACAGATGGGGCTCAACATCATCCAGAGAGTCAGAAAGAGAATGGAGGGAGGTTGCATTCATTATTTACATCACTTCGTATTGGAATATTAATGCTAAAAGCAATCGGGCAACCCTTCATTAAATTAACTGGAGATGTAGGAAAAGAGACGAGAGGGTGAGGTGGAAGGATGGGGAGCGAGGGAGACAGAGATAGTGAGAGAGGAGAACACTATGTTAAATGGGCCCTAAAATTAGTGAAGCAAAAACACCCCATCAAGAAAGCCTGCATCTCTCCTTATCCTCCCTTCCTCTCCTCTTTTCTGCTCTCTCCCTTCTTTTAAGCAACTCTTTCCCTCTCATATGCGCAAAGAATCACTGCTTTACTCACAAGTGCCTGCTCCGAACCTCTTTGAGAAATATGCATTTCTGTGCTGTCCCTCTTAAGTGCCTGTTCAAAATTTAAACATGCTTATGGTGGCAGAATGTGCCTTTAGTCCCCATGTGCATCTCTCTGGAGAGTACTCCTCTGTCTTTCACTCTCTCTATCACTCCCTCCTCTGCAACTGCTTTTTTTCTTTATGCTGTATCCCTCTCTCATCACTTCATCTTACCCTTCTTCTTCCTATCACTCTATTTCTCTCTCAATCCATCTCTCTCTTATCTTCTACCTGTCAGCAAACCCAAATATTTTTGTCACACGGAAAAATGTGTACACGCTGGATATGCAAGCATGCATGAACAAACACACAAATGAATATGTATGCAGACACACAACCATGCATATGCATACATAACTGTACAAACTCATGCACACAGACAGTATAAGGACATATCCGCACACACGCACACACACGCACGCGCGCGCGCGCACACACACACACACACACACACAGACAGTAACAGTGGCAGAATGATTCTCTCCTGCACAGCAACACATTGCGTATATGCAGAGCCACTCTCCCTATTAGTGGAACACTGCTACGCGCTGTTGACTTCTTGAGAGGAAAACATACAGTCATGTCCACTGGTTATTAACCGATGCCACAATCACCCCCCCCCCCTCCACCTGCCACCTGCCACCGGGCCCTTCACAGTGTGCGCTGTGTGCGTGATAGAGAGGTGACTTCTGTATATGAAACTATAATGATCATAATGAAAAATTAGGTCACTTCCTATTGGTGGAGGAAGATCAAAAATGGAAACTGAGGCTTCCAGATGCAAATGAGGTCCCAGTGACTCTTGTGAGATCTTAAATAGACAGAACTAAAAGCTCTTTTCCTTGAAAAGATTATCCTGGTTACTGGTAGATATTTTCATTTATCTAGAAGCTATACCAGATATTCTAATTAATCTGCTTAGTTTATCAGATATTCTCATTTATCTCCTAGATATACTACCATAACACACCAATCGTTTACTTCCATTCTTTTTTTTTAAGCATAACTAATTTAATGCAGTAAAAGAGTACATCACTCCATTCATCCACCCAAGCATCAATTCTCTATACCTGCTTATTCTTGTTGAGGATGAACACAGACTGCAGGGTACTGCACCATGCACTGAGAAAAAAGCAGTACAATGGTCACAGGACAAGGCATTTGGTGAAAGAAGGAGTAAAGCATCAACATTTACCTAAGCTACAGATTGTATAAGTTAAAAAAAGACTAATGTGGTGCACAGCATCCATGATATGTCAAACAAATTGATAGTATCAGTAAGATTTATAGTGATGAACAAACTGAAAGACTGCACAAAAAAGAAGGAGCATGCATGAAAATATCAAAAACCTAGTGCCTCAAAAAGCTGAAACCCCAGGAACATGATCCTCTGACAGCCTGCTTCAAATAGTCTGTGAATGCGAAAGACACCCCCTAAGAGGTTACTACAATGAAAAACAATTGAAATGTTGTATTTTAAAAGCAAAGAAAACCAAAGGCACATTAAGCTCTCCATAGATCATTTTAGCCGTTCAGAAAGAGGTTTAGCAAAGCAATTTTTTAAACCAGTCTCATTAGTAATGCAATTATGAGAAATATCTACATCACTACAACCTACTGGAGGAGAAGTAACTAAAACAAGATAATGAATACCTTAATCTGTGTACAGACAGTTGCTTGCTTGCGCATCCACTAAACACACAGCAACATTAACATACCACTGGTGTTTCTGTCCACCTAACGCGAGTGTAGTCTTCGCCCAAACTTTCAGTTTTGGTTTCGTCTAGCAATTCTTGAGGAAAAATATCTAAGCCCTTCGTTTTTTATATGCTCAACTTTCTACTTGTGTACTTTGGCTCTCTGCTGTTTTGACAAGCAACATACCCTCAGGTAACATACAGAGCAAATACACAGTTTGTCTAAGCTTATTGCCAAATGTTTTAGCATCAAACACCAACCCTCTACAGACTTTAAAGCTGGCTAATACACTTCCTCTGTTTCTATCTTGACTGGCGATCCTCCTGAGCTTGTGTGTGCTGCTTTTGTGCCACTATTGACTTTACACTGCAGAGTGACTGGCTTCTGATTGGTTAGTTGGTTGTTTTACTGGTTAGGAGCAGTCCTCTGTAATAACACACTCATTGGCTTGTAGGTGGTGCCACGGTTTCCTTAAGTATTAAGGTTCATTAAGTCACACAACTGTTAACTACATTACCTTTAGATTGTGTGAACTGACAATGAGCTAAATTAAATGCCTTTAAACATATGAAGAAACGGCTTCAGCTTGACGCAAGTGAAACATAAAGTTATATGATAGTTTATACTGTTTCCATAACAACAGATGCTAAACTGAGGCTCGAATTTCAGACCTTGGAACAGCAGTGACAGTGTTTTTGTTTATAGATCAGATTGGATTATGTTGGGAAATTGTGAATGTTACAGGTGGTAAATGTATATAACTCACAACACCATCAGTCTAAACAAAAGAGGGAATGCAAGTGGGTATATATCAAGACAGTGTAGAGCCACTTGGGTATATAATGTAACGTGATAACGTAACGTGAATGTAATCTTTAGCTATCTCATACCACTGGTGGCATGCTGTTTACTGGACAACAATCTATTTACATGCATGACTATAATAATAACACCCTCTCGTATTGTTATACACAATGAAATTTCATATTTCACACTTCCTTCAAAAATGATCCTGACTAAATATAGTGTGGGCCCCCTAAAATGCTGTTCTATCTGGCCAGGGGACTCGCACCACCTCAGCCCTAAAAAATGAGTTAATCACTGAGTGTGAAGACAGATCAGAGACAGGAAGTTTCGGAATCAGTGATGCAGCAGTTGAACAAACATAAGTGAGAGACAGAGAATGCACCATACTGACAAATATACACATGTACTTCCTATTCCATAACATGACATGCCAATACGCAATCTATGTAAAACTGTTTGCTACCTGGCAATATAAACTTACAATAAACCCTCTTAAGTTAATTTATACTCATCTGTCTTCAGCCAAACAACCTCACCTGCATGAATTATTAGCTCATTACTAGATTCTGCTCTCCTATATCCCTGTGTTTGTCTGAAGATGTCAGAAAGAAGGGGAATGAGAGCAGGAGAGAGATTTGGAGGTAGAGGAGCGATGGAATAAATACCCGTCTGTTTCACCTCAACAGAAATAAACAAGGCGTTCACTTGTCAGCCTGCAAGAGAATGGCACACTGTTTATGGAGGAGAAAAGAGAGCGAGAGAGATGCACATACACAAATGGCAAATCTGGAGATGGGTGCTGTTTGCAAGTGTGGGGCTTCAACAGAGACACAAGTCAAACAATGTGTGACACTTTAAGAAGCACTTGATATGTAGGCCTTCTCGTGTATTACTGTGGGCCTAAATTCTAGTATGAACAGTAACTGGAAAGCATTGTGAATGTCACTTCTACTATTCTGATCGCCAACATTACAAGAAAAATTTAAAAACCCAAGGCCACTGTACAGATATTTTTCTTGTGGCCATGTGAGAAACATTAAAACTGAGTAAAAGTGACATGTTTGATTTTTTCAGACCAACTGGTTAGCCTTGGAAACCTAACATGGTTTAAAAATGGCTGTGTTCCTCTTCGAAGATGGTGGTGTGGAATTGTGGTCCCCAGCACAAAAGAAAAAAAGTTTTGAGGGAGAAAGAGCGCCAAGACAAATCAGTTTAGTGCCTATGGTTTGTGTTTTCTTCCCATTCTTTTTACTCTACAGCTTCTAATGTTGTATTTAGGGTATTTAAATGTGGAAGCAATCATAGCTATTGCAATACATTTTAGTTTGTAGAGAAGTCGCATCTGACATACATTGCATTTGCAACTTGGCAGCAGAAGTCAACAAGGATAAATGAGCTGTAGTGCAAGCACTCAACTGTCAATCTGTGCTCATACACAAGAGCTTTGTCCACAAGAGTGGTGGTGGTGGTGGTGGGGGGTGATTTTGTGTGTGAGGCCAACTCCAGAGAGAATCACATCAAGGCTAGAAGTACTTTCAACTGAAATGTATATGAGATTCAAATGACATTCTCTTTTTCCTCCATCCTTTCCCACACTCCTCTCCCTCTTCCTTATTGTCCTCTGGGAGCCTTAGTCAGCTAAGCTCAGATGTAAAAAGATTTTCTTCTCTCTCGGTCTCACTCACACATACACACACACAAACACAAACACAAACACACACAAATCCTCAGTCAAAGGGCAGTTGGATGTAGGAATGAACACTGGTGAAATCCCATGTAAAGGAATAGTTAGACATGTCAGGGAATATGTTTCCTTGATGAGAGTTAGATGATATGATTGACACCGCACTCATATCCTTTAAATATGAAGCCACCTCCACCATTAAGTTTGCTCATCTTATTATAACGACTGGAAAACAGCTAGCCTGGCTCTGCAGTAACAAAATCTGTCTACCAGCACCTCTAACACACTAATAATAACTAATAAGTTATGTTTAGTTTGTTTAAGTACCAACATTTTTACAGGGGATTATGTGCTACTATTTCTTGCCTTCTTCTTGAGTCCTGGAGTCTTGTCATCACCAGGCAACAAATGGAGACATTAGGAAGTTACTGTGAAGTTCCTGTGTATCCTACTGTCTGTCCTTTGTCTGTTTAGACCGAAGCCTGACAAATCTCTTTACTATGTGCCATGATAGATCTCCATTGTTGTCCAAAAACTATTAAGCAAATCAATGAGTCACACCATTTCACTGGATGACATGTTCCTTCATCAACATGAACTTGGCACTGAATGCATTTATAGTCAATCCTACATGCTGCCCTAGGTACTCACTATACACCAAAACTGCCAAACAAATGCACTAGTGAATTTTGTTTGAAAAATGTTTCTTAAAAAAACTACAGTGCTCCACTGCTTTAGGAAATTATTTTGCCTTTTTTTAAAAATTAGAGTGTATTTGTGAAGTATGTGACCAATTTTTAAAGCTATGTGTCTTTAGTAGGAACGAACAGGCTTGGCACTGAAAGCTAGATAAAGGCTGGGAAAGAGACTGGCATTTTATTGGTTTTGGTCTTTTCATGGGATTTGGTGACATTAACAAAAGCCTCTTTCTTTAACTTACTTTGGGATGCTGTCATTCAACTGTAATTTACGTGTGGCAAGGAGCAGACTTTTGCAAGGAGTGCTATTCATGGAACATGTTACAATTGTTAAGCACAAGAAGTGAGTAAGCCATTACCTCATTGAGCATAGACTAAGAAGGAGAAGAGAGAAGGTTGAAAAAAAATGGAAAAACATGGACGATTCCTCACAAGACATGTCTGAAACTCACATCGCTGTTTTCAAACAATATCTCCAGTGGGACAGAGTGAGAGGAACAGAAAACTTGCATTGCCCTGGGCATTGTAAGACAATGGCTATGCACATGAACAAAACAGACGGGGAAAAAAATCCCAAGAGCTAAGGTACAGAAAGTGAGAGCAGAGTGGAGAAAATAAGTAGGTGAGGGAAGAATAGGAAGAGGGCAGGCACGCTGAAAATAGCAGAAAGGGAAGGAAAATAATGATGCAAAACAAGAGGCGGTCAGGTGGGCCTGATAAGCGCTTGAGAGGAATAAATGTCAAGTCAAGCAGTAAGAGAACCCTAGGAGGCGGAGGTAAAAGAGAAAGTGAGAAAGAGAGAGTGTATTTGTGATGCAAACAAACCAAATAAGGGAACACAGAACAAATCTGAAACTCTCTATAAAGGATCAGTTAGAGTTACTTGCGTCATTTTGTCGCAGTGGCTACATAAAAACATAATGAAAACTTTTAAAACAATATTGGCAAAATAACCATTACATGTGTTATACTCCACTGACTTCAATGAACTATTGATGGGCGTGTGGGGAAATGTCCGTGTGTATGTGTGTGCTGACACGCCAGAATATGTCTTGTGGGAGTCCTGAGGGCATCCCATACATCCCATAGAGCCCATTGATTAGCTATTCATAAAGCATAGAGATGCCATTGCTCACAGGGGAGGTCAGTGAGAGTTTACATACACACATACACACACACACTTCCAAAGAGACACACACACAGGCTGATACACAGTTTAAATTAACTGATATGGCAGAGGTTATGTGAGGTTGGAGGGAGGAGCAGGACAGGGAAAAAGCAGAAAAAACATCAGGGGGAAAAATGGAGTGTCAAAAAGGAAAAAGAAAAATTGAGAAGGACGAAAGAAAAAAGGGAGCGCAGGTAAATTGTGCCAATCTATTTCACCTGTCTTCTGCCCACTCCCCTACCGAGTTATTCTACCTCTATCTCCCTGTCCTTCTTTCTCTCTGAGGCTCTCTATCTTTCTCTTTCTCTCGCTGCCTCTGCCTGTGTCCTTTGTGGGCTGCATGTCAGAGCTCAGTTGGCTGTCTCCATCCTGTCGTTGATTAGCTGTGATCTATGAGCCCGATGAAAGAAATGAATAAGGAGAAGTGAGTGAAAGCAGCAATGACAGAAGGAAAGAAGTAAGAGGAGGAGGTCCTCCAGCTGAGGGATATGACTGTGGTCAAGTCAGGACACATCCCAGCATGTAAAAGAGAGAAAGACTGATGTGTCAAGACAGGACACATTTGCATCTCTTATTCTGTTTTATTTGCTGCAGTTTTCATCCATTTTGTTCCTGGTTCTTCAACCCTGCTGCCTTTCTCCTCCCATTCTGTCCCTCCTCGGCTACCCTGCCTCCCACCATCCACCCTCTCGCCTTCCCTTGCATGTACATCTTCAGGTCACGGGTCATTAAGTCAGCTCTAGAGGGGATGTGTCTGAACAGGATATCTCTCATAGTGCCCTGCCCCCAACACACTACTAAAACACAAATACGCACGCAACACATGTACGTCTGTAACATAACATGCAAACACAAACAACTGATTTGCTTTCTTTCTTTTTGTTTCTTATTCATCTTTCTCTCCTCATAAACACACACATATACACACACACACACACGCTGGTTTTTAGCCTGTCTACTTACAAATGATGACATCAGTATTGTGAAATTTGTTATTTGCAGTGCTCCATGCTAACACTTTAGCATACACTACGTCAGTCTCGTCTAAGTTTAGGGCCAGGAGCCGGTGTGGGGTTGTTATGTGCGAGATTCCAATTACTGATATTTGTCTAAAATTATTAAAACATATCGTCTTTATATTTGTGGAATGCATCATACTTTCTAAAAAAGCCCAGGAGCTTCATTTCATGCTCCTGAAAAAATAATACAAAACCATGCCACACTCACATAGGCACATTGATATGACAACTTGATATGACAACAATTCTCTAAATGCTGGGGTCTTGAGATTGAAACACCCTGCATTATGGTCATTGAGAATAGGAACTAGAAGTTAAAGTATGAAAATATTTTTTTTAATAAAACTGCTTAAATAAATGATTACAAAGAAGACCATCAACAATGCCCTATGGAGTTTTTACTTGTGTTTTCCCCTTTTGTTTCTATTGTGCACACGTAAGCATGTGTGCAGCACAATTCATTTTCTACCATTGGTTTCATGCCATTCTGCTGATTAACACAAAAGTAATGAAGAAGAAGACTGGAAGCTAGTTAACATGGATGTAAACAATGTAGGTAGATTTTAAATTTCTTAAAAATTTGCTTAGTAAAAGGGAAAGATATGACCTGAACACATTTATGAGGCCTCAGGATACAGAAAATGCGATTTGGTGAGTATCACTGAAGGTAAATATAATTGTTTTTTTTTGCTTACAAGAAAACTCAACATGGCACCTTTAAGTCAATAAGGTTGGGAGAGACAAGAGCAAGACATATTTATCCCGAGGACTGTCACATTTTCCAAATAATTCTCACCAAAAAATGCCTAAATTGAGTGCTATTTAAGAGTACTTGCCATTTAAAGCAAATGTGTGGTCTTATTCAGGTACTTTTTAGTTTAAGCAACAGTATGTACCCATTACCAAATAAAAGTTAAAAGCATGGAGCACTGTTCAACAGAACAACTTGTCTTTAGGAAAGATCACACAAAATGAATTCACATTTTTGTTCAGGCAGACAAACAGTGTCAGACTCTAGCAAATGCTTTCTTGCAAATTCATGCACACCCATACAAGTGTGTACACACACACACAGACACACACACACACACGCACACACACATTCCCACCATGGTTGTTATGCACTGTCAAACAACATTGGATTGCAAGGCGATGTCAGTGGAATAATTAGAATAGCACATCCACTGTATTCTTCATTATGTGTGTCATCTTCACTTACTGGCTGTGTTTGCTCCCTGACACCAACCTCCCTTCCCAAACCCCCCCCCCCCCCCCCCCCCCCCCCCCCCCCCCCCCC
>NC_060166.1:23303131-23480397 GCF_021292245.1 Micropterus dolomieu | reverse complement strand
CACACACACACACACACACACACACACACACACACTCTTACCCCACCCTACAAGTTACATGCTTTTTAAGGCAAGTCAAGATCTCCATTAGTGATGGCCTCAAGTATAGATCTGATTGTCTGAACCCCTATCATGTAGTTTTTCCCTAATTAGTTCGTTGGGCTGGAGGAAGAGGAGGAGGGGAACGAGGAATGCAGCAATGATACACAAAGTTGAGGCACAGCATCACTATTTGAGGAAGAGGGTGTTGTTGGTGCGGAGATCTTGGTGGGTGGTGACTAATGCTCTGACGTCGGCTCTGCATTTGGCAAAATATTGATAGCGATTCTGCTGGCATTTACTTACACTACAATTGTAAGTATATATGCAGGAGGATATGAGGTGAGCAATGTATCCATTCAGTCAGGAAGATGCAGACGTGCCGGCGTGCTGCAAACACTGCAAGCAATGATCTCGTGCACAAACGACAAGGGCTATACAGTATAAAATTAAAAGCACGTCAGTCGGTAGGTCAGAAACAACAAATGCGCAGAGACAAATTCACATGCACGCATATACTTGCGCACACCTTGACTGCATGCGGTTAATGAATATCTAACTAGCTGAGAGGAAAGGGAGCCATCTTCTCTGAGTAAGGCCAAATGAATTCGCCGAAGCGCTATGCAAATGTTCCCTGGGCTAACGAGACTGCCTGCATGATTGGAGTGCCATTGAAATTCTCCTCGTGCACAGTCCTCTCTCACTTCCTCCCTCCCTCCCTCCTTCAATCTCCCTCCATTTCAATCTCTACACAGAACATCCATGTTCCTGTGCATGTACAGTGTCTATCTATCTAGCTATTTGTCTGTCTGTCTCTGTCATTCCACAAATAATCTGGACATTTATGTCTCTGTTGATCTTAAAAGCTACAAATCATCATTTCCTCTCAACACTCAAATCATGTCAACAACTCAGATTCACACTGCGGCCCTATCAGTGCCTGGACAGCAGTGAATGCCCCTGTGTGTTTCTCTCTCTCTTTCTCTCTCTCTCTCTGTCTGTCTCACTAACACACACACACAGAGTCCGCTCAAACAGAGCACGCTCAGAGTCGCTCTGCACCTGTTCTCTCTGTAAAACATCCAAACACGAGTGCTGAATAAATAACCCAACCTAACACAATTCACTGCCAGGTTCAAACTCGCTCGCGCACACACACACACACACACACTCACACACACAAACACACCGCAGCCCATAAACACACATCAATAAGTAAACACCAACTATTTCCCCTCTACAGTTACCCCCACTCCCCACCCCCTCAAACTCGGTGCAAACTGCTACCATCCTAAAGGCAAACACACATAGATGCACACATTGTGTGTTATGGTTAATGGTCAGAACAGGGATGAATAAAAAAAAGTCTAAAGGAGAAAGAGAGATGGAGGAGAGAGGGTAGGTGGGGGGCATTAAGGACTTGTCAGATGGATCTTTAATGGCAGGACACAGCGGCTTTAGAGCCCCTGGCCTCATCTTCCTCCCTGGGGTGCTGGGGACAGCAAAAAAAGCGAGCACACACACCTCTCTCTTTGTCCATCTGCCTATCCTCTCATATGTCCTGACATACCTACCAGCCTTATTCAATCATCCCTCCATCCTATGCCCACTTTTCCATCTGCATAATTTAGCATGTCATGCTTTTGTGCCACTTTGTCCGTCTTTTTCTGCCTATTCTGCCATTTTTTGTGCCTATCTGTTGTTCCCGTTCAAGTTTGATGGAGTGGAAGGACAACACGATGCTTTGTCACTTCAACATCTCCTAATAAGTGCCTCCAGGAAGAAAGGGTGAGAGAGAGAGAGAAAGAGAGAAAGTTAACAGAAGAGTGGATTGACAGAAGGGTAGAGAGAGTGTAGGGCCTCTGCAGAGTGGCCACAAAATGGAGACTGGGACAGAAGCTGCAGCAGCTGTGGTGACGCTACAGAGAGAGAGAGACAGAGAAAGAAAGACAGAGACAGTGTGTGTGTGAAAGAGAAGGGGGATTAAACAACCTCAATCAATGAATGCACAAACACAGACGTCACACTTCTCCAATCCCTCTTCACACTCATTGCTCTGTCTCTCTCCCGCTATATCAACCAATCAATGACTCAATAAATCCACAGGAACTTTGAAACAAGTTTGTTGTTCTATTCTCTATATATTGTTTTTTTTTAATGAAAGAAATATGTAGTAGATTGTAAAAAATGTAACAGTTAAATCAGGTTGGCTAGACACATATTCCTTAGCTTGCTTTATTAACTGTGTACATAATTTCAATGTCCAGTTTAATATATTCAACCACAGTATGTAATGTGATTCAGATAAGCATGATGTTTGTGTCTGAGGAATTAAAGAAAAACACTATATCTAATGTTACAGTGTGACACTTTACATTACTGGTTCATTTCTTTCAGTTCAACACAAGACAAAATAAAACAAAACAAACTGTACTCACTGTATGTTTTTTTCATCGTAGGGTTAGTCATAAGCCATGTTTTCCTCAACTCCCAAGAGGCCCAGCCTGTGATTATTTCCAGACAAATTTCTACATTTCTATTTTAGCATTTTGAAAACAGTAGTATTTTATGAGGAATTTGTAGAATTAGCTGAAGATTATGCTAATGATATATCCACTGATATATGCACAGTTAATATATTTATAACATTTTTGTCAAGCATTCCTTAAATTTGGTTTGAAACATTGTAAAGGAGACACTCATTAGTCATCATCATCCTATTCAGGACCATGCTTCATGACATTTATAATTAAAACTGCAGTCAGAGAGACAAAAAGAAAGAAAGAAAGAAAGAAAGAAAGAGGTTTATCTTAATATTTAGAGATCTCCTGACAGTGACAACGTGTATATCTACGCTACCTGTCACTGACATGCAAGTAAATATGCTGCTATGTCCTCTGTGTCTGTTTGTGTGTGTGTGTGTGTGTGTCTGTGGCAGAGCTGAGCCGTGGTGATGCACTAATAAAAATCAGGCAGCAATGCATCCTCACACCTTCCTCATTCCGCCCGCCGGTTCGCACCCGTTTCCATGGTGACCAGATAAAACTCACACTGTTTTAAGCTCCAACTGGAGGAGATGGATACTAACAAAGTGACGCACATACACACGCACACACACACAGATGAAGTTCCTTTATACACATCCGTCAACAGCGCATCCTCTTTCAGTTCCTTAACTGACAAGCAAACAAATGCTAATTTTCTAACCAACGGCAACACCAGCAAACCATCAATTAGAGGGAGAGACATGGCTAGATAGAGAGATAAGAGGAGAAGGGGAGGTATGACAGGGGAGTAAAAACCAGGATAGCCAGTCAACACACAAAGCCCTCTTCTGTTTGACTGTCTGCCTGTCTATCTATCTGCCCCCCTCCCCCCCAACCCTACCAAACACACACACAGTTCCATGAACGGGCCTCAATGCAAACAGATTTGGCTGTCAAATAGTGACACGACACCCAGGCAGGGTCGTCTCACAGTGAAGCCAGCTGTCAGCAAACGCCCTCCTGCCTCTTCATCAAAGCCCATTCAAACTCAGCTTTATTGACCAACACGGCCGTCTGTGTGACATGTGTCATCCTGTCAAGCCAATACCTTGGCATACACTGTCCCTAATAAATGGCAAACCACTAGAGCATCTCGAGTGCTATCGAAAGAGAGAAAGCTGTACATGTCACCAGGAGCTGATAGATGGAGAGTGGATGGATGTATGGATGGATGGTGGAAGGTGTGTGGTGGACTGTAGTGGGGTGGGGGGTACGCACTCGTGCACTTTGTGTGTGTGTGTGTGTGTGTGTGTGTGTGTGTGTGTGTGTGTGTGTGAGAGGGTGGCCGTGATGCTGACACAGGCCACCAGTCTGTACCAGGGAGGGAAAGATGAGGAGGCTTTGAGCCAAAGATGGACGGAAAGAAGAAGAGGAGCACTGTGTTACTAATAAGACCTATTCATCAGGCCTGGAGAGAGAAAGAGAGAGAGAGAACGATGGCAAACAAAAAACGTGTCAAATCTTTTAAAATGCAAATTCAGGTGTTGTACTGTAGGATGATTATTTTCATTATCGAATAACTTCACAATTTTTTTCTGGATTAACTGATTAATCATTTTGTCTTTTAAATGTCATAAAATAGTAAAAAAAAAAAACATTTTTTTTTAAAAGAGCTCGTGGTGACATGACAAGCAAGTATAAGAAAAATAACTTAAATGATTTATTGATTCTCAAAATTGTTAATATTTTAAATTACTTGAAAATTGAATAATCAACTGTCATTTTACTTTTAAAATGTGTGTTTCATATTCTTTACCACTCTAAGAATATGCTGTATTTTATAGTATATAAGAATATAAGAATATCTTGTAAATATACTGTAAGGTATCATGATCATGTGATCGTAGAGCAAATAACAGTTCAGTTTTTTTATTAAATTAATTTAAAAAAATTCTAAATTATAACCTTAGCCACAGAAAGTTCCTCATGTTAACGCGCGCGTGTGTGTGTGTGTGTGTGCGTGTGCGTGTGCATACATGTTCACACACGTGCTCTTGCTTGTTCATATGTCCATGTTTTACTGTCAAACAGACTGGCCTGGTCTCACCACTCTCTCACTGAGGGATCTGTGACAAGAGAGAGGGGAATCCAACAGCAAGCTTTATCGATCCAGACTGGAAACCCCCCTCAGGCCACACACACGCACATCCACACACACACTACAGCTGTGCTGGATCAATGGGTGCTCCCGTGTGAAGGACAGAGACATGCAAAGAGGCACACAAACACACGCACACGCACTTACACACACACACCTCTATACACACACTGTTGAGAGAGATGTAAGAGGTGCTCGGTATCAGAGAGCGAGATAAGGGGCAGAGGGAGCAATACACATCATCTGACCTAAACAGTCTCATCTGACACCCTGCAATTTCCCATTGCTCCACGGAGCAAATGTTAACACCGCACAACACAAGCCTGTGCACACACGCACGGCACACTTAGCTACGACATACAGCTGCACAGGAGGATCAGTATCAAACTGATTATTATTCCTCAGTTAAACATTGTATTATTTGAAAAGATGATCAGAAGAGGCAGAGAGAAAAGCACCAGACACAACAGGGCCCTAAAGGTGCGGCTGCTCTCTTTTGGGTGACTGTGATGAGAAGCTAAACAGATCTATCACTCATCAAATTAGACATCCCACCACCCACCAACCTACACATACCCCTCTGTCCTTCTCACAAACACACACACACACACACACACACACACACACACACACACACAGCACATGTCTACTAATATCTGATTCACCCCTGTACAGCAGTGTCAGTTTGTGAGTGAGATGCCATGGATGTACCAGGCAAAGGCCATTTAAAAATCTTATTTTTAAATGATAATGACCATTTTTTATAACCTCCCTCCATCTTCTCTCACTGATGAAACACGTGATGTCAGTGACCCAATTTAGTTGATTACTATCGATTAAGGGCTGTCAACAGTCACAAACTTGGCAAATGATCCTCATTTTAATCTGAAAGAAAATTACATTTTTTAAAATACTGACAGAAGTCGGTATTTGTAGTTTGGGATTTATTCAGGTTAAAAATAACAGGATTTCTCTAAGGGCAAATGTTCTTGAGTCCACTGACATATTGGGATGACATTAAATCATTTGCTTTCCATTATTATCCATCATCTGATCAAACACACCAAGCACGCACTCAGCTAAATATAGCTCACATGGTCATTTGAATGGAGTTTGCAGTGACATTTCAGCGAGAGAGGTAGATTTGCAAAAGGACAGTAACAAAAGGCAGATGTGGGTCTAGTTTTGTCAGCAGACTGACTTAGATTGTGTTTTTGATCAATCTTTCCTACCTGGGACGATGGAGACGGTGTCTTTCTCCCAGGACACAACGCTGACGTACTCCTGGACAGCTGAGGGGATGAGGCACTTGAACACGGCGACATTACCCCGCATGGAGCGCTGGTCGGCCACACGGACTGTGTAGGGCTCCCTGAACACTGGTGTGTGGAGAAAAGAGCTGAAGTTAGTTAATGGAAGAATGTTGGTTGGCAGTGATAGTGGATGTCTCAAAATGGGAAAATATGGCCCAAAAAACCTGACAAAGTGTTGAAAGTGAAAGTTACTAATAGACAACCCAGATTTTTGTGCTGCAAGTAACACTTATTTTCACCAATCATTTGGCAGTGAATGCCAGATAATAATTAAAAATGCCCATCACAGTTTTCAAGAGCGCAAGATTTTGTCTGCAAATTGCTTGTTTTGTCACACTAACAGTCCAAAACCAAAAGTTATGGAATTTATAATGACATATAACACAGGAAAGTATCAAATCTTCAAATTTGCAAAGTTGGAACCAGTCCTGTTGACCAATTTAGGCCTTTAGGACAGTCCAAAACCCAAAGATGAGAGTTAATTGATTAATCGACAAATTGTTTCAGGCATGTATGAAAGTACCACTTCACTCTTATTTACACATGTTGACACTGTACACTTGACATCTTTCTGTCCTGTTTAACCCATAGTGAAATCAGGGGCAGATCTAGTAAAGAAACTCGTTTGGTGTTCTGTTCAACCACATTAAGCCAGTGTTTCTCTCTTTAGCTCCCGATTTGAAGTCACACTATGATTGTAAGGAGGGTTGACATGGAGTTGCTATGAAGGAGATACACAGTGAGTGGCCCATGGCCTTTTAAAGAACAACGCCACAGATGCTATGAGACGGCGAGGAGCGGAGGGTTGCTCACGGCCGATGGACCTGTCACATGCAGGCGCCAGGCATCAAAAACACACACCCTGCAAATGACATGCAGAGCACTAAGGCTGTGAATCTGTGCCAGAGTAGAGAAAGGATGGTGGTGATTAAGACAGGCTTAATGATGAAAACAGTAGCCTGCAGTAACCAAATTATCTCTCTAGTTAACTTAGATTTAGATTAGTGAGAAATGTGAAATGCTGAATCAGAGCATACACTTTCATTAAATAAATTAAGTTAAGTGAAATTAAATTAATGGATTATTCTGGTGAGGAGGAGAGACAGGTAGTTCAAGGGTATGCTAGCTTGACTGAATGAACACCGACCTGTGCATGCTGCATTGAACTGAGCTGAACTGTGCAGGCTTACCCTCCACCCTGATCTCATTTGTATAAAGGAGCTCTGCCAGTTTTACCTGCAATAACTTTGACATGTACAAAAATAAGATGATGGGACATGAGTAAGATTAAAAAAAACACAATCACAGAAATCAGATGGGGCCTCAGAAAGGCTGATGTTGGGGAGTGTTTTTGGCATCACGGTCTAACACAATGTGTCACAGCTATTCAACCAGGCTTCCTTTAGAAATGAGGACAGTAATGGTTTAACAATGAAAAACACACATACACACACAACACAGGGAGCGGCCCCGCCCTCCCGTGTGTTCACTCTCTCCCCCAGCTCTCCAGTGATATAATTAACGCCTAGCCTGAAGGCCAGTTTCCTTGGTCATTAATAATGCTTTATGCCAGCCGCCACTGTCACTGGAACCCAGTGGTACCAAAGCCGGTGTCCTTGTCCAAATGGTGGAGAGTCTTTCACCTTAAAGTTCGAGGTTTAATCTCCCAAGTCTTTGTCAACTTCCAACCACTGCTTTCACACTGTTCTACTTTTTCATAATTGGCTGAACCCTGGACCCTTTCTTTCTTATTTCCTGACTTGGAGCTAAGGAGCTAACACTGGAGCACAGTAGGAGCTATTCTGTCATCATAGCTGAAATTTAACCTTGCATCATAAATGCGACCATGCCAAACACAGATGAGGTTTATTACATTGGAAATGGGGTCTTTACAATATCAGTTGTTATGTTACTGATGCTACTTTGTAACTTAGATAAATTAATGGTAGCAGTAAGATGTCCTCTTGGGAGCATATGTGAGCTGAAGCCTCATTTGTGAACAATTCAAAGCTAAAAGACAAATAATTCAAACCAAGTCTTCATTTCAATTCTTCATCTACACAGCCCCTGCTTGTCATTGATGCCATCTAGCTGCAGATCAATAGCCAGGATCGACTGAGTAGCCTCAGCTGTTGTGGCTGAGCCAATTCTATCAATCTTTTATTTACTCTCTGATTGACCCTTCTGCCTCTCTTCAATATCAGGGAAAATCCCCAATGCCCACTGCGCCTCTCACAGAGTGTTTAAAAACGGCTTGTCAGCTAGTGACTGTTCGCTGCAATGATGACAGTCATCACATGTCAATTCAGTGGAGGTTCAAATCCAGTCAAGGTCACCCCAGGTTTGTACTCCCTCTGCCTTGACCCCAGCGTGTCCTACATCTGATAGCGTCTTACACAGTTGTTACATTACATTTATCTGACGCTTTTATCCAAAGCGACTTACAATTGCTATATATGTCAGAGGTTGCACAGCTCTGGAGCAACTAGGGGTTAAGTGTCTTGCTCAGGGACACATTGGTGGATGTGTCACAGTGGGGAGTTAAACCCAGGTCTCTCACACCAAAGGCATGTGTCTTATCCACTGCTCCATCACCACTCCTCTCCCCATTAAAATCAGACAAAAAAAAAATTGTTTATGGCAACATGCCCTCGTACACAACCATGTAACCAGCTCCAGTAAGAGGCAACTGTTGTGGTAGCATTGACATTTAACACACGTTCCTCTTCTAAGATATGAAAGACACAGAGGGGGAAAAAATTACATATTCATTCTCTTAAGCCTTGTGACAGGATGCAAATGGTAGCCCAACTGGTTTGTGTGTAAATTGTACTCCCCCTCATCGCATGCGCAGCAGAATCATTAGGATGTTACTGATGCCTGACTATATGCAGGCCGGTTGCCTAGGAACGAGCTAAAACATGGGTCTGGTGCACTGGGCGCACTGGGAGGCAAGTCTTGTATCACTGTCGCTTCAATAATTAACGACGGGGAAACCAAATACTGCATTTACTTATTCATAAAGCAAGCAGCAAAAACGCAGAGAAGGACAAAAATAGAGAAGGAGAAAATAATGAAATACAGGAGAAATGAATGGATGCAGGTTTCATTATTGAATGGATAGAATAAGAAAAACAGTTCTTGTGTATCAGGTTCAGGGACCCTTCTTACTGTATTAGTAAGAAAATGTCAGCCAGAGAAAAGATGGAAGGAGGGCAGATGGAGAAAAGAGATCGAAACACCTGCTGCCTTGGCCCGGGCCTGCACAGGTTTGTGTGTTTTAGTCAGGACAAAAGGGAGATGAGATGAGCCCGTTGAACAGGTGTCCTCATTTCATTTTCATGAAACCCTCGGACTTAGGTAGAATATTTTTCTAGCGCAAACAACAGCATGAAAGGTGTCCAGAGTAAACTCACACATCTGTCATTGGGTCCTTTAACTTGTTACCCAAAGTGAAAATGATTTGTGTATCCTAAAGAAGAGAAAGTGAAGGAAAAATAATGCAAAATGAGTTGGGGGGAGATGCACAGATGTGAGAGGAGAAGAGAAGGGATCCTTAAAATACAGTAGGCCTTATTCCTGGGGATATAGATGCATCCAACCTGCTAGATATATTAGACATACACAAAGTTTTGCTTTAGGATCCAATTCACAAAAATGATTGAATATTGAATCATTCACATAAAATAGATTTTCTCTGCATTTTTACTTCAATAATACTAGGTTTGACAACTGACAGATTTCACTCAACCGATGGCCTACCTCTTCCTTCTGAAAGAACGAATTGTTGGAGATGATGTGTTAATTTAGGAATAATTTAATTACAAAACTGAAACAGGCAGTCCCAGTCTCCAGGGATGAGTACAGTAACATGTAGGTAAAATTAACAATACATTTATCAGAAATGATTCTGTTTATCATTACATATAATTAATTATTATGTGTAATTGGGATGTTAATAAACTAAGGAATTATGTTTAGAAACATCATTGTACTTTTAGGAATTACATTTTTCCACTCCACACTTTTATCTAAGCCAACCAGTTTAGAGAAAATGTTTAACAGCTATATAATAATAATTACCGCTGGTGCAAAATAATCCATCCAACGTGAATGCATGTGGCACAAGTATAGGATGGGAGTGAGTAGAGAGAAAAGAGTAATAAAAAAAAAACTTAATTATTATGTTAATATATTTTAAATTCAATTGGTTTATTTAGCCCATAGGGCATGTATTTTGCAAAACCTGTATGGTTTCAGATTTTTCAATGTAATTTTCCTTCCAATCATCCATTGTGTTCAATTAAACAATTAAATGGCAGACTCCTGAAATTTTGAGTTGCGTAATGCATTACAGTGAACATCAAGTCTGCTTTCATTTTCGTCCAAGTTGTCTAATTGTTGTGACAAATCAATCAGGGCTTCAAAGTGTGTTACCATGTGACAGTAGGGAAAAAAGAATGCAGACAGTATGTTTGGTATGATGAATTACATAACTCAAGCAAGTTTTAAAAGTTAACTAGTTGCTCTTTATACCATACTTAAATAAATGGTAAACAACGGCTGCCTGAAAAACAAGAAAAGATCCATACAAAAATCAGAGATGCTACAACATGCATTTGAAAATGATCACGAGTATTCAGCAGTAAGAACACATGGTTGGTAGTTAAGGAGCAAACTAAAAGGACCCCAATCTTAAAATGATCTAATCTCCTAAAGTTGCTTTGGAGTGCCATATGCACTTTAATATGTGATGATTCTTTCTGTAACAATCCCAAAATATTTTTTGTCCTAAAAGTAATTCTCATTCAATAGCTGTTTAGATGTCTCTCAAACCTTATTCTGAAATCAATTGTTATTTATTTTACTAAAAAAATGCGTGCAATAGATTGGGATTAAGAGAGACACTATCAAAGAAGTATAGAGTAAAATGAATACAGAAAACTAGATTAGTCGCAATGAGAGAGGAAAATAAAAACAGGAAAACAAGCAGCCCACATAGTGATTTTCATAAATGTAGAGCTATCCAGACAGGTGCTGGTGCTATTATTGGACCACAATCAGCATGCATGGGAGAGGGTGCGAAAGAGGGAGAGGGATAGAGAGAGATGTGAAGAGAAGAGAGAGAGAGAGAGAGAGAGGGAGGGGGAATGAAACGGATAGCAAGGGGGGAGTAGGGGTGGGGCAGATTTTTTGGGGGGGTGTCACACTGTGAGCTGTCAGCTGTCATCATTCTCCTGCGCCACCTGAGACAGGGCATGCCACACCCTAGCGCTCACGCCTCTGTCGCCCATGGCAACTGCAGGGTTGTGGATGTGTGTGAGCGTGTACGCGAGCATGTGTGTGTTGAGTAGGGCTCTAGAGGTAATGAGGTGCACGCACATGCACGTGAGCCCTGGTTATGGAGCTGTGGAGTTGTGGTTGCCTCAGCATTTAATTGATTAATTGTTGTAATTATTTGGGCGGGAAGGTCATCCCAACACTGAGGCTGGCTAGAAGGTCACTCTCACGCTGGAGGGACTGTCCTCCTCTAGGGACCACACAGGCCATATGGGTGTGTTTATCAGTGTATGTGTGTGCGTTTATGAGTGTGTGTGTGTGTGTGTGTGTGTGTGTGTGTGTGTGTGTGTGTGTGTGTGTGTGTGTGTGTGTGTGTGTGTGTGTGTGTGGTGGTGAGGAAGAGACTCCGGCAGCATTTTGGAGAATGAGAATTTCGCTCGTATCCATGTGTGGGGTAGAGAACTGCTGACTGTCTCTTCATGCAGGATTGATCAACACAGTCAAAATGTCTGCCTGACTATTACCATGACCTGAAAATCCACTTTTTTTCATGATTCTGTTCACATCTTTTCATGTCTGTAGCTGACTCTCCAAAATGTTTCCTGCAAAACACACTGACAAAGAGCTGGCAACCAAACACCAAGAGCCAGCTTGACGAAAATGGCTCTGTATGTGTGTGTGTTTGTGTGTGTGTGTGTGTGTGTGTTTGTGTTTGCGTGTGTAGTTAGGGGACTTTCCAGTCCATGGACAGATGGAGAGACTGGGAGGCGGGAGGCTTGCTGGCATGAACTACACACAGGCTGGCGCGCGTGTATGTGTGTGTATGTGTGTGTGTGTGTGTGTGTGTATGTATGTATCTGAGCAGGTACGTGCATATGCATGTGAACATACATACTGTTGAGCAAACGTGGATCCAGTGTGTCTCACATTAGGTCATATGCACGTGTTTATGGCGTGTGTGTGTGTGTGTGAGAGAGAGAGAGAGAGAGAGAGAGAGAGAGAGAGAGTAAAGGAGCAGAAACACCTTTCCTCTGTGCGTTCAGCACCTCTCTCCAGCTTTGACCTTGGCAGGGAGTGTGGACAGGTCACCAGACCAACTGTCTATGTGGCTGTTTGTCTGTCTTTCAGAGTATTTTTAATCCACAGGGTCAAGACACTGCATTTTGAGACACTACACCCCCACTGACAGATGTTCTTCGGTTTAGGATGCTAATATGACTGCTGTTTGGGTGACCATATTTACAGATGATGCGTTATAGCTTAGTAATGCTGTTGTGACAATTTCAGCGTGTGCCAAAGTAAAGTGCTCCCAGCTGGGTATTCAGACAAATTTCTATAAAGATATAACAAAGTGATGTATTTGGGAATGACCAGAAAGGGATTATTTTAGGTATAACCTAAGCGCTCTTTAAAGAGGCACTCCACCAATTTAACAGATTAAGCTGTCTGATAAGTCTAATAATTGGTAAATATCATTAGAGCAAAAAAATGTGGAATCCAGAAAAGGCACGGCTCTCCCACTCTTTTGTTCTGACACAATTAACACAATACATTCATATACAATGTATATTTAGAATTCTATCAATAATATAAATGTTGTGTGGGTGTCCTGTTGGCCTAGGGTTTAAGGCGCCAACTCCTGGTTTGTGTCTGGTACAGTCCACCAGCTAGGCCACAAATAGTATAAATGTCGTCAGCTTTTTAGGGGGTTGAAACATAAATTACAAGCTGACCGCTCTTTGATTGTTTTACAAATAAATGTAGGAGGTGGGAGACAGGCTGAAAAAGCGGTGTTTTATTATTCTTTAAAGGGATAGTTCACAGTTAATTTCTCTTGGTGCAGTTTGATTGAACCTGTATTTGATTCAACAGAAACATCCAATAACTGAGCTAAACTAGGGTAATGTCACCATTCACCATAGCAAAATACCTTCAAATTGCATACAGGGACCTAAAAACACAAGAAAAATTTGTAAAGGTCATTAAACTGACCATTGGCTAAGTTTGCATCTAGTATGTCCAACCCTCACCTGCTTTGATGTGGATGCTGGGGCTACGAATCTTGCCTGCTTGGTTCTCAGCAGTGCAGAAGTACTCGTTGTCGTGGATAATGCTGTTATAGGCGGAGGGGGAGAAGGGGTAGAGCTGGAGCGTGCCATTGGCATGCACATGGCGTATATGGGGCACGTCGTAAATGTCGTCTCCGGCGGCCAGGTACCAGCGCAGGATGGCATGGGGTGCGCCGCCCGCAGGGCAGGGCAGGGACACCCCCACCGAGCTGGAGAAGGTCAGCCGCTGCAGGGAGGCGTTCACAAAGTACAGCCGCGTAGAGACAACATCCTCACTGTTGACTGTTAGGATGAGAGAAAGGGAGACAGAGTTAGTTAGCTGAGAGTCAGACAATACAGGCATCATTCATGTGTCAGACAGGTATGAAGAGAGGGAGCATGTGCACAATCAAAGTGTATAGCTGAGGAATAACTGAATTGCTCATCATGTAAGCAACACTTAGAACTGACAATGAAATGGTCTTAAACACTGAATACAATAACATAGTGTACACATAATACTTTTCTATTTCCCAGTATTAAATAATGTAAGAACATACAGTATTAACTTATAACCTGCCTATTCATAAAATTTCCAAGGTTGTATCAACACAGTGAAGGTACAAGGTCTTAACACAGTGCGTGCACAATTTATTTTTTACTAAAAGTATGGGGAACTGACTGATTGCTGACTAATAAGTTGTAAGATATGGGATCATGATATCAGTTGTGCAGATTAGCAAACTAACTTGTTGATTTTTAAAGTTTTGATCAAAATGAATACTTTATTCTATAATTTTTAGTTAAATGTCTTGACAATTGTATACCATGCCATATAAAGCAAATAATGCAAAAATCAAAAGTTAATTGAAAAATAAAGAAAACACTAAATTCCATTTTTCCATATTTGATTTGTCCTTGTACTGCATGTTATTTTTTCGGCACATTTTGTCTAGAGATGAATTAACAATATTTTCCATGAGTCAATTCACTGGTTCACTGGAATAATGGACTATTTTAAGATCATCATGACTCACGTTGAAAAATTACTGAAAATACTTCCTGGTCTAACCCATGCACTTACACAGACACCCACATACAGCATTTTCAGGTCACCTAAACCCAAACAACTTCCTCCCTGTGTGCCAAACTACAGCCATCCATCTCATCCCATATGCATTATCCTAATATCACTAATCTAATATGTGTGTCCAGAGAGCCCTTTGGAAATCTGCCTCTCAATAGGAGGAGAAAATGGGTCACATAACTCGACCCCCCCCCCCCCCCCCCCCCCCCCCCCCCCCCACCCCTCCCATTCAGGAAAACAGAAAAAAGTATTCACACTGGTGTAGCAAACTGCTGCACTTCTTAGGCCTGCTCAAGTCTGTCATATCTACTGTTGGTAGTTCTCTATCTGTAGCCGCACAAGCCTGAGGAGCTGGATAACACAGATGTTTGCTGTAAAACAATTGTATTGGAAGAGCTGCTGCCAGATAAATTGTCCTAGGGGAGATAGACCACCATATATCCTCTCTCTCTCAAACGCACTCTTCCAGTTTGTAGCATGGTAGCAAGGCATCTTTCAAGATCTGTTTCTGTGTATGTGTGTGTGTGTTTGCTGTGGGAGGTGGCAGGGGGCGATGTAGAAGAGTGTAAAGAAGTGCTGAGCTCAGCTTGGCTAGAGGCCACGGGAAAACGCTGCGCCCCAAGCCAGAGAAGTTTCTTCTCAGACAATGATACTTAATTAATCCCTTTTCCCGGATTGTGTCAACAGTGCCTGGATTAGCCCTATCTCTTAAATTCTCTATGTGCTGGGAGATAATAGGGTTTTGGCTAAGATACATCAATGGAGATATAAAGACACCAACTCTAATTTTCTACAGATCCTCTGCACCAATGGATCTCATTAGTATAGCTATAAAATGAGAGACAGAAGCCCACTGGCTGCCTTTTTATGATGTTAATACATAGCAGGATGGATGAATGGTTGACACAAAAGACCATTTCTGTATATGTTCTGTCCATTATAAATAGTAACAGGCATTAACACAATGACATTAACAGCAATGGGATGAATCACATGAGAAAAAACTCAAATATAAAATGCTGAGATTACAGATAAAACCCAAACTGATATAAGGTGATTTTCGTTCTCTCCTCCATTGTCTGCTGTCTGCCACTTAATGTATCTGCCTCCCACTATCTTATCTTTCTGAGTTACTCGTCTTTTTCTTTTCTTTTTCCGTCTGCCATCATTCTTTCACCGTTACCAGATACCCCTCCAAGACACAAACACACTTCTTCTCGTCTTTTCCTGCCACACTACAGACAGGCAATATTATGTGATTGGAATTTGTATGCCAGACGCAGAGAGTTAAACCCACATAATCTCCTCTCACATTTAACACACACACAGTCTATCCACACTGTAATCACACTGCTGTGGGAGGCCCACGTCCGACTTCCCTGGTTCTCATGTATGTGTGTGTGTGGAGCGGAAGGAAAGATCAGGGAGCCAGGCGGGAGTGCAATATTTTAGACAGGACACGGGTGGCCGGTTGGGGAAAAGGTGCTCAAGTGCAAAGGTGTTTTGGATGCAACCGAGTGAGTGAGTGAGTGAGTGCTAAGGTCAAAGGGATAGAGAGGTTAACGTTAAATGACTGCCTCAGTTCTTGATGTCAAACTCAGCCAACAGTAGAGGCCGACGTGTGCATTCTGTATTAATGTATATTGTCTGCTATGTAGCAGAAGGGAGTTACAAAACACAATTTCACTCTTTTACTTGTTATATTGTGACAATAAACCTACCTACATACAAAAAAGATGTGACTGCTGCTCAGGGACCGGCAGAGATACTGATGAGGTAGGAAGTCATTGTTCTCCTTCCTACCAGCAAAAATTGGAACAGATCCTCTGTGTTCAAAAATCTGAATTCAGGTCAAGTTCAATCCATCCTACTGTTCGAATCCATGTCAATCACTCTCACAGGCTGCTAGGCTGACTGATCTGCACTTTCAGCACAGCGGAGAGCAGCACAACACACGGCTGGGTGAGGAATGCACGTAAGTCTTTCCATACCAAGCAAACAAGGAGGAAACTATTAGCAGATGACACTAGTGAAAGTGACCTGCTTCTCTCAGATGATGCTATTTTTAGGAGAAGAATATTTTCATGACAAAAACTATTTATTCTAGCTGTAAATGCACTCACAAAAGAGTGCAGATTACTATCATCCTTTCACATACCGGTAATCACAAAATAATGTTATTTTTCAGACTTGTGGTTCCCAAACCTTTTTGTCCAGTGCAACCCCAAAGGTACCAACTGGGCTCAAGTAACCCTATATTATACACCATTGCTAGTTGGGATGGCATTCGTTGAATTTTTTTTGGTAGGTTTGGTCAAGTTTTTATTCATACTAATACCAATTGGAAATGCAGCAGCTTGATCTGTCAACAACATTACTTACTAACTATCCATTTCAACTTCTATGCTCACTACATACATGCATGCTAACTATTTTTCATGTGAGACTTGTTGTTGAAGCATGTAGTCAGCTTGTCACAGCTTGAAGGTTAAGGATCATTACATCAGCACACCAATTTGTAATCCTATTTGTGTGTTGATATTGCTCCTAAACATAAACATGTACATATATCTTTTGTGTATTTTTTTAATCAAATCCTATTTCTTTAAATAATTATAAAGAGTGCCTTGGTAGCCTGCAACATAACTGCAGTTGATGGTTCAAACTTTGTCGCATGTCTTCCCTCCCAACTGTCACTATCAAATAAAGGCAAAATAATAAAATAAAAGTTATTTGAACTACTACACAATCTTTCCAGGTACTGTATAGTAACAGCAGAAGTAGGGAATCACTGCTTTTAACTAGTGGCTCTCAAATATTAGTCCCCTAACATAAAGCAATGTTTATTACATACTACCCCTCTTCAACTTGTTGTGACCGATTTAATAAAAGAGCTTTCTAAAGGCCTGAATAAGCCAAATTATCCAGTAATCCAGAAAAAGCAAAGAGTGAATAAATAAACATAATCATTGCATCAAAATGTCCTCAAACAAATTCAGAACAGCACAAGTGCACCAACTCAAATTTAAGACAGAAAACCTCTAAAGCAGCAGCTTATGATGCAATGCTAATCACATTGTCCTGTGGTATGAATTCAGGTCACATATACACAATCATGCACACAAAGGCACATGTGTACATCGACTTACCGCAGTAAAGGTTTAGAGTTTGATGTCAAAACATCAAAATGAAAAGAGTGTGAAAGAAGTGTGTTAAGAAGATCAAACATCTGTCTAAAAACTATCCACATTTTGTCACTTGGCATAAGGGGTTCCCAGGCTACAGCTGGTGGTCATGTGTGATATGACAGACACGGCAGATGAGCTGTAATTTGTTGCCAGACAATAGTGGAGTTCCCTATTTCATGTCTTGTCTCCCCTGGAGTCTTGACCTCTTAAGGTTATCTGACAGTTGAGGTGTGCAATTGGGGCAGGACTCATAGGCATTATTTTCATCTGAAAATGTAGTAGCCTAAGCTGCATTAAGTAGTGTGATTAAGGAATAACAAATTATCCAACCCAGAACTTCCATGAAGTTGGAATAACATGTTTAGATGACCGCATCCAGAACCAATGCTATCAGTCAAATGTCATTACTAACTGTAAACATCTCATGCAAACTACATGAAGCACAATAACCTAGTCTTTCCTCTTTACTTGGGCAACATCTAACCTCAGATGGCCCTTTCACATCCCAAGGCTCCTTTTCCACAGCTGAGAAAGAAGGAGCAAAGGAGCAGCACTTATGCGATCATGAACTGTATTTTGATTTCCTTATTCAAGCCTGGATGCATTGATTACAATGAAGATGGTTAATGTGATTTTGGGTGAAACACCCAGAAAAATCTTTCCTTCACAGTCTTTCTCTATATTTGTTCCTTTTCTTAACCTTTACTTTTCTTTTGCCTGTATCCTTTTCCTTTTCTTTTGACTCAAATCTTTCTTTATTGTACACTCAAAAACATTTTCACTTTTTTCCTGTTCTTGCAATGGATATGAAAATGGAGTATGAATATGTATGCTGGAGAAGCAAGGATATTGCCTATGGTGAACCGCTATGCATAATGCAGCTTTTCTGTCTCATCTACATTCACTCACACACACACACACACACACACACTCATACCATCACGTGCATAAAAAACAGGGCTATAAATCCCTCTCCTTCACCCTCCCGCTCTCACCCTCTCTCTCCTTCAAATACACACACAAAGTCACATAAATACATTTCAGATTGCACATATACGTTCATAATAGCAAGTAGATTTTCTATGCGGTGAACCATGTAGCACTACAGATAACAGCACACAAAACACATTCAGGCCAAATAACATTGCATTGAAGTCAGTGGCAATACAGTTTTACAGTGATGCTATAGAAAAATGGCAGAACATAAAACCAAAAAAGATACAATCATGTTTGATAGAGGGTCCTGCTCATTTACTATACAATGACTCCAGATTGAGATATGCATTATGGTTGCATGAGAATGTGTCCCTCCGCTTTTGCATGCAGTCAGAAAGAAAGACATTTCGAACACAGTGTCATTTCACTGGAAGAATAGCTGTTGTCAAGACAGAAAAACTGGCATGATATTAGGGATGTGAATACACTATGCAAGCACATATTGTGTTCACATGGGGGGTGGTAAACAACCCCTATACATAGTTTATGCTGTGTCAGTAAAATATTAGGCAGCCATTTCAGCATTTGAAAATTCACATCTCCCACTTCAAAAGGATGATTTCCGGTGTTGGAGTGTCAGATTTGCAGATATGTTTATTCCCTATTTTCCCACAGAGACAGGGCCATAAGCTGTTTGATGGTAAGCCTGGACAGAACAGAACAGAACAGAACAGAACAGACAGACAGACAGAGGCCATCGGGCTACTGGACACTACTGCTGTGCCTAAAACCTGTTGAGTGAGTGGTCAAAATCCACCTCTCTGTGTGACAGCATAGTGCAATAACAATGTTGTTGCTGTGGACTAAGATCTACAGCTGTATGACTGGCAAACACTCAGGCAGTTGGGAACAGTTCCGAATGTTTTTGTTATGTGAGTGGTGCCTGACAACTGAATAGGCTCAGTGCAAGATTATCCCTCTGGCAAAGTCTTGACATGCACTATTGTCACTTGTAAAAAATCAAATTTTCATCAAGCAAAAAGAAAAATTCTCCAAATCAATTTATTAGTGAGAATTCCCTGTTTTGAAGTAAAAGTACAGAGATCTGCTTTGATGCGCCCTCCAGACAATAGGTTGATAGAACAGCTGAAATTATCTCACACCAATTAGCCGATGTGCTGGTCTGTTTCAAGACAAACAAAATGTTCAGACTGAAAATATGAGACCAAGCCACTTGTTCAGATGGACGTGTTTAGGCTGCATGGTTCAAATGTCAAACGCAGAGCGCCAACACTTGACAATGAAAACAGGCTTTGCTCGCCGGAGCACAACGAGGGAGGCGAGTTAACCTGAGAGTGACATGTAGCTATTATACCGTGGAGCAGTCGCTCTCCAAGAAAACTGACAGGTTGTGCAGCAGGACTCTGAGCAGGAGAAATAAGACATATAAAGGCCCTTTTCATCTTTTGATCTACTGGGACTTTTTGGAATGTATCTTGCGTTAATGGAGACACAATGGATAGATTGTAGGTTAAGTTAATAATCCAAATTATAGTCCGGAAGAGTGAACTGATCAAATCTTGATACCTACATCGGATGTTTAGTGTAAGTGTTTGAAAACTAGAAGGGGGTTTTACCATTTATTGTCGATTGGCACGATTCTGTGGTAAAATTATGCTAAGGCACTTTATTGAATAGCCTCCGTGAAATTAAAGAAAACAACAAAAAAAAAAACAACCTGCGCATAGATCCTCTCCCCTTCCAAGCTCTGCGCATTCACTGCCATTCCCCTGCACGAATCACTTTTATTTTCCATTAAATAGAACAAAATAGTGAATCTCGAACAGTTTGTCACACAGCACACCTCCCAGATAAGAAAATGCATGCGGATTTAACACCGTGAGTGAGAGAGAGAGAGAGAGAGCGCTCCAAAGTTGTTCTTCCATCAGCCACTAAAGCCTCAGTTGTCCAATCCAGACGGAGCATCTCTGAGTGCATCATGCGGGTGTAGCCTCGTAGCCACCAGAGTCTGACTCATCCCGCAATTACTGGGCTCCCCCTCCAAGCACTTCTCTTATAGTCGGTTATAGTTATGATTCCAAATTTACACACAGCTCGTGCTCTGCAACGCCGCAGATCGGCGGCATAGGCCGGCCTCAAGTATACACAGGGGTCCCTTGTAAAGAAATGAGAAATGACTCTGAACTTCGCCGTACAGGTGATCTCACAGCAGATGAGATGCCCAAATGATCCTTCATACTTCATGTATGTATGGGAATGGTCGAGGAATTTGGTGTATTACTGAAATCAAGCCAAAAACATTTCATCTTGTCAGATATAGTTCTCAGGTACACACACATCTAAATATACGGGGGGAAAAGGGGAACACGACGCTTAGTTCGCCTTCAAATGCACAAATAGAAATTGAGTGCAGGCGCAATATAGAAGCCAAAATGTTTACATCTATACAGCATAAAGACTGTAGCAGTTAAAAATCGGTTTATTGTCGAGTATGTGTTGCATGAGGCCTGTCGACCGAAACTGGATAAAACCGGAATCACATTAATTGATGAAATAATTATAGCAAGAGCTCTCACTCCATCTCGATCATTCCATGGGATTTTCCCTTGAAAATTGTACTGTTATATATTGAATCTCCTTAAATTCCACCCCAAAAACGACTGTCGCTTTTTTAAATGATTTAAAATATATACTAATTGTTCTAATTATTTAAGCCTTTTTCAGTTTCTCAGGCCCAGTTCTGGCCTATCAGGCCTAAAAGCATATTCCCACACAGCCATCAGCTGAGTTTGTCTCAATTTTATTTCCATAAAATGACAAGCAACCTCCCAAATCATGACAAAGAAGAATGAGTGTATCCTGCCCTCCTCCTCTCCTTCTATCTATCTATCTCTCTCCTCTCCCCCTCCTCTCCGCACTCATGGGTGCAGGTGTGCTGATATGCAGCCAAACCAAAGCAACAGACGGTCAGCAATAACCTACTGTGTGTCGAATTATGATAGAAAAAAAAGATAAAGACAGAGACAAAGTTCTCGTTGATATGAGTAGTGGTGTGATCTGACATATATTTTCATACGGATGTAAATAATAATAATAAGCAGAGAATTGTGTGCCATTCTAGGAGGCGCGGCCAAGCCAAGAAAATACGCAGTACTAATGCATATGCATGTATGATAATACACCTACCTTTCCCCCTTAAAATAAAGTTTATTAAAAATGATACATATCTCAAATACACAGCAGCCACATGAGGCAATAAATCACAGTTGATTCGTGCAAAATGAGCGGAACATGGCGTTGAAAAACAACGGAAAATGGAAGTTTGCTTTCCACTGCGTTATCTACATCTCTCCCATCTCAAGCACTCTTTCCGCTCCAGTGGTTGTTTGCAGCCCCAGCCCTCCTCCCCTCACCACACACACAGACACACACACACACACACACACACGCACACACGCGCGCGCGCACACACACACACACACACAGTACATCTCGTTCAGTCACGGGACAGCGCGATGTACAGTGTGTTTAATCGAAATAGACCCTGTAATCCAATTACATACAACAAAAACAGCACAGAAGTCCCCGCCGCAGCTGCAGCCAGGCAGAGGGCACTGCCAAGGCCAACGATGGAGACCAGGAACATGAAACACGCGTACTGCCCACAATTATAAACAAATACTTAAGATTATTTCAGATTTGTTAACTAAGAAGGTTTTCAAGAAGGCTTCTTCAGTTACAGACCCGTCCGTAAAGAAAACGGATGAAAATGAAGTGAAAAAGGTTGGTTTCTTATTTTTCATTGTCTGGTTGTTACATGAAAGACATTCACATATAACAGAACATGTTCTATTTAAAAAGGCAAACTGAACCCTGCTCTCCCATCTGCAGCATTAAGAGCGAATCCAATCAGTAGTATCTGGCGCCACAGAAAATGGTGGATGAATAATTAGACCAGGGATGATAACAACTGAGTCTGCATACACGGACACTCCTACATTTTATCAAAGAAAATAAACTGTAATATACGGTCTCGTCTTTTAAATATCCAACTGGGGCACATTATCCACAAATTAAAGGTCAGCTCTCAATACCCCTAGCATCAGTTCACACGTCTCTCATAAAATGTATTGACCCGTGTTGCCACAAAGCCGCACACACTCTTCAACACGTACACAACCCGGTGTTTATGCACTATTTTAGTGTTCCTTCCAAAAAAAAAAAACTGTTAAAAAGCATGTTTTAACCCCTTAGGACTCCTCCCCCCTTCCCACCCCGCACTAACATCTTTTTTGTGAAGTGACAGAACAGAAAAAGTCAGCAAATGCATTAAACTCCTCTGCCCGCTTGGTCCTTTGCGAGTAAACAGCCTACAGCTGTGGCCAGCATCAGCGCTCTAGGTCGCCCGTCTATCCGTGCGCGCGCCTGCAGATCCTTATCAGCCTCTCCTTCTATTCAACAGCCTCCATATTCACGACACCTCCACATATTCATGATGCAAAAATGCAAATGCCGTTGTCTTTTTCATCTTAACGAACACAGTGTGCACTTTTATGATCTAGCTCAGCGTTCATCCAAATCAAGCGCATATGGATTTTATGCTCAGGATGAGCTTGTTTGATCATTTTACAATCATATTATCAGCAAATCATTGAGGCATTGAGTACGTAAGAGAAATCCGAGCACTCGTTCAGGATGGAAATGAACGCCGATCAGGAAAGCATCATTTCAGAACATTAAGAAAAAGTTACCAGTCTTCCTCCAAAGGTGATTTGGAGTTTGATTTGACACCTCTGCCCCTCCTTTGAGAATTATATCAATTCAATCCAACAACATGTATCATCCTGATAAGCTAATAAACACGCACAGCCAAGTTAAGCATTACACTGGTGAGCACACAGCATGCAGATAAGCAACACTTGAAGAGGCACATTTCAAACCTACCTTCTTGCAAAGAATACAGCAGAAGTAAAGTTACAAGCCACATGCCATTAAAAGCAGTTATATTTCACAGGAATGTTGTGCAGTCCCCCAAGAAGAGTGCACGGCGCAACGGTCGGCCAGGCGAGGATCCGTGCTGGACTGGTTCTACTGATGCTCCCCGGCGGTCTCTCCAGCCCTGGTCCCACACTCTCCAGCGCCGAGAAACGAGCCGCGGAGAAAGCACCGCCTCTGCTCCCTGTTCTCCCCTCCCCTTACCGGGACAGAGCTGCTGTCGCCCCACCCCCGGTATCCTAATGATGCGCCGTGATGGAGAGGTAAGCTATACGCACTAACGGGGGACCAAACAGAAACCACTGGGACATCTGTATTACGCGCGCCACATCGATGCTTGGATCCGGCAGCTTGATGGAGTTCCAATGGCATAGTTCAAAATATACCGTGATACAAGTCATTTAAATTTTCTCAAAAGGAAGTTCGAAATAAAGCCGTTGGAAGGAAATGCCTGCACGTATTTCCCATGCAAATCAACTGAATAATTTCCATAACTCATTTGTCATTCTCTTAGCACTGGTGCGCACAGAGAGTGAAAGTAAAACTGATTCACACCAACAGAATGTGCCAATTATAAAGTTAGAAAAGAACATGGGCATTTTGGAGTGCGACCTGCAGGTGAAGAGGAAGAGGAGGAGGAGCGCAGAGAAGCTGCAGCCTCCTTTCATTCAAGGATAAAGTGGGAATGCGCTCTGCGCTGCGCGCCTGCTTATCCGCTACCAATATTCATGGCGCTAAAATCACTTCTCTTGAGAACAGACCGAATAGCTTGATATGACAACACAGCACTAGGGAATAGCCGAATAAAGACAACCATCAGGCTAATATTTTCATCGAGATGGTCAATAAATTCGATCTGTGAATCTCCCTGTGACTCCCTCTCTCTCTCTCTCTCTCTCTCTCTCTCTCTCACACACACACACAAACACACACACACACACACAGATAGACGGAGACAGAAAGTGTGCACTCACAGGTACACTGATCAGGGTCATCTTTGTTGGTTATTGACTTAACAATCCTGAGTCTCTGAACAAAACGTCCTGTACTTTCATCTTAACTATTTAGTTATATTACAAATATAGCCCGAAAAATGTTCACATAAATATGGCCTAACAAATTGTAATACAATCTTTAAGACCACAGTGAGTTAAACAGACTCCAAACTTAACTTTAAACAAGAGGAGTGAAGAGGAAAACAGTCAGGAACGGGATCCTCCTGTTCTGTGATCACACAAGCCTGTTTTACATGTATTTACACTGCAGCTTAGCACCTGACCAGGTTACAATCTAATCTTTGAGGGAGTGGACGCCCCACCAGACGCAGGATCAGTCCAGACTGATCTGCTGATTTGGTGTTCAGCAGATTTCATGTTTTGGACTGTGCGTTCATCTAATACATATATACTTTTTATAAAATACACGTCTTCCCAAACAAGTTTTAGGATGTCATATTTCACTCTAAATCAATTATAATAAAAACAAACACCAATGAACCAAATCACATGTCCAGCGAGATTTCAACACTGCGTGGGTTCAAAGCTGTCTCATTCAGTCCTCTCCTTTTCACCGCCATTCAGTTCAACACCTGAATGATCACATAATAAAATAAATACCAAAGCACAGCTGATTGTTGTTTATCCATTTTTGACCAACCGTGGAAACTCTCCTTGTTGTCCACTCAGTCACACTACTTATCTAACATCAAACACCTACTACTTGACAGAACCACCACTATTTTCTCTGTCTCCCTGAGTAATATAATAATAATAATAATCATGTGGTGTTTTGAGTGTCGTAACCTAAAGTAGCCCTGGTAGTGGAATCGAGCTGAGGCAAGCTGGGGCCTCTCTCACTCCCACTGAAGAGCCACTGTAGTGTGGCAGGCAAGGCTGCACACTCTGCCTCCACTCTCTATTATGTAACAGGTGGAAACACACACACCCACGCACCCTCTCTCTCTCTCTCTCTTTCTCAAACAGACCGACAAATGTGCACACACAAGCACCACACAACGTGCACAAGGAGCACTTCCATTATACATTCTGTACATCCGGATATGTGCTCTAAAATTATTTTTATAGATGAACACTTTTTCAGCTTTATGCACTTCCCCAGACACAAACCGTAGTCCAGGTTTATAAGTGCAGCCTGTAGTGCATGGTGACTGATATGGGCACTCTTGTTTAGAAACTTGACAGCCCTCAGGGAATATAATCTGTCTCAGCATCATGTATACTCCTTCCCCTCTCCAAATGACAAACTGGTCATATAACAGCACCCAACACCTTGACACTCAAACCAAGCTCCTCATACACAGAAGCTCCACCCAGCTGCCCTGTATGGTAACACATGAAGTCTCCGTAAGGGACTTCAAAAGGCAGCGTGGCAAGCTGGTTAAAGGGCTGATGTGAGTCGGCCTGACAGCACCAAGCAGGTTGTACTGGATGTCAGCCCGTGATCATCATAGGGGCTGACAGGCTGAGCTGGGCCAGCCAGGCCAGAGAAAAGGCAAGCAGCTCACAGACAGCTTGAGCAACTGTCACAGAGAACAGGACCCAGGACAGGCTGCCACCACTCCACTGAAAACTACAGCACCATGTGACTCATCTCCGTCACTCTGCTTCGTCGTTGCCTGGAGATAGGGAAGGAGATAGGAAACGAGGGGAGCGAGAGGAAGAGAGTTTGTTGACTGAGGAAGAAAACGGGGCAGCCAGAGAAACAGAAAGCAGAGGGCGGGGTGTGGGGCAGAGAGAGTGATGAGGCGAATAAGTTAATGTGGATGTTAATGTTAATGCTCAGACAATCAAAGCTCCCCTCAGGCTCTGACTACATGCTAGGATCATATTAGCACTAATGTATCCAGTATTAATGCAGAGCCCCCAGCCCAATGAGACCTCAGCAAGGTCAGAATTAGGGGAGGAAGAGGGCACATGGTACTACTGCTTAGCTTTACGCGAGGTCACATGGATTGGAATGGGAATGAGAAGAGAGCTGCAGGAATAGAGATTATGGGGTCATGTGTAGGAGGAGCTGGAGGGTAGCGAGAAAAAGAGGCGAATCACTCGATGATGTTAAGTTATATTTCTTTAAAACCACATCATGGCAGTGAAAAAGGAAACTGCAGTTTGTGTTAGGTGTCAGTCCTAAACACAGTCAAAGCCAAGCAATGTGCTCCAAAACACCCTGTCCTCAGAGGCGCCGCCTAGCTTGCTCTGCATGCCGCTGTGTATGAACGAGCCTCTGCATTAGGCTAATATGAATCACACACCGCTGTGCTGCAGTGCATTAACAGGATGGTGCCGACCATTGGAGTGTGTTTGCCTTTAACCAAGCATGCGTGATTGTTATGGCAGATGTGTGAGTGTATCAGTACTTCAGAGAATGTGTGTGAGTATGTGTCTACATGGCGGCAAAGCGCAGGACATATATTTCTGGCTGCTCTCCTACCCTACAGTCGGGCGTGCATGCACATGTTTTTGGGAGTACGTGTTTGCTTGAGTGTGTACGTGTTTGCGTGTGTGTTTCTGCATGAGCACATGCATGAGACATTAAGGGGTGTTAATTTATTCAAATGAGCTGGGGAGGATAACGAGAGGATGGGGTGAGGGGCGGAGGTGGTGTGTGTCTGTGTAGGGGGGCACCTTCCTCGGCTGGAGGAAGGTGCCCCCCTACATTTCTCGCTCCCTTTTTTTACATTTGCAAATGAGACTATTTGCATGGCTGAGAAGGAGTGAGGCAAGGGAGACGGGGGGAGAAAGACGATGAGACTGAAAAAGAGAAAGATGAAGATGAGAAATGGTGCGATTTTGAGGCAGACAGAACGCCCGCAGACAAAAACACACGGTGCCAGGGCGGTACCACCACTTCCAAGATGGCTGCCACTGGAGGCGTCCTCTGTGGGACCAACCTAGAGACTGGTTGCTCTCGCTCCATAGTGGGTGACACACAAACACACTTTGTGACTTCAGCTGTGTTCCTCAAGCATAACGAGCAGAATGAAATTTGAACAGCTCAGTAAAGTATTAACATTTCTCATTTGAATTTGAATATGTTAAATATTTAGATGAATATTGTTGTGCTTATACAGAGATATTGATCAGAGATATCTAGTGACACCCAGTGGTCACAATTAAAGATGTTATCATTTGAAGATCATACAGTGCTGAATTGATATCACATTAAACAGTACATACATCTTTTTCTTGTTGCATTTCTGAATAATCAGTGCCTCAACATTGTTGAGATTGGACTACCAACCAGGAATCAAGCCCTGTGTTTCAGTTGGCTTTGGTAACATGACTAATTATATAGTTCAAGGGTGTGCACTAAACTTAATGACAAATTTGAGGCAACAAGGTAGATGCACAATACCCAGAGTGCAGCAGGTAAGGACTAGGGGGACAATGGGTACCCAATGGCCTAAGGGAAAGTACTGTTGTTTCATGTTTGCCTTCTGACTCCATATGCCAAAGCATGTTACAGCTAGATTAATGCCATACTCTAGTCATTACATAAATTGGGTTATCCTCGGCAACCCAATAAACAGGCCTCTTTATGCAACTATCTTAAATTTACCACAGCATTGACCGGTTTGTTCATCTGATACACACACCAGAACGGTAACAACAGTGTGAACCTCTCATAAACTGGTGTTATTATCCAGGTGGCATAAAAAATGGCTGGGTGACAATAAATCAGGCGTGAGATATGAAAACTATTTACACTAAAATTCATCCATTTTCCTTATCATATGTTCCTTGCACCACATATCCTTCTAGATATAAGCTGTATTATAAAACTAATAACTAATTGGTTATTGCATAAACTGGGTTGCTGTTGTAGATGTAGATGTTTCATCTAGTTAAAGTAACTCAGTAGTACTGTTCATGTAAACTCTGTAATACATCAAACTATAACAACCTCAAGAACATTTCAAAGAGTAGCGTGTATAAATAAGCGATGAACAAACAGAAATAAACTACTGTTTGCACTTCGGTCTTTACACCTCCGGTCTGTTACATCATACTAAGTCAGCAATAAAGTGATGCAAGAGAGAAAGCGAGAGAGTTGGCAGGTGTGAGAGGAGGCTGTACAGCTAAGCTGAGGGCAGACATTGCATCTTGACCCTCTGTGCTTTGATCTTATCACTTAGCCATGCTTTAACAGTTCTGTACTTCTGTCTGGTGAACCTGTTCCACACAACACACACATGCACAAAACACACTGACAACAACAAAATGGACATGATGTCAAACATAAAAACATTATTGCTCTATGAAAGAGGAAAGCTTATTTAAGCTTTATATTCTCCAGTTTCTACAACTGCAAGAATACATTACATTTACTCATTTAGCTGACACTTTTATCCTAATTGACTTACAATTGCTATATATGTCAGAGGTCATGCACCTCTGGAGTAACTACGGGTTAAATGTCTTCCTCATGGACACATTGGTGGATGTCCAGTTGGAATCGAAACCAGGTCTCCTGCATCAAAGGAATGTGTCTTATCCTCTGATCCATCGCCACCCCCTGTGAATACATTTCATACTGTATAAATCTTTAAATTGTATATATCTTTGTATATTCCTTTCTGCCACTTACTGTTTGTTCTATTTATTACCTTGATACATATGTATTACTCTGCACTTCACTGCACTTCCACTGGCTCAGAGTATGGAAAACAACGAAATATGTTAGCATAATTATGCAGACAACACACAAATTTACTTAACCATATCAACAGGGCACTATAATCCCATACAAGTGCTGAAGAAGTGCATTGAACAATTGGATGTGTCTGAATTGTTTTCAATTAAACAAAGATAAAACTGAAGTTATTGTTTTTGGAGCCAAGGAAGAATGATTAAAAATAAGAGCGCTACCTAACTTGGCAAAGTTAAAAACCACAAACCAAGCCAGAAATCTTGGTGTAGTCATGGACTGGAGCTGAATTTCAACAGCCACATTAAGACAATTACAAAGTCCGCCTACTGTCACCTGAAAATATAGCAAGGATTAAAGGAGTTATGTCTCAGCAGGATCTTGAAAAACTTGTCTGTGCCTTTATCTTCAGTCGACTCCACTACTGTAATGGTGTCTTAACAGGTCTCCCTAAAAAATCTATCAGAAAGCGGCAGCTGATTCTGAACACTGCTGCTCGAGTCCTCAGTTCTGAGGTCTTTACAATGGCTTCCCGTCTGTCAAAGAATTTATTTTAAAATACAAATTTAAAGCTTTAAAGCTTCTGATTAATATCTAGTAACTTTTACGCCAATGTTTTATCTTTTTATTTTTTATTTAACTCTTTTTTTAATTGTATTTAAATATATTTTTATATAACCCTATTTTGCTTTTATGTTTTATGTTAAGCACTTTGAATTGCATTGTTGTTGAAATGTGCTAGACAGTTAAATGTTTGCACAGACTAAACTGCATTTTGTCATCTCAGTTCATGTACTCTGTGCACTGACAATAAAGTTGATCAAATTTAAAGTAATCTAATCTGATCTTAAACGATACATCAACATTTATCTTTTTAGAAACTGTGTAATTTCTTGGTCTGACGATTGATAATTTTTTTTATCCATGCAGTGACCAAGGACAACTTAGATGGGACCACTGACATTCATTTGAAGGACAAGCCTCCTCATATTCTATATTCTTCTAATCAACACCAAATCCCATGAAAACACCAAAACCAACAATGAACTGATCTCACTAACAGAGTACTACCTGCATAGCCAAAGCCTGATACAGTAGCTTCTTCTGTAGTAAACAGACATCACTTAGCCACATTGTCAAACTGAATGACTTTGAATAGTTCCCCAGTACAAGTCCAGTCAACCCGGTGCTGTAAATACTTGCTGGTGCATCAAATCCATGGCTGAAGATAATCCATGACAAATACTCTATTTACTTCTGTTTGAGTAATGTTTGTTAAAAAGTACTAACTAAACCTACTCAGTTGTTGGTTTAAAAAAAACTACAATCCTGACCTGAAGATGTACAGCTTCTGGAGGAAGCAATGGACTTTGGGCTGAGAGCCATTCAGGGCATTTAAAGCACTGAGAGTACAACAATAACAAATATATCTAAAAATCTAGAAATATCAATATATTTTTAAGCTGCTCACTAAAGGCCAGTTTGCAGCATTTTGTCTGATATGACAGATGTCTGGTCTCCTGCACTTGAGATTTCAGAACACTGCAGAAACCAAACTACAGGTGCATAATTAAACTTCACATGCCCATTAGAACAAAACACAGCCACACTGCACCAATAAGAAGAGCATCAAGTTTGTTGTAGAGTGTGTAGCTTTGGTGTTAGCTGATTGTCATGAAGTGTTTAGGTTACTTTGACAACACATTGCCCTTAGAAATGTTTTGTCAAACCCATTCATCCATCTCCCCGTTTGTTTGCCTCAGTAACCCTGATGCCTTTTGTCTGGGCAGTTAGTAGCCATTCTAAACGCTTATGGGAACAGCGACTCATCAGCCCTCTCACACCTGTCCAACACGGTGTGCGTTTCTTTCTCTGTGAGTGATGTTATCAGCTCCAGTGAACTGTGTGATAAATGGCTTCTTATGCTTACCTCAGCTCAAGCCCTCATGGAAAGCAGCTGACCGGATCCCGTAGGGGTTCTAACCGGTAAAACCGTCTGGGTACACCGCATGGCCGCAGGATGTGTTAACTTTCACGGCTCTGTCCTTTATTTTCTTACAAACTCAAAAGGCTGAGTGGAAAGAGAAAGGAAGAGAGTGAAAAAGCAGGGGGTCCTTGGGACTCACCCAGTTGACAGTTACTGTCTCTCCCTGTAACGACTTATTTATTCAGGGATAATTAATCAGGCGCAGTTTTCTGGCGGTATGATTAATGTGCTTTGTCATCTCTGCTGCAGCAATGAAAATGCAGAAGCCTATGATGCCTTTAGCTTTAGCTGGCTCTGATGTAGCGGCAAAACGGGACGCCCTGTTTAAAGTAGGCCTAGTGCTGAACAGTGAACGTAACTTAGTGACTAATGATGAAGGTCCTTTCTGCACGTTGTTTAGCTCTTTCTCACGTTGGGACCGCTGAGGTTGGTCTGCTACTGCCGTTTCAGTAAAGGAATTCACGGGGCCCCTATTTATGTTTCTATTCAATCTCCGATGTAATCTGCAGCATCAACATTTCTCAGACGTTTGTCTACTTTCTCGTTGGCGATAATATCCATCAACATTTAAAATTAAAATAAGCATTTTATGTACTTGTTCAATCCCACAGCAGTTTGGGGTCATTTGATTTCCCTCTTTTCAGTCAGCAGCTTTCACTTCTAGGCCTGTCGAGGTCAACTGTGGCCGGTTAAGGTCTTCTTCTGGTCGTGCTGGTTTTACGACGCCACCTTGTGATTGTTTCTGTTACCACAAGTCCAGCGAATCATTAACATCCGGGTTTTTTCTAACGATAGTTTTTTTGGAAAGCAAGTATGAAACCTATTTTGTTTAGAAGCCTAAAGCATCAAAAATGGATAACCTCTAAATTAATGATACACAGGAAAACTTTACTAGAATAAAGTAGCTACCTTAAGCAATCAAGTTCTCTATATTAGATGGTAGCCTATAAACATTTTATATTGTAGCGACAGCAATTATCCTATGTAATTAAAGGGTAGCCTTATATTTAAGAAGTCCACATTAGCGCAAACTCCACAGTTATTATTGGCTACCATACTTTTACTATACAACTCAGTATGTGTAGCACACAACACCTGGCTGAAGTCAAAAGAAAGCACAAAATAATAATGCAAGGTAGGCTCTCATTAAGTTGCAGTGATCGCACCTTGTGGGTGGGGTCCTCTCCAGGGAGGAGCGCTTGTTTTGTTCCTTTTCTGACGCAGGTATGATCAGATGCTTCTTTTGATGTGGACTTCTGATTGGTAGTGTATTTATATTAGGATATCCATACCTAATATATTTCCATCTTTTTTTCAATGGCCGTAACAAAATATAGCTCTCTTGAATCTGAAATTGCAGGTGTTATCTTTAATACTACAGAAGAGGGCCTTCAAAGCTCTTTTTTTGCAGTGTGTAAAATAATAATTCAAATTCAAGGTGGTCCAGAACAGTAAAGATGTCAAATAAACAAAAACTCAGCAAGGTTACATTCAATTTATTAATAAAAAAGCCTTACATTCTTACAAACATAACATTTGACATCATTATGGCAGGTCATCCCATTCTACTGGAGTCTTGGTCGGTTCTCATCAGTTTAGTCCTCTTCGATATGTCTTGGCTGTAGACAATAAAAAATCAGATGTCATTTTTATCTGGAGATCATGCCTATAAGTACATTATCATTAGATTTTCAGCTCTTAACCTGAAAGTATGCAGAAGTTTGAACGTTATTAGTTTTTGCATTATTATTTGTTTGACCAGCAGATGTCAGTATAAACCCATATTTCATTTCAGCTGTCGGAACACCTGCTGCCCTACCTTGGATTTTCCACATCTGGTGAGCTTGTTGCCTTTAGAGAAAAAAAAATAGGTTGACTGATTAGTTCTTTCCAAACTGCTGAACTGTTGTGCTTTTCTTACAACAAAGCTGCTTTGATAACAACTGTGATGGAAACAGAGCTGTAAGATGGGTACATTTCAGCTCCCTTTACTCAGTGAAAATGGTTTCAGAAGCACTTTTGTTTGCATTCAGTCAGTCATTCCATCAACATAATGGTAGAATCTCAATCACTTTCCTCAAACACACACACACCTTATTTTTTTACAGTTGTTTGTCTTCTGTCTCTGTTTTCACTTACTTTCCTCTTCAGCTAAAATAAAGTACACATGCACGCACACACATGCACACACACACACAAACGCGCGCAAGATGTAGCTGTCGACTTACCTGCCAACAAAATGATGGCAAGGAACACAACGACCCCAGCGAAAGCCAGACCTCCAACGCGTAGTTTATGGTAGTCTACAAAATGACATAGGGCATTGTTACCACCCCTTCACTGTCACCTTTGGCAACTTACTGTAACCCCCCCATGCACCTATCACCTTTGCTTTGCTCCACACCTTTTTAACCTCTGTCTCTCTGGTTTTCTATTTATGCGTTTCCTGTTATCGCATGCCCTTATTACTTCTCACGATCTAGCTCCTGCTATTCCTCCAATTTTTTCCTCTATCTCTCTACATGGACCCACTTTATTTGCACATCTATGTGTGCTGGCAGAAACTCCCTTTATCTTGTGCATGCTTTAACATTCTCTTCTTTTAGAGCTAGTTAAATATTTGAACTATTTAATTTGTGCAGACACACTTCTAAAGTTGTAGTTACTTACCATATACAAAGTCTGCATCAAAGTCAATGTCTGCACCTGGGGATAGACAGGGAATGGACAATCTGTAGGAACCCAGTACAAACATACTGTCATTCTAGAGAAACATAGCTGGTGCATTCTCAGTCTGACTGCATCCTTATGAGAAATATTGAAAAAGGTTTTTTTTACACTTATCAACCTCAAAAAACTTCTCTCTACCAGGGTACTGTATTAGCTTCCATTTTATGGGTACTCTTCTAACTTACACACATGTACACTACCACTAGAAGTACTTGTGAACATGATCGGCTGTGGCAGAATGCTGAAATGTGAGAAGGTTAATCTGAACTGCGAGGCTGCAGGACTCCCTTTGGGTTTTGGTTTTTGTCAAGTTCTCAGGGGACAGTGTGTACTGTATGACCTATGTTAACCTTTATAGTTGTTCATCGTTGCCCAGAAAATTCTAAATGAGCAGTTAATAAGTCATCCTTGCATTGCCCAGGTACATGATTTACATGTTGTTGTTAGTGGTTCTGACTCTGTGACCTTGCAAATATTTTGTCACCTTAAATGGAGTCATGTGGCTCTTTCATACACACCTGTTCGTGGATAAATAGCAGTTCAGCTGCTGCGCGACTTACCTTTAGAAGACATGATGCCTCGTCTCTTTGTGTGTTCAGTTGACAAAACTGGAGGGACACATACAAACAGTTAACAAAAGCTGGTGATAACAGCAGCCGCCACCTGGCGATCCATCCATGTCTGCTGTTTTAAATAATTTAACTAGGAATATCTTGTTTTTATATAATGACAATAAAATTATTCTTGTAACTGAAATTGTGTGGCTTTGGTTTCAATAGTCTTTCGATTTTAATTAGGTTAGAGACTTGTAGAGGCTAATTTAAATAGGCTTATTCACTTTAGATGAAAGGCTCAGAAACTATATGTTCTGACAAAATGCCTTATTGGGTTCCCTATTACAGCCTTAAGAGCAAAGTGAAGCCTTGATCTTCACTGAGAACTTTAAGAGGCTAATGGGGTTATTGATCCCCTTTCCCCACCCTTTCTCCATCTCCATCCTTCCCCCACACATAAACACATAATCAAGCATCTTGTTTGATCTACATCTCCCGACCCATAATCATTAATTTACAAAGATTAACAGACTAAAAAATTCCCCTGCTGTCTCCATTTTCTTCAAGCATGCCACTGTGAATTGTGGACTGCATTGCTTTCATTCATTATGTGCCTGGGCCATTTCAATGCACCACTGATCATAAGGGCATACCAGACAGTTACTCATTAATATATTACAGCTTCAATATTCATTAACCTTGAACCTTGCACAGTCTGATAAAGTTATAGATGTGGCAAGAAAGTGTAGCTGTGGTGAAGCCTGCCTAATAATGCAAAATTAATACCCAATTATTTTGGCAGATAACCACACTATCCCTAAACTGCAGCAATGCATCACTGATTTCTTCAGCTGGGGGGCAATTAACAAGAACACTGACAACAGAGTGCTGAATGTCCTCTAAACCCAGTTTTACGACACATATTAATTGGAGCATGTGTGCTTTTAAGTTTTGCCTCATAAAATAATGGAACAACTTAGTTGGCAAAGGTTTAACTTTTCATTGCAAAAATGCCAATAATTATTACTTTACACATAAATACACACTCTAGACATCAACTAACCACTTCAAAACATTAATTAACAAAACATGGTCCTATGATCCCGCTGTAATAGTTTACACTAATATTCAGGCAATCTCTTGATTTTTATAACCTGCAGATTTGATTTAACATTTGTTTAGGAAAGCAAGTTATTACTCACCTTAGCTGCTGAAGGCTCTGTATTAGGTCTGTCCAGGTGTGAGTGTGTACTTGTGTGTGGCCCTGTCTCCCATCCCACAGATACACCCTCTAACACCACCTCTCCACGCCCACAGCCATATTTCAGTCTTGCCGCTTAGTTACATATTTACAGTCTCGTAAAGTTTGTACTCTGATGCCAATAAAGAGTATTTCTGCTAACCTTATCATACCAGAATCATCGCAGAATGAGCAGCATATTACTGGAACCTGTTTTCTGACAGTTTCATAGCCACTTGTAACACTGATTGACACTGATAGAAAATTACCAGATTTTGTTTAAATGCTGTTGGAAGGTTGTTTGTGAAATCTGATGTTCTAATGTAGGCAAATATTTTTAAGCTTACACTACAATACACTCAAATCTGGTTTTCATTTAAATGAACACAAAAAACACATTATCATGTGTGGTCAGACATACTTTTATTCATTTATGTCAAAAGCACAACATGTTGCTACACAACAAGGCCTCATGCGTAGAATAAATAGCATTTACTTGTACAGCGGCCGTCTTTAAAACAGATATACTCAGACTGAAGACTGGTGACAGCCTGACCTGGAGTGGGATTCACAACATGGACTGTTCATTTGTTCTCTTGCTATCATTTGGCTTACATTAGGCTACTATTAACGTAGTCTTGCACATAAATAATATAAATTTTAGGTTTCACTTCTTTCAAGGTCATCACTCAAACTTTGTCTCTCTTATTCAGAAATTTACTTCATTTATGGCCACTTAAAGCATTGTAATATTAGAGAGACTGATTTAGCAATTAAATTAAAAAAATCAAAGAAAGATAAAAAAAGAAAGAGATCCAGGGTTCATAGTTTTGCGGCACTAGTGAGTGTGTATGGAGAAACTAATCACAGTCTGCTGGAGACTTGTTAATTCTGGCGGCGCCAGTGACTGTGCAGTGGAGTGGATGTGTGGGGAAGAAGGCAGTGAGACAGCTGATGCAGGAGCTCCTTCCACTATAGATGGTAAAACACTGCGGTGGAGGAGCTCATGCAGATACCTGCAAACTATTCCTGTGCTCGGTCAAAGAGCTGTGGCAGCTGAGATTGTCTTATATAAGGCTCATCACATTTACATGTAGAGATACACATGCACTTGTGATATACACACAATCATACATATATATCGGATATGCACGCACATATATACCCACATGTGCACGCAAATACACCCAACCATTCAAACATAGACCTAAATGAAGGATATTTAACTATATATCTTATCTGTAAACCATTTATATTTGTATATATTATTCTTATATATGTATAGATTATATATGCATATGTGTTACAATCCAAATGTGACAAACATTATCCAGGACAATTGACAAAATAAACAACAAATCGACAAATCCTAAAACCTAAGGGCAATAGATAGAAGTTCAAAACGAAGAACAGCGGACCACACAACATTACAAATTCTTCTAGGGCTTCTAGACAATCTTGTGTCAGAGGTGCTACTGTCTAAGACAAAGAACTATATTAAAAGACAATAGAAAGTCACAGAAAGGCACAGGAACAGACAAGAGCACTGACGGAATGGCACAGTCACAACGGAGCACAACAGGCTAAAGGTTTTTCTTTAGGGCAAGATTTATGTACATATTACACCTCTGAACATATACCTCCCCTCTTACCCTGTCATATAGCCAGTTACCATAAGTACCAATTTCTTCACTCTTATTATAGTGGTTTAATATTAAATAAAACTGATCATCATTTCAGAAGGTAGTCCGGTCCGGAAGAAATGCCTCAATTCTCTGCTGGAGTCTCTTTGGCAACCGCTGCAGCTGAAAGAGGTTAAGGACGAGTGATTTAATTCAAGCACAAGTGCAAAACATTAAACTTGCCGAAAGTCATTTCTTCCTAAATGTTTCAGTCCTTCTCTGTCTCCTTTACTCACTCATTCACTTACATGAAATCTCTTGAAGGACTACGCTGAAATTCTGCTACTCACTATGACTACTACGTACTGTGTATTGCTAACTTTTTTATAAAGGATCCTATGAGCTTTGTTTCTTTGTGTCTAGCAATAAGTACTCAAGATTTCAAGGTATTTTATTACTGTTTTTATTTTGTTACCACTTTATACTTCTGCTCAACTGCATTTTAGAGAAAAATATTGTCCTCTTAACTCCATTACTGTAACAGCTACGGTTATAAATTACTTTGTAGCTTAAGATAAAAAACACAGAACCTTATAAATAGTAACAAATTAGCTCCACCTTGACCAGCTTAAATTTTAGAATGATGGGTACATTTTTAATAAGGAATTAATACAAATTACACTGTTTAATTAATTACATATTACTTTTGATTCTACAGTATGTTTTGCTGAGCATACGTTTTAAGTTTACCTAAATAGATTTTTTTTAAAAAGACTTTTACTTGTGGTGGAGTATTTTATTTACTGTGGAATTACTACTTTTACTTGATCAAAGTATCTGAAAATGTCACCAGTGCCTTTGAGACTGCAAAATTAAAACCACGTTATGAAACACTCTTAACATTTCATCAGCTTTATATTAATGCAGCTGCAAGCAGGAGCTTTTTCAAAGCTGTCTCTTTGGTGATGTCAGAGCATCCTTGAACTACTTTGAAAGCACTGTATGAAAAAGCATTGTTGCTAACTTAATGCATTCTGTGCAAAATTTTATCTTGATGGTGACTATTACATCATCAAGAAATGTAGGGACATTTTGATCAGACATTAGCTCTCCAGCTGGTTATTCAGGATAGATGAACCTGGTTTGGGCAAATGACCAGAATGAATGAGCTGTGCATGTGGGAGTCACCAGAGAGAAGCATTCAAGCTATAGATCTTGGGGAGGAAGATGCTTATTCGATTCCACAGAGCAATTAACAATACAATATACTGTGTAAATAAATATACTGTGTGAAGAGACTGATTACATATATAAAAATTGGCACTATACTGTTTATTGATATGCACAGCCAAAAACGTTCTTTCATCTCTGAAAATCTCTTTGAAATAAGCTAAGAGTTGAACATTAACTTGTTGGGTTATAGACTTTCATCCCCCACTTTATTCTACTCTACTATTATATTCAGTTGTTACAGTTTGTTACACAAGTGCCTTCCTTCATGCAACACTTGCTATCTAGACAATATCAAAAACAGTTGGCATGGGCTACACTGTCAGAACATCAAACCCGGGAATCAAACATGGCAGGCAGACATGGTTGTTGTGAAATTGATCTGGTTTGTACACCGTTTCTTTAATTTAAAAGAACGCAACTGTAAAAGAGTCCTTGCTTGAAACTACAATCTAACCTGATTTTGGTGACAATATGTTCTCTGTAATAAAATCTGACAGTACAGTATAACTTGTCTACTCTCTCTCTCTCTCTCTCTCTTTCACTGTCTCACACATACAGTCCCGTTCAACATGTGTAAACACAAATGTCCACCCCCTCCCTCCTGCCCTGTGCTATGGGCACTCCCAAAGGGAAACTCAATTAAGCATGTATGTCAGGGGGTGAGCCACAGGTTAGAGGAGCTGACAGAGAGTTAAAATGTGCATCTTACCCTGGGAGACAATCAGGTTCTCCTCCTGTTTCTCCTCATCTCCGGGGGCCCTGAAGAAAGGATCCACAGGTTGTCATGGTAACCAAATCATGTTATATGACAAAGATTCCGTACACAAACAAGTCATTGTTTTGTTTTTTCAGTCAGAGAGGGACACTGACATACCTGGCCTTCTGGTTTATACTGCAGCGGCATCTTCGACCTAGAAACAAGAAATCATTAGCTTTGTCAACTGGAGGTCTAATTAGCTAGATATATTGTCTGTGTCATCACCGTGACAATGGTTCACTGTTACCTGATAAAGATATATATATAATTAATACTAATGTACAGTGTGAAAATAAGATGGTGTAGTAACAGTGTGGAAATTCAATAATGATTCATTCATTTATTATTAATTATTATTAATTCGATTATAACGCTCAATTACATTGAGTGCATCTACTGTACACATAATAAAACTATACACAAGCACACACACAGACAGAGCTTAACTTACTAAGAATGAGAAGAATGCCCAGTGTGAACAGAACCACAGCCAACACCAATCCCCCAATCCTCAGGCTCTCGTAGTCTGCAGAAGAATGACAGAATGCCACACAAGAGACACCAGAGCAGGAGAAAGAAATCAATGTGCCATTTACTGCTAAAAGTTTTTCTTATATGTCTCTCTATCTCATCAATGTGCTGATGATGGCCAGTGTTTACAGAAAACACAGATTTTTCAATACTTACCATAAACAAACGGGTTTTCAACTTTCTCCTTGCCATCTTTAAAAGTGTAAAAAAAAAACAAATAAACACACATTTCATATTTTATCAGTGCTGTTCAAACCATAGTTAAAGAAAAAAATCTAATTCTATGTGACTGTGTCAGTTGTTAGTTTATCTCCTGTGACATTTTGGCCATTTTTATTTCTTCTTCCTGTGAAATGCTTGGATTTCATCCATTTACATTTCCAAAGAATGTGGTTGAGGCCTAATTTGTTAATTTAACCCTCCTCCTCCTGATCTAGGACATTGGGTGAGGGATGTTTGGGTAGTGAAGAGTTACTTATCCGTATCTCTCTACAGCTCTGTATCCTTTAGCATTCACTAAGCCACTTTTAAGCAGTCCAGTCACATCAGAAGCATGCATTGCTGTCTGTGTTTTTTGATATTCCCACTCTGAGGTGCCAATGTCAAAATGTGACTTAGATGTTAACCAAACCCTAGGGGGGAAAGCCAATATTCCTATGTCCATTTTTGACGAATCTGCACTTCATGTTTAAAAATGGGTTTTGCAAAGGCTTTTGCAAAATCTTGTCAGGCAATAGGGTTCGAATAAGTACTAGCATTGTTTATACTCAATGCATTAGAATGTCGTACCTTTTATTATGTATTCCCACACACATTATCATCTCTCTTTCCTAACAAACAACCACTTTCATCTCTTCAGCATTGATTTCACTCTATAAAAATCTATTTCTAATCACAGTTGGGTCTGGTGGTTTTTTGACTTAATCCATGCATCTGCCACAGTTCGCTGTAGTGGGGCAATCCATAAGGGTCTGATTTGATCTGGAAACCAATAGAGCCATCTGTGTGGCTGTTAGGACTGTGGAGTGGCCCCATTAGAGATTACATCAAGGGTACTCACCCTGTGCACTTGGATCTGCTACAGCTGAGAGGCACCAAAGACGGGAAGTTGTTTGAGTCAGAGTGCAAAAGGAAAAAGGAGAGGGTAGAAACACAGGAAATTAGGTAGGAGACCACCAGTGAAAAATACTTAAACACTATCTAGCTCTCTATCTATTAATCTATCTATCTACATTTTATCTCGCACACGCTCCAAGTATCACATAAAACAGCAGCACAGCACCACATCATTTATTTCTAGCGTGTGATACGTGTTTAAGTGTCTTTATTCATGCATTATAAACAGACCTAACACACACAGTCAGTGAAAATCCAGTCTATGAAGCTCACACACAAAGCCCAACAGTAGTAATTGATGTTTTGCCACAAGTCCACACCCAGTGAGTGCCTTTCCATGTAGTCACTCCCTGCCCCAACACTGCCTCCCTATGGACAACTAGTGTGTGCATGCATGTGTGTTTGTTTGCATCGTGTGTGTTTCATGAGTACGAGGGGCACTTACCAGCCACACACACCAGGAGTGAAGAGAGAAAGAGCAAAATAGTTTCCATGGCAACTGTTTTCATAGAGTAATACAGAGGGAGGGAGAGAGAGAATGAAAGAAAGAAAAAAAATACAGTGAGTGAGGTTTGTTTTAGTAAGCTAAGCTACACCAGCACATATATGCCCCTGCAATTTGGGACACATTCTGGTGGCCCTGGTGTGTTTTAGTTGCATGGCTCCAGGGGTGGCAATGCCAATCTGTCAATCAGTCAGTGGGTCATTTTGCTCCAAACTGAAGTTAAGAGAGATTGAAACTAGTTTTGCATGGATTTCCATGAAATTTTGTGCAGACATTTGTGTACCCAGAATGGACAAATTAATCTTAATGACTTTCATGATAGACTGTATTTACATGGGGCTTCCTAGTCATCTGACCACTCAAAGCACTTTATACTACATGTTATTCACACAAGTTTATACACTGATGGCAGAGGCTAAGCTGATCATCAGGAAATATTTGGGGTTCAGTTTCTTGATCAAGGACACTTCGACATGCAGGCGGAGTCAGGGATCAAATGCTGACCCTATCGATCCTCTGACATTTCTGTTTTTTAATGACATGTCTTGACAGCTATTAGATAGACTGCCATGAAACTAAGTCCATATTGTAGATCTATGGTTCCCACATGATGAGCCCAGTGCTTTAGTGATGACCTTACTTTTCCTCTCACACCACCATAAGGATGACATTTGTGTTTTTAAATTATATCCAGCTATTGGATGGATTGCTGTCAAAATTTGTTACACTCATTTATGTTCCCCTCAAAACCCTTTGGCAGTCCCTTTACTTTTCCAACACCATCATCAAGTCAGATTTAAAACGTGTCCAATACTTTCTTACTAAATATCTGCAAAATGAATGACATTCAGCTGTCATTTGTGTTTGGTTCTAATTAAGAAATGTTAGCATGCCAACACACTAAACTGAGGGCATACTCACACTGGGCCCGGTTGCCTTGTACCGTGCCTGAGCACGATTGCCCCCCCTCCCCCGCTGGCCTGTGCTCACACTGCGCCTAATGATCCGAGCTGGAGCACGTTTATGTCATTACTGGGTCATTGTTTCCCATACATTTATTTGTTTGTGGAGGCCCGCCACAGTATCAGTGCCAACCCCCATATATTGATATGAGATTTAAAATAGTAGTTGATTGAAGAGTGCTGCACATCACCTTCTCTCTCTCTCTCTCTCTCTCTCTCTCTCTCTGTCTCTCTCTCTCATGAACACCGCTGCACAAAGCTGAACAACACAACTGTCAATGTCAGACACCCACATTAAAAAAGTTATTAGCCAGCATGCAAGGAGCCTAGCTGATAAGGAGCGCTATGTTAACGTTAGATCACAGCTGGGTTTACAAGGTAAGCACACTGTACATAGCTGGAAGTCAATATCATTCTGTCATTCTGTGGGAAACACTGCACTCATTTGAAAAAAAAAGTGCTCTCTCTCACACAGCACAGTGTCGGGGTTAGCGATCACAGCAGATGCTTACCCGGACTTTGGAGATTAAACGTGCTCAGGCACGGGACGGATCGCCTAGTGTGAGTACACCCTAGATGCTGAAAATGGTCAACACTACAACTACTAAAAATCAGCATGGTAATATTGTCATTGTGAACATGTTAGCATTCTGACTTTAACATTTAGCTCAAAGCACCACTGGGCCAAAGTAGAGTTTTGTTTTAATCAATCATTTCTATCTAACTTCTACTCTGCTATGAATCTGCAAAAAGTTTTTCTTTCCCCCCTTTAATATCTGATCCTCAGAACTAAAGTGTGATTATGGTTTAATGGTTTGGAAAATCAAAACACTTGATTAATGTCATGCACTTTTTGCCACTTATGTCTCAAAATCCATTTAAAGCCACATGTCTTCTTCAATTACTTTCTTTACTTTCATTCATGACATCTGAACAGAAGAAACATAGCCTAGGTTGTATGGGTAAATGTCTAGGTTCTCACATTTGTAAACTCCCACAAAGACTGGTTTGAAAAGTGAGGGAATACACAGCTTTCTCTTTCTGATATTTTAATAAAATAATGGCCCTTACAATTGTACAAATGCAGACCTAATGATTGGTCTAATTTCTCATCAAATCCTCCAGGGCTAACAAAGTGTCTGGTAATATAATAGAAATTAACCTTCAGGATCAATCAAACAACCTAAAAGGGACCAGTATACTCTGTCATAAGTGCTTGTCAGATGGTCGAATAGCTCTACAAACCCCATACCCCCTACACCTTCACAACATTGTAATTAGGGGTTCAGACAATTTCTGTAACTTTCCGAAACCTACAGTCCGACATTCACACCCACTTCACGCCTGTGCAGATGAAAGAAAGTAATATTGGATTTAACTTCTTTCTCTAGATCTCTTCTACTCATTTGTTGCAGCCATTTGTGGCATGTTTCATATGAACAACCAAGTGCAACACTATGAATACCTTCCAGGAGAGAGTCTGAAAACGTGCCCCATTATCCTCATTTTGAAACGCCACCCTTCTCTTTTACGGCTGGCTTTTGACTCTGCCTTCAAGTGTGCCCGGAGTTATAGTCCATACGTGGTTGGACAACACACCATACGAACTAGTTCTAATTCAGAATACCACGGCCCTAACAAGGAGTATTGAGAGTTCAATATAGACAAATACAGATCAACAAGATCTGAACGCAACACATTTGATAAGGCATGGCAAAGCGCCACATTGATAGTATAGAAACTGACATATCTGCCCATCTGACTGTTTGTCTGTCTTTGACTGTATCAGTGGTTGAGGATATAGTGCAATTAAATGAACATTATAGTCATTAGCAGAGGTACCGACTGTAGCATTGCTGCTCAGTTGTATGTTGGTCGTCTGTATATTTGATTTGTGAGCTCTCATACAGACCTGAGCAACACACTGGTAGCTAGGAAATTTATGAAATAATGTGATACAAGACGACAACTGAGGAACATAATGGTTTATGGCATTCAGTAGATTAATGGTGACTACTCTTGACATGAAGATTGACCCTTTTGACCTTGGATAGTAAAAATATTTTGTTTAATAGTTGACGAGAAATAACCATTTTCTGTGTATGTGTTTCAGTTTGAGTGGATGTGCATTGATTTTTGCACAAACATTTGTTGGGGGACATTTTTTGTACTTCAAGAAGTAGCACATTGAGGAAACAGAGCTTTCTTCTGTTAATAAACAAGTATGATAAGAAGCCTGCTTGTTTCTGGGTTTCAATGATTCTTCTCAATATATGCATAAGATACTACTAAAACAGTAAAGTAATTAAACTTTTATTCATACTATAGAGACAAAAGAATAGTTCTTCTTCTAGTGAGGATTTTCATTTTAGTTGTGACTAAAGTCTTTTCTCAAAGTCTTTTAAAGCCTCACAGACTACCTGTTTCTAAATCTAAAATGCTGTTCATTCAGAGTGGCACTGTTAGCTAACCTAGATATGAATGATGAGATATGACAATTTAGTTTCCAAGGGCGATATCTGTCACATCTGCACATCTTGAAAGAGACGTCTTTTTTTCACATCAGAGGGGACTGATGTCTGGCCCCCAACTGTACACCACTCACATTCAGTTCAGACAGATTAATAACCACTGATTCAGCTCAAATACAGCAAGTGGGAAAAGTATTAACACTAAGGCAGGTCTGCCCTTTGTAAGGCAACATATTGCCACCACCATTACAGACACCATTTGCTGTCAGTTTTACAAGATCCTTTCAGTAATACAACAAGATATTTTCACATATCTAGTCTACCTATATTTTCAGTATGTATCCACCACCATCACCCCGCCACTTCCGCCTGGTCCAGATAAGTTTTTATCAGTCAGAGTCACAACTGATTAACATATTTGTTAGTTGTGTCCCAAGCATCAAATCAAAATTAAACCATTTTAAACCAACTACTGTGGATTTTTCTAGCCGATGTAGGCTACAATCTCTCTATCTTCTTAACACAAATTCAAAGTTTTTAGTTATAAAAGCATACCAGCATATCATGTTACAACGAGAAAAGTTTGTCTTATGAAATGTTGATTTTTTGAAATAATGAAAAGGTTTTGTGGTGTAACAAGATAAAGTGGCTTGTCGTTATTGCAAGAAATGTTGTAAAAACAGAATAATTTGGTATCAATATATCCACGAGAAAATGTCAAAATAACATGAAAAATATCTTGTTTTAATGTGCGAATGATTTCGTGAAAACAAATTTGTTTTAAGCGCAAGTAGTTTTTGGCAGCAGCAACACCGTAACCAATTCACAAAATGCAATTTAGTCTGGAACCTTCAATTTTGATTTCCAAGTGTTGTCAACAGGCGCGGACCAAAATGCTTACAGTAACGAAACGTGATTTAGTGTTGAACGATGACAAATGTTAACAAACTACAGCATGCAGAGATGAGCTGTGATGGTGTACCATCGAGTGAACGTTGTCTGCAGCCGTTTTTGCCTTCAAAATCTAGAGGTCCAGTTCGTTGAATACTGACACGATAGTGGATACAACAGAACATTCCACATCAGCTGCAGCCATCTTGGTTGTTTATGAAAATGTCTCAACAGCGCTCCACTGTACAGTCACCGTATCAAACCTGCCCCATATTAGATCAACGTTTGTGATTGGCCTGTGGTTGGCTGGAAATAGGAGTCTGAATAGGAGGGGGACCAGACGCATCTGCCAGTGGAAATAAAACATAAGCTCACAGATTCGTCTGGTTCCCAGGCTATCAATACCCTGCCATACCATTTGAAATTTAAATCTACAATATAAAATGTTTCTCTTCACCACTTAATATCATCCTCTGCTACCTTCTTTAAAGTGGAAAACATTTTAAAACACTATAATTTGTCTTTCACAGAGCATTCATTACAGTTTGGGCGAACATTCAATTAGCAGGCCATGTATGTTTATTCTATCAAACAGTACACATAATTAAATAAACATAGATTTATTAGACTTATTTTTGCTTACAATTCACAAGAATCTGTAGAAAGCTGAAAGACAAAATTTTCACTGACTGCCTCCCTTGCATAATTAGTAGACTTAGTTTGTGCTATGCATCCATGTCTGACACCTTGTTTCACACGTATTTTTTATATCTTTAAGGGTTCATATTTAGATATATATAATATATGCTTTACTGTGGCTAAAAACTCACATTACTGAAGAGCTGTTTACCATACTGTTAGGTACATCTGAACATCATGAGACACCTTGATCTCCTCTCTTTGATAGCAATAGTAGTCTCCCTTAACCTTTTTCTTCCTGCTCTTAACCCTCCTCCATCTGATTTCAACAATCACATGCCACCCAACTGGTGTGAAAAGCTCTCTGTATATATCTGAGAGGGTTTGGGATAAAAGGGAAAGGTTATAAATCTAACTTGAAATATGTAGACTGCTAGGATTATCACACTCTCACTTCTATCACTGGTTTCAATGAGAAACAAAAAGAGTAAAAAGCTTTACACTTATAACTGAAAACTTAATTTGGAAATATACATTTTGCACGAGGCAGCTACTTAGCCAATCACAAAATGTTACTAAATAAAATTCTCCAGCCCCATAGTTTGTGTTCAGCTGGACTCTCTCATGTCCTGGAAGTATAAAGAAAGGTCTGTCAGTGTGAGACTACTGGAAAGGCAGAATGTTGGAGGGAAACATAAGGTTTAGCTGGGGGACGGAGAGGTGTCTGGTGCACTATCGTGTCTCTTCTCACTAAGCAACTTGTGTCTTGATGTTTAGGGTTAAGTAGCCCATTGGACAACCTCCACTGATTCTGGAGGACTTAAAGATGGTCTTGATTAAAGGCCAAGCAATTAGTCAACTCAAAATACTAAATGTCCAACACCTGTCCCACTTTATAAAGACAAAGGAAGCAGACCTTAATGCAATATAAACTCAATTTGAAAGAAGTTCTGCATTTATTATTGGCAGTAATTATTGCAGTTTTCATTTTAGAAGTTATTGCATTGCGGATAATTGCATCTTACTTGACAACGGATTACCTTGTGATACATTAGGTCAGTGGTCTATCTACCATGATTTTACACTATTTATAGGCCAAATTTGATTGTGAAAGTTACCAATGACCAATAAAAAATTTTGGCCTATAGTGATCATTTTACATACAGTAAACCCAAACTTTTTATTATAAATTCTTTGAATTTTCTGTTTTTCTTTGTTGAGATAAAAAAGTGTTCTCTAATTGACAAACTATGTAATGGTGACACTGTTGCTAAATGCTTTCACATATTTGGCAATTCTGTTTTTTCCTAAACACTAGTTACTACCGGATTATTTGATCTAACACTGTTTAATTTTATTTTTTTAAAACCTACTTTTCTGACCAATGTGTTTGACCCTCACATACATAAAGTAAGTGATGGGAGATGGGTGAGATGAAGAATATCACTTTTGTTAGCGCACGATATGAATCTCTTCTGAGGAGGAGTATTTTTAACCATTAGTAGGTCACTGTCACATGCTTGTCCCACGAGAATCCTTTATGGTGTTTGCCAGCATGGCACTGCCAAATGTAATGTATCACGCAGCTTTTCAGCAACAGCCTTTCTCTCCCTAGTTAAGATACATGACACATGAGCAATTTCCTTAACCTACCTTATCTGCACTATTGTTTAGCAATATCAAGTTTCATTGCCAGACTCCCCTTTGTCTGAGAGGAAAAAACAAGAAAAGGGAAGGCAAGGCGACTGTATCTGTTTGGGGAGGACAATGAAATAGCAGGCCGGGAGGTGGTTTTCTGTAATGTGGGGACAAGGAAAGGGCAGGCGGAAAGACAGAGAGAATGGGAGACGAGCAGACAGGGACAGACATTATCTGACAAGAGAGTACTGGCGAATGGCATGCAGAGGAGACGCTGTCTGTGGAGACAGGACAGGGGAAGGGCAGTCTGTTGTATGATAGTGACATTTCCAGTATAAAATATACTGAGAATTAAGAAAGAAAGGTCAGGAAATGTGGTGAGGGAGAGGAAGAAACAGGAAGGCTATCAAAGAGACATAACTTAAAGCAATGGGAGCAGTGGGACGATAAAGTAGAGTAGGGCAACAGAGTGCTCGTCAGTCACAGAGAAAAATAATGATCTAACCTTTGACATCATGCTATTTGGCTAATGTGAATCTCGCACAAGCTTAAGATCAGCATGATACAAACGTTTGTAACACAGACATCTAAAATTACTGTTGAATTATGGAAAACGTGGACAAGGTCATGGAAGAAAAAATATATTCAAATGACTAAGTAGGTCAACAGTGTCCATTGTGTGTGTGTTTTTACATGAGACCACACCCCCCCAACCCCTGAAATCATGTGCTCATGGTCATATCATTTAGTGTGTCCCTCTTTAAATACAAGGTAGCCAACCAAACCTAAGTTTGTTTGGCACCATTTCACTCTCCGCATATATGTGGGTGTGCAGGTTTCTGAAAAGACACCCGTTTGGTCACCAGAGACCCTGAGGATTTAAGTAGCTATTTAAACAAATTAAATATGAAAAGTCCCAGTGTCATTTAAAAAGGCATGTCTTCTTTTTCAACGTTAAGCTAAATACACACAACAGGTGCCCATAAGCTTTGTAAAAAATAAATAAGACAACTTGTCTACCTATTTCTGCCATCTTAATGATGTTACATCACCATGACAACAATGTGCGTCGTTAAATAGTGTCCAGTTATCTCCATGGTAACTGTCTAACTGAAATTTCTGGCGCCTAACAAGAAATGGGTTTAGACGACACATATCGTAGGCTATCATATCTGATCAGTGTACACATCAGCAAGAGAGAGGGGTGTGGCACGCAGCTTCAAAGTCAGAATCAGTGTTCTGGAATTATCGGCACACATCCATTTATAAAGAAACACGTCAGCTATAGGCGATAGGCTACTAACTGTAAGTCCAGCGGTTTTTGTTAGTTAACGCACAATAACGCACTGATAATCCCTCCTTTGTGATGTCAACGCAAAGCCTATAGGCTACATGGCAGGTTTCACTGACAGACGCACAATAAACATTTGGCACAATATCAGAGTCCGATGTGTGACGTCTGCGCATACATCTACCTTTGCGTCCCTGAACCTGTGGATCATCTGATGGAGAAAAAAACCGAGCCATCACCCGCCTTGTGATTTTTCTTTTGAGCGAAAGCAGCTAACCGTTAATAATAACAGCACGGACATCATGCACGACATCTGATATTTGGTTTTCAACTTACTGTTACAAGGCTTAAGATAACAGCCGCCTCAGTGGATTGGTCACGCTCGTTCAAAGGCTTTGATCCGCAGGCTTTTTGCAAGTATTTTTTTGCCGCGCAACCAGTGAAGGTTATAGTGATCAGTGCCAGTAGACACACCCTCATTCAGTGAACAAATAACAAGGTGCGCTGTAAATGGCATTTCTGCAAGTAAATGAGACCTCATCCAGCAGTGTGTAAATTCACTGAAAATCCTATTATAGGATTTATTTAAATTGGACTCAAAACAATCTACTGGTATCAAACGATAAAATTTGAGTTCCTTTCTGATCCATCTCTTATGCTTATTATGACCCCTTCGGACTCTCATTTTATATTTTTTAAAATAACAATAACACCAGCTAAGACATCAAAATATGTGCGCTTATCAACTTACCTCTTGTTTCTCGAGTGGACCGCTGGCCAACAAACTGATATCCACCCACAGAAAATCAATCAGCTTGTCTCACAAGGCTTTTGTTCCAAATATTCTCATCTGTCAATATGTGCACACTGCTCACATCTAAATATCCACTTGTCCTGAAAAAAAAATGTGATGGATAACAATGTGACTCCTGGAGTGACTGCTTATTCAGTGCGTTGAACGCTCTCTCTCTCTCTTTCTCTCTCTCTCTCTCTCTTTCACACACACACACACCTATAGACCCCTAGCATTATGCCAGCCATATGTGATTGACAGCTAGGGATGGTCTTATGGTAAGGCTATTACTATTATATGATTAATCAACTCCATAATAACGTTTTTCCTTGGTATTTAGTACATTTATTTATGTATAATGCAGTGATCCAACACATTAAACAAATAGAAAATTATGTTAGACAAAATACCCAATGTGCATAAACATGACACAGAGAACGCGCACATTGGCATCCAAAGTATAATTTCTGGAAAATTTCACAGTGTGAGTATAAGGGGAGGTTCAGGTGAACAGATATGCAAAGTGACAGCTCAGTAATGGAGTCATGGTTCAAAATGTTTTCTTTCTTCACAAAGTAAGTGAATATAAAAAGTGTCCTTTTAATTTTACTATGGTAATAAAAATAAACACCTGAGATGTGTCCCTGAGAAAAAACACACCTCTACAATCAAACATTATTTTCAAAAAGAAGGCCTATAATTCGCGAACCAATTAAGGAGACCACAGTGGAGTGGACTGTGTTTCACTGGCCCAGAACATGTGATAAGAGAGGGGCCAACCATCATTGAAGCTACTTTAACATGTAGATAAAGATATAGCTACTTATGTTTAACTTGTGACTGAGACACAAAAAGACAGAGAAATAAAATCAAGAATGCAAGACTGAAGTCAGTGCATTGATCACTGTATATTCATAATCTGGTTCAGGTTATACACCTTACAGTCACATGACAGATGATGAATTTCTATGGAGCAACACCAACACCAAGACAGAAGTCCTGAGTTCTTCATGCTACTACTCCCCAAAACCAGTGTGCAACCTTTCATCAGTCTGTCTTTCCATCAGTATCTCTTCATCAATTCATTCTTCTACGTGTAAATCCATCCATCTCTCTGAGACGACTTCATAGTTCATTGGGTAAAAGGGAAAGTAGGTCGCTGGCAGGAGACAAAGGGACATCACAGCCTCATTTGCTGTAGGAGGCAGAGGAAGGGTTAAGACTGAGAAAACCTGTGACCTACAGTAAGTCTAAATGCATTCTAGTCATTTGAATGTCAAACATGCTCTCCTACACTATTCATAAATGTTTTGCTAGATCAGTTTTTACCTGCATTTTGCTGTATATCCAGGGCAGCACACTGGTGACTTTGGTGTAAACGCCAGGCTTGTTTCTTTCACCACAGCCGGCTCCCCAGCTGGTGAGCCCCGCCAGGTACCAACGGTTCTCTCCCTGACACACCAGAGGTCCACCACTGTCACCCTGGAAAGTGCAGTTCATGTTTAGTTAACATAAGGTTGTACTCTGAAGTTTGTAGGATTTTAAAGGCACTGGTCATCTGATTAGTGTAAACCTGTCTGTTGATATTCACTGCTCACCTGACAGGAGTCTTTTCCCCCTTTCAGGTCCCCAGCACAGAGCATGTTCTTGTTCACGGCGCCTCCATACACACTGGGGTTGTTACACACTTGTGTACTAATGATGTCCACAGTCACTTCCATCAGATCTCTGGAGACAGTGCCTGTATTGGAGGAAACAATATGGACATTAAAAAATGTCTAAAAATTAGCTGACTGATAAACATATGCACTTCATGGTAACAGCTAGTCCCACGTCATTTGTCTGTTTGAAAGTCACTGTGCCCCTGCCCGTCAGCCATTACTATTGAGTTTTATGTCCGTCTTCTTCATTCACTATCAACCTCAGTATAGAGAGGACAGACATTAGTCACTCTCTATTAAGTCATCCATGTTCATTTAGGGGTTCCAGACTTTCTTTGTTGTGTGTGGCCTGCCTGCACTTCTTCTGATGACTATCTGCATGCTTTTTGATTTCTGCCTGACTGGCCTAGCTCTCTGGATGTGTTGCTTTTGTTTTAGTCCTGCCTTCTGACCTAATAAATACCACTTTGTGAGCCAGTGTTACATGCATTTATGTATTCATTATTGTATCATGTAGTTTAATGGCAATTGATAAAGTGTATTACCCCTGGTGTGCTTAAAACGTAATTTCCACTGCTCTGATCTGGTGAAATTTTACTTGTTCTTACTCTATATGTATGGACCTTACTATGTCTGTTTGCTTGATTTCATGAGGAACACTATTTTTATAGGGTTACCTTAATCTTTTTCAGCTATGTTGGAGTTCTCTGGTCAAAATCGTAACCATACATATTGCAGTCGGTATGTGGGTAAACGACAATTTTATATTCTTAGACCAAAGACTAACCTTTTAAAACATACAGTTACGTACTGGGCTTCTGTAGAATGGAACAAGTTATCAAACAGTACTACATTAAGAAATAAATACAGATGTACCTAAAGCAGGCCATATGGCTGAATCTGCATGCCTGTCTGCTACAATTAAAGCTAATGGGAATCCAATTATATAAAACCTAAATATAGTATATATGTAATTTATATTTTTACTATAGGCTACTGTAGGCGGCTTATATCTCAGCTTACCTGATCCTGCCTCAGTGGTGCCAAAACCTGTGGTGCAGCATTTGGCTCCTTGGGAAAATTGCTGGTCAAAAGCTGGCAGACAAGCTGGCTGAACTTTATCTGGATAACACAAAAAATTTATTTAACTTTCGTAAACACAACGGCAACCTTGTGCACTCAAAAGGATAGTAGTGTAGACAGATACACACACACACAGCCACACAAACACATTGGTCTGGGCAAATAAGATTACCAGTATGACTGTGGACCTTCAAAGCTCAAACTCAACAGTGAGAGAAAATCATTTCCATGGTAGTCACTGTGCTGTGTATTTGCTTTACCCTATTGTTATTTTCCTGCAGCCGCAGAGCAAAAATAATTCTGGAAGATCATAGAAATTTAGCAACTTGTTCAAGGACATTTCAGCTGCAGAGTGAATTTTCATTGACATGGGCTTTTGAACCCAGGTCAGACAGCAGAAGGACTGTCTTTCAAGCCATTCAGTCACCCGCCTTGCCACACGACATACTGCTTATGAACACATACTCCCTCCCAACATGAACAGCTTTCTGACTTTTATGAGCAATTGTATTGAAACCCTTTTCCTAAATAAGAGTCAGACTTCCAACATGAATGTAGGATGAACATAAACATCATTTCAATTGAGTGATGATGTGACTGACCATTGAAAAGAACTGGTGACGTAAGTTGGAGCAGAGCTATGTCTTGGTCATTAGTTTTGCTGTCATAGTTCTCGTTCAGTAGGATATTCTTAACCAGGTAGGGCTGAGGTAGTCTGTCCAGAGACACCACTCCACCATACACTTTCCAGTTGTCCACCAAGAGAATTAAGGAGTTGCTTCTGTGACATAGAAAGAGACTGTTCAGTTGAAAGCAATCAACACATACTGATTTGGCATTGGTGCTTATGTTTTCAGCATACAGGACTTTGAATCATAGTATTGTAACTTTGAAATGTTTCAGTTCAGCTTTGTTGACTGCAGCTGAACATTATACATTTCTACAATTACAATGTTTGAATTATGTGCCAAGAATAAAGTTTATTGTGTAAGCGAAAAAACAGTGAGCACACATTTTCTGTGTCAGGTCACCTTGGGAAGCAGTGGGCAGCAGTCAGCACAAAATCAGGAGAGATCAGAACTCCTCCACAGACGTGGTATCCTCTGAAGTGGAGCGACAACTGCCATGGCCACTGACCTGTCTTTGCTGTGCTGCCCCCAACAATCCGGGCTAAAGACTGCTGACGACCGCAGTCTGGGAATGGAAGACAATGTGAGATACTGTCAACAAACCAAAGAAACAGCTAAAAGATCCCTTGGTAGTGCATAGAATGATCATATTGTTTTACCGCTTTATAAAACTGCATAAGACAAAGGATTACAGAGACTGGAAAGTTTAATTGGCATTAAAGGAACCATTCTAAGCTGGTTTAATTCCTATTTATCAGATCAACCTCAGTTTGTACATGTTAATGATGAATCCTCCATGCAAGCCAAAGTTTGTCCCGGGGGTTCCACAAGGTTGTGTGCTTGGACCAATCCTATTTACTTTATATATACTTCCTTTTGGCAATATTATCAAGAAACACTCCATCAACTTTCAAAGTTATGCAGATGATACTCAATTATGTCTATTGATCAAGTCAGATGAAACCTATCAGTCAGCCAAACTTAAAGCAGCCTTAAGGATGTAAAAACCTGTATTACCTGCAATTTTCAAAAACTGAAGTTATTAACACATCCAAGATGCATTAACTAAAGATAGAGTTACTCTGAATGTCATCACCCTGACCTTCAGCACGACCTGAGGAATCTCGCCGTTATCTTTGATTAGGACATGTCCTTTAACTCCCACATTAAACAAACTTGAAGGACCTCCTTTTTTCACCTGCGTAACATTGCAAAAATCAGGTATATCTTTTCTCAAAATGATGCGGAAAAAAACAGTCCATGTGTTTGTTACTTCTAAGCTGGATTACTGCAATTCTTTATTATCAGGCCGTTCAAATGTCCCTTAAGACTCTTCAGTTGATCCAGAATGATGCAGCACATAAAACTTGGTTGGTTTTATCATTAGTTATGTGTGGATAGATACTAAAGCATTGATATTTCTGATCCAAACTTTTCCTGCTCCAGGATCACTTGTCATATAAAATCATCGATATCTAAACTCAGTAATTTGGTGTGAGTGTGTATTTTATCATAAATAACTTGCTGTCACCAGGATGGTCTAATTATACCCAGTTGATAGGAACTTCTTCTCCTTCTGCCTGTCAAAGTCATGTGTGTACAACGGCTCTGAGATGTAACTTATTTAAAGTGAGCCACTGCAGCCCTTTACATTTCCCACAAAGACTAAATACTGGCTGACTGTAAAAGGAGTCATGTCTGGCTGTGTTTTAGCTGTAAAGATAATAATGACGCTGTGTGTGATGTGTGTGCAACGAAGGTGAACTACTGAGGCAACACCACATACCTCGCTAAACATCAAATATTAAGTCACAGGAATGAGTATGATGATGTTGTTAAAAGTGTTGGTATCGACAGCGGCAATAGCACCAGTCTGGGTATTGCTTGGATCATCAGGTAAGTGGTATCGCACATCCCTATTTATCATTGTTAAAATTCAAGCTTATGAATCCAACTCTCACATAATGTGGTCTGTAGAAAGGTTCTCTGAATTTAATTCAGATTTAAGATTCAAAGAAGGCAAGTGCTGATTTCAGAGAATTATACTACAGCAAGGTCAAGTGGAAAATGGCTGGATGTGCAATCATATGAGACAAAGACAGAAAAAGAGAGAGAGAGAGATTGTGTAACTGTGTGTCACACATCACTTTAGTAACAGATGGAGGCTCCTTACCCGTACACTGCAGGAAGACAGTCTCCTGGCCTGTACAGGAAGAACTGCATTACGCAACAATGAGAAAAACGTCAGTTAACATGTAATAATAACTAAATATAGTAAACCAACATGCTTTTTGTGGTTTAATAAGCCCATAAAAGCAGAAACTATTTTAACTGCTTCCACAAATATGGTTAGATTTCACATGATGAGACAGCTTTCATAATAAACTGAGATAAGAAGGATCATAGATTAAGTCTGAGCTGTGTATGAAACAAGTCGGGAAAAAGATTAGATTGCATACTTGACTTTTACCAGACCCTGGATAGGCAAAGACGATCTTCTAGTCAATGTTAAACCAGTGGACTCTTGGGATTTAATGGGTTTGGTGACATAGGACCTGGAGACAGAGAAAAGGGCAGTTCAGACGGCTGAAGAGATAAACTTGCACATATAGACAATTTTGTTGAAAAACAACACCTGATTGGATCTAAAAACTCATTCTAGTTCTGTCGCACTGAGACACCCCAGAGAGACCCGTGGAGAATCAATTCAACGCTAAACACACAGCAGCAGGTGAGGAGAAATTAGATGGAGCTCGGTGGCTAAATTACAGGTTGGAGATATAAGCCCACATGTTCGCTAGCTGCTGTTGAAATTGGGTCTGGCAAAAGGACCAGCTAAATTACTCCTTCATGAAGCCTGAGCTGCCTCTGAATGATGATGAGGAATAGTAATATTTTCATGCTGGAGTGCTAATCCAAAATGTTTTTCAGCATTCAGCACTACTGCTCTGATACTATTTTATGTGTGTTGTTTAGCACACTTTAGGTTAGGTTAGCTAACAACAAAATTATAGTTGAGTTAAAGAGATGATTCTTTACTTTCTGAATCCTAGCTGAGCACAGGTTTGGTTGGCGTAGCTGTCGTCCCAGCCCTTGTAGCACACTGGTAGGAAGCGACCATCTTGAGATGACTTAACTTGCAGAACGCCATCCTCACCAAACCTCACTGCGGGAGACATGGAGGGAGACAAAAGACAGCAGGCAACTTAGACAGCATCTCTTTGGTGGGTTATGCTTAACACTATGTGACAGTAATGTGGAGTCTTTGGCTTGTGTGCAACTGCAAAACAATTAGAGTGATCAAACATGAAATAAATTGGCTTCTCTTGGCAAGCCTCGACAAATGCAAGAGTGCTGCTGTATGCAGTTTCTTTCTTCTTTCTTCCCTGATAGTGAAGTCCAAAATTTTCACAAAATTAAATGATGTGCTGTCTACTGGAATGCACTTTGTACTTCTTGCTTTAAAAGTGTTACATAAATAAAAATGTTTATGTGTGTAAAATAAAAAGATGTTTTATTGACATTTAATGCATTTGCCTGTGGTAGAATATTGTCCCCATTACCAAACCTATGTATGAGAAGTGAACACAAAGATCCTCTAGACTTTTGGGGGTTTCCTTTTGGCTATCAGCTATCTGGCCATCCATCTTCACCATCTGTCACTGTATTTCTCTGGTTCTGGTAAGGTCTATGTGTGTGTGCATGTGCCCACTCACCACAATTTGTTTCGTCAGTGCCCAGTTGGCAGTCTCTTATCCCATCACATTGGACAGTATTGTTGGGGCAGGTGTCAAACTTTGGCAAAGACAGAATTTCATATCTGTGATCATCGTCATCATCGTCGTCATCGACCGTTACTGTTGCCAACCGGGTGCTATAGCGAACTGTCGTTGGGGTAGAGTATAGGTAGTAATGAGTGTGGGTAAGTAGTGGTTGTTTATTTCCAGCTTACAATCCTCTGTAAAAGCATACCTCATTATCAAAAAACAAACACATCTACTGTCATCAGTACCACAACAACCACAACACTTACATTTCATGCAGTTAGTCCAAAATAAATTACAGCAGCAAATGAATATTAATGACAATGCCCAGTGATCTGTATGAATAAACACATATACCTCCAAGCCAGATGGCCAGTGCCAGCAGAGTGATCACCAGTATCACTCCCCCTGACCCTCCATAACACTGGGCCTTACTCTCAAAGCATCTCCTCCTCTGTCTGCTGGGGGCTGGACACAGGCCGTGCACATATACACAAACACACATAAATAATCCTCTAAGTAATTCTGTCAAATTGTTCCGCTCATACACCTGAATCCATTGTATTCTCAGGACAATATGGGAGCTGCGGAAAACACTCACAAATGCTTGAATGTGTGACTTGGGGAACAACCACAGGTGATGGATACCGGGGGATGTAGTGTGGATGGGTGGGGGGTGTCAGGCCTGGACCCACGCCACACACCACCTCCTCATAGGCAATGTGGGGTGGCTGGGTGTGCACAGCAACAGAGTAGTAAGGAGGAGGGGGCTCGTTCTGTGAGGAAAAGACAGAAAAGACAGGGGGAAAGTAAATAACCAGTGAGACCAGCGACATTTTATAAATAAAATCCTTTAACGTTAACGCCTGTGTGATATAAAAAATCTTTGCCCATTATTGTGTCACCCTTGGAAACAAGACACCACGCTATATTTAATAGGTATAATAACATCAGAAGATAGAGGGAGGCAGATCACTTGTTAGTTGCCAAGACTAAGCACGTAGCCCATTGTCCTCCATGCAGTCCTAACACTATTATCAAGTCTATGTATAAGTCCACACCTGGGTAACAATAGCAAAATACAAGCAATGTACCCTGGCAACAGCTTCTGAAAGCTCAGGTTTAAAAAGATTCTATCTATATTTGAATTTTGGGGACAGCTCACAAATGAGAAATAGACTAAAAGGCTTTGATAGCCAGCGGTGGCACCAGTGCTTTTACCAAATTGGCTAAAGATCTGTATGAGCTCACTGTAAACGACTCATAATAAACAGAGCCATGGTTAGTCCGACTCCCTGGTTAGACATTACCCCCTAACACTGCCAGTGATATCTGTCGTCTGTCTACCACAATGACTTGCAAAACTTTTCTTGAAGGTTTGTTCCACATTGTTTCATTGTTCAGACAAAGATAATTTGTGGACAATGGACAAAGTAGAGGTACTTTAAACTAGGATGCTGTGACAGAAAATACATTGACGAAAGGGTGAAAGAGAGCCAGAGATCATGTAAAGGACTGATGATTTAGCTTCTAGTGTTTTCATATGTTTGTACTGTATGTATTAATATTACAAATAAGTTAAAGGATATGTTGACCAATATAGTTCAACATATGGGAAATCCACTTTTCTTGACAAGAGTTAGATGAGAAAGTTGAGACCCTGTTGTGTCTTTATGCTAGCTAGAAACAGCCAGTAAGCATAGGACAAAGACTGGAAACGGGGGGGCACTAAGAAGGTTATGGGTGGACAAAGCGGTTTCAAAAGACCATTTTTATTGCATGCGCATCAAGTTTCAAAACAACCCTATAGGCAGCATACATCCTACTTCATCGAAGTAAAATGGTAAGCTGAAATAGGTGGAGTAGCAAGTTCATCATATTTCCTAGTACAGTACACTTGGATCATCTTGCATTCTATTATCATGGAACAATACAGAAAATGGTTAAAGATTAGGGGTTCATATGACATTGAAAAGGTCAACAATTCACTTAAACAATAATTATGGTAATATAAAATTACAAAGCTACCTGACATGAAACCATAAGTCAGGCCACTGCATCTCTTAAGAACATATAGTGACCTGAGCTTGACTGCAACCAAAACAAATCTAAAATATTCCTTCCGGTCCACTGAAAATTTTAATTTCAGCTACGAACTTTAAATTCAATACTTTTTATGCTTATTAGTATGTCTCAGAGCTCTTTACAGTTTGTACAATATACAATATATTATACAATATATTGCCCTGGATAAGAAAACGCTCCACTGAAACTGATTATTTTTAAGTACAGATAGATGTCTGATGAAAACCATGTATTTCCAAATTTTTCACATGAACTGAAGGATTAAGTGTTACTTTATAGGTTAAAATCCACCTGCTTCTTAACCTAAATAAGCCATTTTAAAACTATTTGGATTATCTGAAAAATGCCTTGTCACAGAGCTGAAAACAGAGCTTTGTACTTAGCTCATGAAAAGTTTATGGAACAGGATTGCAATATTAGGTAAATAAACGTGCCATGATCTAAAGTGTTTCAAGCAAAGTGTAAAAGTGCTGCCATATAGAACCTAATGACAGAAACCATTTGAAGTTTGTTTAAGAAATCCTATGTTCAGACTTTCGTGTTACCTGCTGTTTGGCAAGTAAACTGAAACAACCTCTAACCTCTAAAACCTCTGATGCCAGCTTATAAATTCTGCAATGCACACCACTCTTCAAGCTTTGCAGACAAATTAACCCACTGAAACTCAAACAGACCAAACAAAGACTCAGATAAATAAGAACCACCATTCAGAATCAGATTAATTGAGAGTGACAGGTGAGTATTGATTAAGCAAGAAGTTACAGCTATTGATTGGAGGAAGGCGGAAGTCAGACAAGAGGCCAAGAGACATATTATACATTATACATTGATACAATTGAACGACAAAGGAAGAACCTACCGGGTCATGCTTTGCCATCGGACTCAGTAAAGAGTGCAGAGTGGAGCTGAGAGCAGGTGGGTGGAGCTTTTTTACATCCAGGCATTTACTCAGTCACAGATCAGCAGTTAGAGCACAGTGGTGCCACATTAAACATTTTCTAGTCCTTTTTTCTCTACTGTGTGTTTGTCACCTACCTTCACCCAAGCAACAACAGGTAGGCCTGCCTTCCCCCTCCCCGTTCCTGACTAAAACCTCCCAACTCCAGTTTCCATCATTCTCTCAATCTTTCATTCTTCTCCTCACAGAGACAGGCGTGCCCAGTGCTCCAGTTTCCCTCCTGGCTGACCAATTTCCGTGGTATCCAGAGACCGTCAAAGTTTGTATCACAGTATGAAGTCCCTTTATGGCTCAAATGACTTGACTCCACCAAGAAAATGTTATGTTGTATTGATATGCTTTCTTTGAATATCAGCATGTGTCAGACACACAGTAATGTTTAATTGTTTAATTATCATTATGTTAAAATGACCTGTAGGCTTCTCTGTGGGCCCATGAGGCCGGCACTCCAGGAGTGCCATATATCTGTCACCACTGTGACGGTGCAAGACAAACAAGCACAAACACACACACACACACACACACACACACACACTAATATTCAGTCGGCGCACATTTTCACATTTTGTGAAACAGTATTATTATGTTCACTACTATGTCACTACTATGACTGACAGCAACTAAGATATTGGGATCACCCCAACACACACACACACAAATCTAAAAAGTGTTGAATAAAAAGCTTTTAACATTATGTTTTTACATAATGACAGACAGAAATGTCAAAAATGTTTCAACCATCCTCAGTCTCACCTACAATTCAATTCCAGTTTAATGCAAGATATCTAATCTGTAAATTTAAATACTGGGAGGCGGGGTTTGTCACTGAATCCAGGAAATAAAGGAAATGATCAGTGTGTGTGCACATTTGTTAATGTGATACTATTTTAAAATGCTCACTCAGTCACTCTGCTTCTGTTTCAGGCTTCTACACGACATCCTGGCCATCCCTACAGTGGGACCTTTCTGCACACATATCACAGAAGTTTTTTCTGGAAACTTATGGAGCTGCCTTCCTCTGATGTCATCTTTCTCTTCTGTGTTCAATTTAAAATCCACTTTTCAAACATTCTCTAGTTCCTCTTTCAGCCCATAATGTTTCTCCAGTTTCACATGTTCATCTTTGTTCCAATTGCTGTCACCTGTGATCCTCTACAATGTTCACCACTTTCATTTTCTGTTGTCATTACCATAATGTCCAATTGATCAGTACTTGTCAGGGTCTAAAAATCCAACAACTTTATTGTGTCTCTTTTATTAAGCTTCACTCTGCTTACAATAGTTTTCTTCTCGGTGTGTGCTTTTCCTGCATCTTTCACCTATGTGGAACAATTTAGTTTGCAGTAGCTGTGTGATAAGGGGAGACCTCTGCCTCTATTGACTTTGTGCCTGTTTTTGTGTTTATAATATATTAAACAATCATAAATATAGGGCACTGTGATGGTCTTGAACCTGGTTGAGGACCTTTGTGGCATATTTCATCTACTGTCATACTGAATGATATACTGAGTTTCTGAGAAGCATCATGAGATATTCATTATGAATATGTGTTCACCATGTAACACATCTAGAGGGTGATATCTTATGCAATCTCTTCCTATGTGTATGCAGCCACTGGCCACTTCTCACATAGCAAGAGACTTGTGAGAAAATCCCCCTTCCAAACAACAGCAGATGATCTCTGACATTTAAGTTCCCACTGCTCAGATTTAGTCAGCGGTTCTGTCTCCCAGCATGACAGAAACCAAAAGGTAACTCAAACTTTAATATCCATCAGTGTTTTTTGCATTTACCAGGAACTAAAACTTAAACAGTCACATGTGAAGAGGAGGTGAGAAAAAGGAGGGGAACTTAATGTCACATTAAGAGAAAAGTGCTTTCTCAGAATTGAAAGTAAATTTCTAGTACTGACTTATTGATGAGAGTTTATATAACGTTAAAAAAGATTTTCCCAGAAAAGGTCTGGAGAAAAATCTGGGTAAAGACTGGCACAATGTACTGTAAACAAAAGAGACAAGTGAGGTGGTCAAGTTCATTCAACAGTAAACATCCCTTTAGTATTAGACAATTGTGTTTTTAATCCATTTTGTGATGAATGTTCATTATCGGGCAGTAGGAAAATCCAGATGTGCAGGCCTATGTAAAAAATGTAGGCCTTGCACATTGTCTACGTATTAGCAATGTAATAGCAATACTGACAGTCAGGATGTGAAGGTATTTCTCTGAGAATGGTCTCTGGATAAATAGTTGTTTTCACATTTTGGAGAAATTACTTTTAGCCAACATTAAAAAAGAAACTCATAAATTACATATCCACCCACATTAACCTCTATAAAACACTTTTCCTTAACTGACAAAGATGTGTGTATGTCATTAAGATGAGGTGTGGAGATACAATTCCATGGTCACTGTGGTTTGTCGACATCATAGATAAGAGACAGACACTCATCTGATAAGTTTGTAATGAGGTTATGGCTCTCTTAATGTCACTTTAGTTAACATGAGTTTATAACTTACTTACAAGGCCTTTTAAGACATAAAATAAAAATCTTAATTTCAGCCACAACCTGCATACAAGACTCATGATGCATAGAGTTATGAAGAAATTATATGTCTATGAAATAAAATCATGACTTACATCTATTAACAAATCATGTGCTGACTTACCTTTTGTTTCCCTTTATTCATGTTGGTTTTGCTTGTTAAACATATTAACTCACATTAACCCATCATTATCTGTATTTTCAGTTGTCCCTATCCTTCTGACAACCATCTTTACCATTGCACGCTTGGAAAAAAAATCACCTGCAATGGAGCCAACCACCTTGTGGTTTTTATAGACACACGTCATTACAGGAAAAGATTCAAATGCATGACTATAGTGTAGTCAAAAAGGCATGCACACACAAACAGATGCAAACAAAGACAACAGTGTGTCTGCTATTTGTTCGAGGGAATATTTTTCATAAACTAGGAAATTTAAATATTTAAAAAGGGTTATCCCTAAATGCTTCCCTTTCTGTTTGTCTGAGCTGTGCCAGCCCTCAACAGCAGTTCACCAAACACCATCTGCTTTGAGCATGGAAAGGGGAAAAGGAAAAGAGGAAGAAACGTGTTTAGTGAGAGACGTGAGAATGAGGGACGAAACTCGCAACAGCGTCATCTAGTCACAACAGGAAACACGTCATCTGTGAGGGAGGGGAGTGGAGCAAGAGAGGAAGGTATCTGTGTAAATTAAATCATTTCTTATTTCTGGCACAGATGAACAGTAACCACTTCAGTAAGAGAACAGCTGCCTCACTTTAGCCATCAATTATCTCAACTTTAATGTTAATCTGAACCATTACACAGAGTTGCTGAGGCTAAAAGATGTTTCTAAAGTCAAATTTTACTCACTGATGGAATAAGGGACTTTACTGGCGGCAACTGTGTGGATTATGACTGAAAGATAAAACCTCTCCAGACACCAGAAATGGACATGAGCAACAAGACCCCACTTCTTGTCTTCCTGGTTATCTACATAAACTGTGTGTCAGGTAATTAACAACTTTATATTCGGGGAAATGTTTATGAGTAAACCTAGTTGTTTGAAACCTTTATTTTAAAAATATTTCCACCAAAAAGGCAACAGGGGAAAGAAAGAGAATTTTACACATTTATCGCAGATTTTTACACTCTGGCAAATACTTCCCATAGTGGAAATAGGTGAATCTCTGTTCCCTTCACTAAAAACCCACAATGTCATAAGATGATATGAACAGATCCCATGAGTGATTTGAAAGATTACTGTATCAAAACCACACTTCCTTTTCTTCATCTGACCACATCCTTCAGAAAGCATTTCGGTAAAAAAAAAAATGTGCGCAGCTTTATAATTTTACATTTACAATTTGAGATCAAAACTGTACAAATGTCTCCTCTTTCTGCCATGTAATACAAAACTTATCTCATCTTAATTCCTGCTTTTTTTTCAGTGGCTAGACTGGACATGCCTCACCTTAACAAACTGACGGTGAATATTTTGGATGGGGAGGTAATAGTACTTTGGAATCATCCTGTAGACGCTCCCCCAAACTCCAAGTACAATGTACAAATGGCAAAGTATGTTTAACTTAAAAATATCCATAATAACACATTCACTTCAGAGTTACAGTGTTCTGCACACCAACTTCATATAATTTGCAATTACATTTTTCTATTTACATTTTTAACATTTATGTTATTCATGTCCATTGGTTTATATCATTTACCAGAGAAAATTGCTAAGTCTGACTTTTATTGAAATGTTGGATTTTATACAACTTTTTGTCATACACAAATTTTGATCCTTTCCTTTTGGTGACTGGTGTGTTTTCTGTCCTCAGGTACTTTGATGAATGGGCCATGGTGGCCAGCTGCACAGGGATCACAAACACCTACTGTGACCTCAGCAGCCATATACATGACTATGATGCTGGCTACAAGGTCAGAGTTAAGCTGGTCGCAGGAGATGATGAGTCTGAGTGGTCAGCCAAGAAATTTCTGCCAAATACAAGTAAGCATAGTTGTATGTTATGTAATAATTTAGGCACAATATAGGGTTGATTTCTTACCATTTTCTGTTCCTATAGGTGATTTGCAGCCTCCGTCCTTCACTTTGAGGGCTACTTCCAGCACTCTCACAGTTTATGTTCACGAAAAACCCATTCTAAAAAAACTCTTTCATTATGGGGTCATCTACACCATCTACCTGGAGGAGAGAGGAGAATATACTAAGGTGGGCATTAAGTTTAAACACACAAAATGTGAAATAATGTCAGAAAACACAAGTCTGGGACTAATTGTAACAATCTTCAATTGATTGGCAAAGTTTTTACAACACAAGCAAATACATTAGACAGCAATGTTGTCTGTGAAATGGTTGTTAATCACTGCTACTAAAACATGTCTATATATTAAGTCAAACTCTACAACAATGCATTGTTTTCACATGCATTGTTGAAGAGTTAAACTACACTAAATTAAACTAAATAATACAATACAATATTTAAACTATCTAATCTAATCTAATGTCATACTTACCTGCCTGACTGAACTTCTGAAACTTACTCATCCCAGGCTATATTGTACAATGTGGTTCATACTGTACAGTGCCTTGATCTGCATGGCATTTTTATTTTTACCCCATAGAATACCACAGCATACCTAAAAGATGATGTGGGAGAGGATCAGAGGACTAAGACTTTCAGTTCTCTACACTGGGGGAGAGAGTACTGTGTCAGCCTCAAGGTAGAGGGCAATGGAGCTCTCGCAAAAAGCAGTGTGTCCCATAAAGAGTGTCTGCTGCTACCAGAACAAGGTAAGAAAAACAATATAATGATGATGCACAGTTAAGAGACAGCAGTGTTGAACAGCAGTCAGACCCAACAATAAAATAAACATGAGATACAAATGTTAGTTGCTGCTAACAGGAATGGCTCACAGCTGACACAGAAGATATAAGGAGAAAAAAGTCACAATATGCAAATGTGGAAATCATCTTGCTATGCGATAGTTAATTTTGCCATGATGACATACACAGACTCACATTATGAAAATAATAACCTACATGTAATAATCCTGAAATTAATAGTTTGACGTTTTGGGAAATATACTTTTTTGCTTTCATGCCAAGAATTTAATAACAAGATCAATACCACTCACATGTCTGTGCACTAAATATGAGGCCACAGAACAGCAGCTGGTTAGTTTAGCTTGGCATAAAGAGTAGAAACGGGGAAACAGCTAGCCTGGCTTTGATCAAAGGTAACAAAATTGTCCTCACAGTAATTAACACAACCTTGTTTGTATAATCCTGCACATTTTTTTTTTCTACAGCGAATGACAAGAAGCACATTTTAAAATGTCAAACTATTCCTTTAAGCCTAAATTTAAAGTTTGTGATAAAGGAAGATTGTGTTGCCTTTGGCGAAAGACTTCCAATTATATCAACCTCACAACATGTTCTGTTTTTGTTACTTCCAGAATGGTTCATAACTGCTGTGTCATGCCTGTCTATTCTGGGTGTGTTGGCCTTCATTGGTATCATGGCAACCGCCTTCCAGTGTTACCTGAAACTTCCAGAGAAAACACCTGCTGCATTGGTATGTATATCAAATTAAATACTGGGACAAATTTCAGTTACGCAATCTTGTACTGTCAACTATGTGGAAAACAGAACCAAAAGTTGGCAAAAAGATAAAAAAAAGCAAAAGGAAATGACTGAGTTGGTTTTAAATACCCTCTTAAAATTCTTGATATTAGCCTTGCTGAGAGGGTTCAGCTGGTCATAACTAGCTTTGTTCCTAAAAGTGATTTCATAAAAACACAATGAATCACAGAATAACCTGTCTTCTCTTTTCACCAGAAATCCCCTGTAAGTGGCTGGCTTCCACTCTCTGTTAGAGAAGGTACTATGGAGGTTGTTCATGGAGGCAAAGGATGGTTCCTGTCCAGTTACAGGAGAGAAGTGAAAGACCCAGTGACTCATGTTACGGTAATAGAGGACAGTGAAGAGGAGGACAAGAGGTCGAGCATGGACAGTGGGGTCAGCATGGAATCCAACTCTGCAGCAAACAGCAGAGGAAGTCCTCCAACGAGACAAGAGGACAGTGGCTGTGGGAGCTTGGGAGGACCAGAGAGCTCCACAAGCAGTCAGACAGATTACCCTATGCAGGAAGGGAGGAGTGATACCGACATAGCTAGGAAGAGGGAAGATAGCGGGGTGGGGCTTGGCTGCCAGCTTGGTTCTCTTTCCATGAAACTGGATGAACAGGACAGTGGGTCTCTAAAGGAGGCTGTTGCTGGGGGTAATTATCGCAGCCAGAGCCACTCAGTAGTGCAGATCAATGTCAGTGATGATGAGGAGATGTTTAAACAAATGCTCCCGGGCTCAATTTTGGCAGAAGTGGTCACAGGCTACAGGGCTGGGCCTCAATCGTGTATCTGCTCAGGAGCAGGTCAATGCAGTTGGTGCCACAAACAAGGCCATTATGGAACTGAAGTTATCAAACAATACAAGACTATGTGTATAGACAATGGACTACTGAGTGGCAAATGTGATTTTGTGGACTCTTACAAAGGAGCGCTTACATTTTCAAGTTATTCTGAACAAATGCAAATGGACACTGTCACGATGGATGACTTAGAAACAACTTTTATACAGCTGGGGGAGACTTTCCCTCTGCTAACAGCTCTGTCACCGCTGCCCATAGTGGAGGGAGGGCATGACTTCAATATGAACAATGTGGCCCTCTCTCTTTGTGACGTACAGCTGAAAACTGACTGATGCACTGTAGGATGAAACAACGCTATTTATAAAAGCGTGCGCTATGCTGGAGCGATTATACTCCTTTTTCCCACTTGACCTACTGTTTCAATGATGAAATAGAAGCATGAGTTGGTATTTGGGAAGTAGAAATCCTCCAGTATTGAAAATCTGAAGGAAAAACTGGGAAACTCTACGTTGGAAACAAAGCAAGCAACAGGCTGTTATTGAACATAGGAAGTAAGTGGGTTCGACCACACAGCTGTTGGCTGTTAGCTGTTGGTTTGAGTCTCAAGAGCTTCTAGAGACGACAAATGCAACATCAGAGATTATACAACCGTGTCTCACTGGGTATATATTTACATGTGAGTGTGCCGGAAGTGAAACTGCTGTGGGGGGGACTGCAGAGAAACGGTTTGACAGTTACGTGCTTTTGGACATTTTGCGATTTCTCCCTGCCAACAATGACACTCTATGTCAGTAACCCATAAAATACTTGTGAGCCACTTTAAAGTAGATGAGTTTCTCATTTGTCACTAATGTTGTCAGATAACAACAATCATTTGGATATCAGCTGATGTCAAACAAAGGCAGAATTACGGAGCGAACATTTTTGTCCTCATTTTCAATGATGCGCAGGACCTTTTGCAACAGCTTCTTTTTAATGTTCTCTGACTCAGCAAGAGACATGCTGACGTATGTGTCTTAAACTGCAGCACCGTCTTTCAGGTACTTCCCCATTTAAAATATTTATTAGATGTTATGAAAAACTATTTATTTGTTGTGTATTATTGTAAATACATATGACTTTGCTCTTCTACATGTGATTCAAATAAACTGTTTCACTGAAATCCTCTGTAAATTCCATACACTCAGAAAAAAAAAACCCCAAACAGTAAATAAATAGCACAATGATGTTGATTTCAGAAACAATGACTCAAAGAAATAAGCAAACATGAGGAAAACCCTGAAACAACACCATACAACTGGAAAATAAACATTACATATAGCTTAGCTGTTCTTGGGATTCCCACATGTAAATTGTGTACAGGAACCAGGGCAGTGGTTTCAAAGCTTCTAAACTAAGAAACAAACACTTCCTCTTTCAGCTTCCACCATGTTTAAAAAAAAGTCCCGCTTCACCCTGATAGCAAAGCAAGCGAATATTGTCAACAGGGCTGAATTCTCAGGTAGTCAACATTTATCTCAGTGAAATAATAACTGTTGCGTAAATGTCTCTTTTTATTGGGATGAAGCAGATCCTTGGCAGCAGTAAGAAAATCATGTGACCTACTGTGCAGCATAAAGTACAGGGGAAGTGAGACAACTTTTGGCAAATCCTTCTTCGAACTGCAAAGTATCACATGTTACTAGTTTTACAGTACATGTCCACATGATTACCAAGTGTAGATCATAGTTCACACATCTTTTTTTTAATTTTTGGAGCCTTCAATCCGTGAACTTCTGCAATGACACGTTGTTTTTCCTAATTTATAGTTTTATAGTTAAACCCAGATGCTTGTGTGGCAGTTGGTGCTTATTTGATTAACTGATTTGTTTGGTATTATTCAACACAATAAAGCACAATAAAAAACTGAAATGATAAGGGTCTTATAAGGTAGCTCCTGCATTTTATAAATACATTTATGCACACAAAGCACTGCAAACCTGGGGCAGGTATTTTCTGGGATTCTGTGCAAAATATAATGAAGCTGCCATATCTGGCAAGTGCTCTTTACCAAATACTTAAGGCCAACAGGATACATACACATTGCACAGAAAATAGGAGGAATCTGGTGCTTAATTGGGGGCCCTTTACAGTTTAATCTGGCCCGGTTACCCATGATAGTGTAATTCTATCACATTTTATTTTGAGGACACTATTTTATTTAGAATCTGTCAAATTAAGCAGTGACATTAACTAAATCCTAAAATCAAATTACACTGAACAAAATTATATGTACATAAAAGGCCTATTTCTCTCAAAGATTGTTCAAAAATCTGTGTTAGTGAGCACTTCTCCTTTGCAGAGATAATCCATGCACCTCACAGGTGTGGCATATCGAGATGCTGATGAGACAGCATGGTCATTGCACAGGTGTGCCTTAGGCTGCCCACAATAAAAGGCCACTCGAAAATGCTTGTGTCATTTTTGAGAGTAAAAGACCCCAATAACCAAGAGCAAAAAGTTGATCTGTTCGTTGACACCTGGCTGCATCACTCATTTCAGTCTATGGCTCTGGGCTGTAATTCATGCATATCCAATCATCAGCAACTGCCAGTAGCACAGCATGAGTTAATGCAGATTGTACACAGCCAAATGACATTGAAAATCAGCACAGCTGCAAGTTGTCGCCTAAATATGGATTCATCACATTTCAAAAATGAAAATGGCAACATTAGGCTATCAGAGAGGGCTACTGTGTGAACAAAAATTGCTAATGCACTGTACTTTTTGAAAAACAAGATGTGAATTTTGGAAACCAGATCAAAGTCATTTCTGCTAGATTAGAAAAAGGTCATGGAGGTTTTTACAGGAAGTGTTTTGTACTAGCCAGGCATTGAATTTGCCTTTCATGACTAAGGCATTGTAACAGACTCAACCTTTACATTTTATGTGGCATAGCTCTAATATAACTATAAAGGAAGAAATGCAGAGAAAGGTTTTCAAACATTGCAGCCCTATAGGTGTATTATGTGAAATATTGCATCAGTACAGAGAAATCAGAGGGGGGAGTTTGAAGTCATCTAAAATCATTTCTATTCTGGTCATGAAAAATCTTTCTAACTTGTCTTGTGAGATATGACCTAAGTTGACCTTTATTCACCTTATTGTAGGCAGTTAATTTCAGAAAAAAAACATCATAAACAGAGACATGTTTTGGTTTCATTAAAGGAAAAACTATGAGACATCGGTTCCACCAACCATAGAAAGTATCAAAAAGGTAGTAGATATGTGACTTTGGAGGGAAGTCACCTGCAGCTTACAAGAAAACTGATCTGCCTGGTTGCTGTGGTTGAGCTGCTGATATTCTGCCTTCGCCTCAAACGTTCTCACCAGCAGCAGAACACATTCATTTCCCTGTGGTGTGGGTGTGTGTCTGCAGACTCAAATTCACACTCAAAAACAGACAAAAGTGAAATTGCAAGGAAGAACACAGTATTTCTAAATGTATATACCACATTATTTTTAGTTCATAATTTTACAATAATATCAACATGTACAACTTTGCATACACAGTAGCATGTAATGCCTCTCTATCCGTTTCAAGACAAAGTGGGCAACTCAAGACACAATTAAAAAATCAAAGATGGCCAAGAGAGAGTGATATGGTTCAAAAGCATGACATCACACAAAAACGTTAAAAGTAATGTAAAAACAAAACAAAAAAACACCATATCATAACATTGACTTCCCTTCTCAGTATTCAGGTTAAAACATTAACATGAATTATAACAGCAAAATAAAAACAGGACCAGATAACATACAAACTAAAAACAAGATAATGCGTAGGAAAGTGGCAGACGAGGGGTGTGCCTTCCATGGTGATTGCCAGAATCAACTGCCACCTAGTCAGCTATCATTTCGTGTAGCTGCTGATGGAGAAAGGAGGAGGAGACTTCTTTAAGCCGACTTTGCTGTAGATAGAGAGATCAAACACACCAAGCTTACCTATACAACCATGAAGCAATTATACAAGAATCAATAAAAGGTTGTATGTGAAAGGCCTGTAGAAAAATCCACTTACGTGAGCACTTTATCTTTCAATGACAGCTCTATAGAGGGATAAAAGGAGACAGAATGGATATGCATTTCTAAATAACAACAGCAAGACAGATTCATCATATTGTAGTCTTAATGTTGGTTGATGTTGTCCAGTGCCAACTATGTGCATGCCAGTTTTACAAGGTGAAAGTATTTTAAAGACTATTTTCTTAGGTGTAGTTCCTATACTACATGAAAAGTGTTCACAGGGGCCTTTAGTAGGGGTGTGACAAGACATTTAGCTCACGAGACAAGATGAGATTTTAACAGTATTTTTAAGAAATCTTCAATGCCAAATTAAAGGTTCAGTGTGTAATATTTAAAGTTAGTAATTTAGCTGACCCTTTTATCCAAAGCGACTTACAATTGCTATATATCAGAGGTCACACGCCTCTGGAGCAACTAGGGGTGTCTTCAAATCTCCACCCTCATATTTATGAGGATCTATTGACAGAAATGCAATATAATATACACTCACCTAAAGGATTATTAGGAACACCTGTTCAATTTCTCATTAATACAATTATCTAATCAACCAATCACATGGCAGTTGCTTCAATGCATTTAGGGGTGTGGTCCTGGTCAAGACAATCTCCTGAACTCCAAACTGAATGTCAGAATGGGAAAGAAAGGTGATTTAAGCAATTTTGAGCGTGGCATGGTTGTTGGTGCCAGACGGGCCGGTCTGAGTATTTCACAATCTGCTCAGTTACTGGGATTTTCACGCACAACCATTTCTAGGATAACATGGATCCATCATGCCTTGTTACCACTGTGCAGGCTGGTGGTGGTGGTGTAATGGTGTGGGGGATGTTTTCTTGGCACACTTTAGGCCCCTTAGTGCCAATTGGGCATCGTTTAAATGCCACGGCCTACCTGAGCATTGTTTCTGACCATGTCCATCCCTTTATGGCCACCATGTACCCATCCTCTGGTGGCTACTTCCAGCAGGATAATGCACCATGTCACAAAGCTCGAATCATTTCAAATTGGTTTCTTGAACATGACAATGAGTTCACTGTACTAAAATGGCCCTCACAGTCACCAGATCTCAACCCAATAGAGCATCTTTGGGATGTGGTGGAACGGGAGCTTCGTGCCCTGGATGTGCATCCCACAAATCTCCATCAACTGCAAGATGCTATCCTATCAATATGGGCCAACATTTCTAAAGAATGCTTTCAGCACCTTGTTGAATCACAGCCACGTAGAATTAAGGCAGTTCTGAAGGCGAAAGGGGGTCAAACACAATATTAGTATGGTGTTCCTAATAATCCTTTAGGTGAGTGTGCATAACTATGTTTCCAGACCACTAGACACCACTAGATAAGTAAGTTAGCAAGTTAGAAAGTATGTTTTTTGCTTGTAATTTGGGTGAAATGAACTCATCCAAGTTCTACTCACTTTTTTTCTTGCAGCACTTTTTGCATTTGTGCTTGCAGCAGAATTGTACAATGGCAATAGTGAAGAGAATCGCCAGGATCCCAAAGCCCACAGCAATCCCAACTGCCGTTGAGTTTAAGCTGCTCCCTGCAAATACAAATACAGAGAGGTGATTAGATTATAGCCGTAGCTTACAAGCACTTAGAAGAACAATAAACAAGTCAACTGAATGACAAAAAGGGTACACTATTCCTGATATAAATGATTATAGACTGAAATAGTCATCTGGCTGACTGCCTGGGCCTAATTAGATCAATATATATTTGTTCATTATGAATAAATATTTACTCTGATGAAATGAGATTGGGAAATCAATCTCTGGGAAAGATGCTGGCTCTGCCTTCATTAGCATTCTTTGGAGAGACACTGAACTGACAAGTAAGGAGGGGGTATAAGAGACAAACATACAACTGCCATTTGACATAAACAGCTGGGATTTTTTGATTGTATTGTCCTTTAGTTTTCTCTCTTTCTGTCTCCTGATACGTAGTTTTCTACGTACATATCAGGAGATGGAGAACTATTTACTAAGAAACTTTCTTATTTTAATTCCCTCTGTCTTAGCTTACGTTTCAAGCAGCATCTGCACTGTATACGTACATGGAGTAATTACAATAGTGCCTGGTGGCCATGCAGGTTTTAATGACTTTCAAAAAATGTTCTAAGTTATCAGCTAACACAATGACAATCTATTTATAGTTACAGGAAATAAGCAGAGCTCAATGACCCAACCCACCAAAGCATTAAAAAACACTGAACCCAAATAAGAAAACACCAGGAACAGCAACGTTGTAAAACACATAAATCTGAATCACCAGCACATTTTTAAAAGTTGTTTGTGTGCATCACAGTTACTGTAAACATTATTTAAATCTCAACTGAAAGACTCTTACCGCCATTCCCCATAGCTGACAAGTCAGGATGAGCAATGTTATGCCTTGTCTTCTCCCCTTTTCCCTGTCCGTTTGGTGTTCAGCTCTGTCACTCACTTACTTTACTTTACATCAGTCTTAATTAAATGATTTGTCTTGACTGTGAAGAACCAAAACAGAGTACTCTCTCTTCTCCTTCTTTGTCTGCATCTACCAGTCCATGTCCCCATACCATTCATTCTTTTAAACTAGTCCATCTTCTTAGTCTGTCCTGCCTGTTTTGCACCCTCCCCCAATGATCAAATGTTAGAACAAAGTGGATCTGACATCCTGTCATTCTCACATGGACAGTCATGCTTAGCAACCCTTGAACCCTTTGAAACTGGGCAGTGTAAGAACTTTTCACAAGACATTCACCCTTTTGTATGACTGTCTCACTGAGATCCAACAGGAGACTCAAACACAACTAGAAAATCTACAACATTGTGGTCTTGTCAAGCACCAGAGCAACTATCTTGAACCTTGACTATGGATCTGCCCTTTTTTTGTCATGTTTCAATAGCTCCCAATGGCAGCTTCTCTTTTCCCCTCTTTAACAAATTATTAACAGACAGCTAGGTAACACCTGAATCAGGTGGTGCATGGGGCCTCCTGTTGGATAACTGAGTTATTACACTCCTTGATTGTCAATGTTGAAAATAACAGCACAAACACAAGATGAAACTACAGTGTTGGGCAGGAAAGAGTACCGAAACAACTGACTCAAAACAAAGTACTCCTATGTCTCACTCTGACTCACAAAAAACTTGTTTAAAACATTACAAATCCAATCAGAAAGAGGTTTATTGCCAAATAGTATTTCACACATGAGGAATTTGCCATGGTGATTAGGGGGTAGACATATATAATATTTACATCCTATTTACATGTGTAAACATTTACAGGATATATTGTAAAGGGGGTGGGTGGGAGGTGAGAACCAGTGTCAGTGTCATACTAGATACTTTCTTGCTGTTGAATTTGAAGGGTAGACAGACTTTCTTGAGTGTCTCCCTCTGACAATTCTGCATCACTGAACGCATAGAATTACCCACAATCTATAGTTTCGAATATATTGTGGAGGGGGAGGGGGGTACTGTAGTTACTTACCAAATACAGAACTGAATTAAAGTAAAAGGCCTGCATTCCCTTTTATGCTTAGGTATAAATTGCGTCTCCCTCTCAGCTGTTCATGGTTGTTGTATGAACCTCTGAAAAGTGTACTGAACCTTGTAGCTAGCTAGTCTAACAAACTCTGGAGTTTTACCATCAAAAGTGGAAAACATAATGTGAGAACATATAAACATAGTGGTTGTCATGCAATGATTAGCAATCACTACAACACTAATGTACAAAACTAATGTATCTTAGTAAGTAGTACCATTGGAAAAGTTGTAGAAAGACAGGACTAATCAATGAGTTCCGAGGGCCCATGGTTTCCTGTCATTTAATCTGTGTAGGCGATTCACACTCTGACATCACCAACCACACCCAATGTGTTGAAGGCTTACTTCCATTTTTCAAAAATTTATCTGTCAAGATGGCTCTGTACATTACACTGATAGTACGTGACTAAGTTCTTGTTCTGGTAAATACTTCTGGTGGCCAGAAATGAAAATGCCTTTGACGCCTCTACATTCATCTGAAAGTTAAGTTGGTTCCCCCTTCCATCCACCACATGTACAGAGTCAGCAATTCCTTTTTACCTTTCTTCCATTGTTTATATATTTATCTACTTTGCACTTTGGTCCAGATTGAAACTGACTGGATTGCCATGAAATTTTGTCCAGACATTAGTGATCCTCTGACTTTTCCTCAAGTGCTGCAGTGATGTTAAAATTATAATTTTGGTTTATGAAGAAATACCTGCAAAACTAATGTTGTTGCCATGAGTGCTAATTAGCAATTAAGATGGTAGTGGTGAAAGAGTAAACAAGCATCTCATCTTTTCTCCTAAGGCAGTTGTAGGAGCAACAATTGAGATCTTAAGCTGATGATACATGGGCATCTTTTTGAGCAATGTTGCCGGGCAATCTTGCTAGTGGCAAGTCCGACTATGCTCTCTCAAGAGTTAGAGAGAAGACTATTCTGAGCATTTTGGACAGGGCTGTGGAGTAACGGATTACATGTAATGGCGTTACTTAATCAGGATCATAGACGGATCAGGATCATAGACTGTATATAAAAAGATCAGGATACAAAAATAAAGTAACTGTATTCCGTTACAGTAGGCTACTGAAAATACAGATGTAATCAGATTACAGGTAGCTTTTGTAAAAACAGGGATTACATGTGGATTACACTGAGTCAGTGAACTCTTTTAAGTCCCTTCATAAAACATACTTTTATAGGAGAGCCTGTCCCGATCTTATTTGACTTTATTTTATCCCTTTTATTTTATTCTATTTTACTAATTTTATATTTATCTTAAACGTGTATTTTAGTCTTTTCAATGTTTTCATGCTTTATTGTATTGTTTTTGTATTATTGTCTCTTGGTATTATTGTCTTTACACTTGTTAAAGCACTTTGTAACTTGTTTTTGAAAAGTGCTCTACAAATAAAGATTATTATTATTATTATTATTATTTTTATTATTATTTGATCTTAAAGTTTCCACAGAAAACGGGGTACTATTTGCTATTTCCGTTTATTCCTGTAAACTAAGGAGGGATCTGTTACAGATATTGATTGGCGTGTAGCCAGTAGTTGAATTTGGTTACGTCCCTACCCCGTCCTGCAGACTCTGTGCGGACTAGTTCCAGCTCTCAGTGAGTGAACACGGAAGCGGGAGCTGAGACCGAGCACAGCCTCCGAGACCGACGGAGGCCAGTTTGACCACTGGGAGTACAGTACGAAGGTGGTTTTCTTGACGATTTGGCTCTTGTTACCCCGGGGCTGAGTCTACTAATGAAGGTTGTGTTCGGACTTGTTGAAGTCGTGTTCACTGGGAGGCTGCAGAGCGCAGTTTCGTTGCCTGCTCGCCCGGCGCTCTTCTGAGCTAATTAGGTAATGGCAGCTAGTTAGCTGACTTGATAGTAAGTAAGTAAGTAAGTAGTAAAGCTATCTGCCCATCAGAGGAATCACAGATATAAATCACAGAGTTGAGGCAGAGGAGCAGGGGAACATCAGATATAAAACCAGAAAAAATGATCCACATTCAGGAAAATCAGTGAATAAAGTTGTGCTTTCAAACTTTAATCAGTGGTCCCCGATCCCACAAAATCAAATTTTTCAGCAGTCATAAAAATTAAGAAAGCTTTTCATTGGACGCTAAATTAAATTAAATTAATGAAGGAACCACAGTGCAGGATGATTCATCAACATTTTCCAGGAAATAACACACTAAAATCTCAATAAGAATACCTACAAAACAACATTTTTTGTCTTTGATGGGCCAGATACTGCCATGTGTCATAGGCCTATAGGCCCACTGCAAGACATAGCCTATCATATATAAAAACATTTAAACATTGATTTAGATTTCAGGTTACATTACTTTTATTTTGTGGTACTTGGATTATGTTACTGATTACATTTTGTAACAAGTATAGTAATTGTACCGGATTACATTTTTAAAGTTACCCTCCCAACCCTGATTTTGGACACAACCTTAGAGGCTGCACCTGGCAATGAAAAGCATTTTGGGTGACCAGATTGCAATGAGATAATGCTTGATCACGTGAAAATACAGGTGTACATGCACCAGGGAGTTATTAAGGACGGATTGTGACCCGAATGGCAGAGCTATGCCAAAACAATTGTGGGTTTTTTACATTTTTTACTTTCTTCACAGCCGAAGCACTGAGACTGAGTGTCTGATTTGCTACGGAACATTAAACTGAATTTTTGAAAATTACCCATGGAAAATAGGTAATTTTCTATTTTTTTAATTTTCTAATTTACTTCTCTTTAGCAAAACAGCCTCATATACTTACCTTTTTTTAAACACAGGCATCCCCTGACAACCCAGTTTTTAACGTGACAATGCTATGAACTGTGGGCAGTTCCCTCAAGTACTGTGCAGAGATGTGTTCTTACAGAAAGTGTGCATTAGGGCTCATAAAGTCTGTGAGACAGCCCTCATGCACTTCGCGATTTGACTCGGGCAGCCCTCAAAGTCCGTGAGTGTGGAGATTGGGATTCAGCCATAGTGACCACATGCAACACCAGTGTGAATGCAAATGCGTTGTCTATCCGCAGTCTCCGCACACATGGTCCGAAATACGTAGCTACTGGCCGCAGTCTCCCGTAAATAAAATCCAACAGTCTGCCTACAGTGTTGTGCATAAACGTGCTTAAACCGCAGACTATTTAAACAACAGCGCTGATCATTGAAGGTGCTAATGTCTTTGGTGAACTGACGTGTCCATTTGTGAACGTAAAACTTAAAAGTAGAAGTAGCATTCCTTGATATGGATGCACTGAAACTTTTTAAACATCAATATGACAGTAGATTAGGCTATAGGTTATGTCATATGCCCTTTTGTGTATTTCAGGTGAAGAATCTCACATATTTATTTCTTGCAACAAATAAGAATGTGACAGGCTGGTCGTGACCAGCAGATATGGCAGCCTACTAAATGAAGACCTGTTTGGGAGCTGAAAGAGACGGTTCTCTGAAAGGAACAGAGCCATAAGATAGGGCTCCCTTCAAAGAGCTGGAATCCCCAGTTCAAACACATGTTTTCTTCACAATCAAGTTTGTCAATAAAAGCCACATTCATTTGCGGTAAACCTAAATATTTAAGGGTAATGATTCCTTTATTTAGTTTAGCTGGTGCCATAGAATGGATTATTTATCTCCCTTAATTAAAAATGAGACAAACCCTGCATTAAAGCTAGGGTAAGTATCTTGGAGACACTAGCAAGAGATGCTGGGTTTTGAAAATATCCAAACGAAAAATCCCACCCACTCCCTTCTGTCCTTCCTGCTTCAAATCCACTCCCCCAAAACACATTTTAATGCACAGTGAGTGCACAGGCAGACAGGCAGGTAGGCCAGCCAATACATGCTTATTACAGCCATGAGACCGCCACAGATACCAGATGTTTTTCCAGTGCATTTGATTTATTGATTGCTGTAGGGATGTAAAGAGGATTTCAACAAATATAACAAAAATGGTTCTGATATAAAATAATGAAATACATGAATAATGTCATATGTTGTCTTTGATGATAGGCCTAATGATTGTTTATTTTGGTGTCTGTAACTTTTTCCTGCTTTCTGAAAAAAATCTTATGAATTGTTTCTTCAAATAATTATATTTCCTAGTTTTTTAAAGCTCCATTTAAATTCATTCCCTTCAGATTAATTTAGTTAAGCATAAAGACAGGAAACAGGGTGAAACAGCTAGCCTAGCTCTGTCTAAGGGTTGGGGTAGCCACTTTCAAAAGAGGGGGAAAAAACATTCATGTACAGCTGCAACCTTTTTTTTTTTTTTTTTTTTTCAACTATTAAATTAATTGCAAACTATTTTGATAATCAATTAATCAGTTTGAGTAATATTTTTTAAGGAACAAACAGTCAAATTTCTCTGATGTGAATATTTTCTGATTTCTTTTCTCCTCTGACAGTAAACTCAATATCTTTGGGTTGTGGGCAAAGCAAGACATTTGAGGACGTCAGTTGTTTGAGAAACACTGATCAACAGTTTTCACCATTTTCTGACATTTCATACACCAAACCACTGATCAATTAATCAAGAAAATAATAGACATATTAATCAATAAAGATAATTGTTACAGACTAAATGTAGTGGATCTGTGAAAACCCACAACAGTGCAAATAAATCCATGCAGACTGTATCCCTGAAGTCTGATGTTATATTTCATAAATATGGCTATTACAATTCAGTAGAAATGTAGATGAAATACACAAATTATGAATAGTGGGTCAAGTATCAGTTTTCACAGATGTAGCCTATACTTGCGTGTCTGTGTGTTTATGAGCGGTAACAGCAAGGAAAAGAAATATTTTCAGGAAATCCTTTTGGGATATCTTGGCAAGATGGCATCACATTTCCAGGAAATAATTTCACCTTACCACCACATCCCACGGAGAAGTGTTACTGATCCTGTTTCCAGTGATCAAGGCAATAATAGATTGTCAGGCTGCAAAGCCCTCTATCTATCATGATATCATCTATCACTATGTCATGACAACTTGATTGCTACAGATTCACGCAGCCTACTTAAGTTGCATAACTAGTGATATAATTCATATTTCTCAGCAGACACCACAATACTTCCTTATACTGTAAACCTATTCACTTAATATTGTCAGTCATGTATGGTGGGCAGCAGCTGACACAATGACACCAGTTTCAAAAAATTTTTTGTGTTCCTTAAGGTAAATGATGCATGACTTCGGTCACTTGAATTGGTGTGGATTATTTCTGGAATATCTACACAATTAAACCTCTTGATCTAATTTAAATGCCTGAGATAAAAAGATTCTGGAATTAAATATATAATAAATTTATACAATTTTGGAAGAAAAGTGTTTATTATCACAGACATTCTAGGTTGAGCTTGAATATCTCTTAGTTTTATCCAGTTTAGTCATTTATGTTTTTACTTCTCCTTCTTCTGTCCCATAACCAGGAAATGTCATTCATATTTTCCAAGTTCCGTTTCACTCTATACTTACATAAATATATCACATAACTGACCAGAATACCATTAGCTTGAAAAGAATTTGGCCCTTTGAGCCACTTTTCTTTTGAACATTAAAAAATTTATAATAATATTTGTGTCATTTTCAAGAAAGAAAAATCAGTTAAAAACATGCAAACAGTGTGAGTTTCACAGATGGGACTAAGACAACAAATATTGTTTATAGTCAAGGTAACATGAAATGTGAAGGTGTTAATTATTAACCAGTTATTTTTCAATCCGCACTTCCCCAAACGTTTCTCCAGCTTAATATCAAGTTTCACAAAATACACACCTCTGTGGACAAAGGAAGCGTTTGGGTGCCTTGACTGGTGGGTAGTTGGTGGCGAAAAGGCTTTGATGTTAAGCTGAGGTGCTGGGCGTGTGTATGTGTGTGTGTGTGTGTGTGTGTGTGTGAGAGAGAGAGAGAGAGAGAGAGAGAGAGAGACAGGAGGGGGGGGGGGGGCAGATAAATTGTTTGACGTAGAAGTGGAGGGCAGAGAGGTGGGTTGAAGGAACTTTGAAGGTTGCTCCCTGTTAAAGCAATAAAGGTTAGCTGAGAAACTCTTTAGAGAAAGATGCTGAATTTTGCTCACTGACCATCACACGCTTTCTGGACTAGGAGTGACAGGGTGACAGCTACTCCACAGGTGAGAAAGAGTACAATGCTATGAGTCTGCTTGTGTGTATCATCTGAATGATGTCTGCTTGTGTGTACCAAGGCATCTTGATAAGTAATGTTTGTATCACATTTCTTTGACAACAAAATCATTGTTGGGAGAATAGAAGAATGAAAGGTATACTATATGAGTGGTAGTTGATTTTTATACACGTGGTTGTGTTTTACAAACTCAGCCAACTCAGGAAAGAACTTTGATCCATCTCTAATCAAGTTTCCTAAACTTTTGTGAACCGCCAGCCTGATAAGAACTCGTAATGATTTAAAGGAGAGGTCCAGATTTTAATCTGCATTATCAGCCACCTTTTTAAAGTTTATTGCCAATGGTTTTCAATGGTTTTAATAATGTGTTTTGCCAGTAAGAGATCAGATTTGTATTCTAATCGGACTACAATGGTTTTCCATATTCATGTTTCTTTTGCTTTGTTCAAAATTGGTCTTGTAACCAAAATGCTTCAAATGCTTCAATCAACATTTTGTCGCAGACATTTGTACAGAATTTGAATCTGTTGCTGCACTGTTTGCAAGTTAATGAGAAAATAATATTTTCCTAAGATGCTGTTAGAGAATAAGTAATGTAATTGTTTGAAAATACTTTAACTTCAATTCTCTTAGTTGGAACATATTCTTAATTACATTGTAAATACAAAAATAGCAATAGCCCTACATGGATCTATTAATATGTAACCCATCTGGACTATGAACAGTTCAGGAAATCAGCAGTCTCTTTAGTTGTCCTTGAGCTTTACATGCACCCAGTTTCAAAAATAAACACCCCTGATTTTAGCAGCAACATGTTGTTTCACTGACAAAGAAAACCAACAAACGTCATTAGTCTGATATGGACTGTGTTTTTGGCTGTCGTGCTGTGAGAGCTGATGAACAAAATTAAGCAGTTTGACTCAGCGGAACAATGGAAGCTTAGAGTCAAACAAGGGCGTACAATAGATTTATTAGATATGTGAATTGCTCTCATCGTCTCTTTTATAGTATGTGCAAACTTCTTGTCAGCCATTGTTAAACCATGTCAAACAGGATAAACGCTATGGCGGCACAATCTTCATGTACACTGTAAACTCTGAGGGAAATTTGAGAGGGAATGGAACGTAGGTGGATTACAGTATATGATACACACTGTGGGTTGATTTTTGTACCTCACCATTTTACAGACAGATGTCTAAATAACACTCAATTGGGTTTAACTAAGCTCAGAGAGGCAAACAGAAAATGAGGTCATGCATCAGATTTAATACCAGGGAGGAGCCTCTAAATACCATGGCAACTTTATGGCAACCTGAATGTCAACAAGGTTAATGTAGGATATTGGCTGAAAGAGACCTTGTGTGGAGAACATTCAGGGGTGAAACCAGAACCTCAAAGTGATCTGCTGATGAAGCTCTATTTATGTATTTATGTATGTATCTATCTACCTACTTACCTACTCACCTACCAAAGACCAAAATTTACAAGTGAGGAAAGGCTGGCAGTGAGTTCATTGCAATCAAATAGTCCAGGTCAAGCAACACAACACTAACAATGGCCCTTTCTCTTCAGCCAACCTTTCTCTTCAGCCAACCTTATCAGTCTTTTTTCTCACATCAAGCTTTTTTCCTCCTCAGTTGTCTCTGCTCAGTGTCCCATAACACACACAGGGGCTTCATTTTTAGAAGCACTGACCTAATGACCACAGAGGTAATTGAGTGTATCATTAAAGGGTAATTTAACAGAAATGTGCTGCTGTATTGTTTTACATGGGTTGACGCGTCAGGCATGTTGCACATCTAGCCACAATCAATGTCAAACAGGTTTTTTGTGTTTTTTTTTAATCAGTGCCAGTGACATCACGACTTAGGTGTGCCTCCAACTGTGACATTCTTGTATGTTTTACCTAACGCATAGAAAGTATATTTCTGACATGTGTAATTCCATTTTCAGTTAACCTTTAAGTCTGCATAAAGGCATATTCAATCTATTTTAGCCACACAACCATCTGTTGGTCTGTTTGGTCCAGACTGAAATATCTCAACAACTATTAATGGATGGCCATGAAATTTTATAAAGACATTCATTGCTCCCAGAGGGTGAATGCTAATTACTGACGTGATTTAACACTTTCATAAGGTTAATTATTTGTTTGTCTAACCCTTTGGTTCATGACCAAATACTGCTAACATTTCCAGCAGCCTCAACAATACTTTGTGGTTAGTGCTAATAAGAAAATGTTAGCATGCACCACACTAAGATGGTGACTGTGGAAAAACATAAGCAAGAACCTGCCTTAACCCTGCATTCTAATGGCCAGCAGGAAGAAGTCTGAATGTATGAGCATATAAGAAAATAGCCCTACTTCTCACTTGATTTATTACCTCTGTAAAACAATTTCCTAATGAATTTATGGTCTCAATCACCAGTTTCAAGTGTTCTTCAATGCAGCATGATGTTCATTTAGTAAATTATGGTCCCATTTAGAGTAAAATAGATAATAAAGCAGGGTATGCTTTAGGGCGTGGTTACCTCGTGATCAAGAAGTCACTACCACAGCGATCTGTCAGGTGTTGCAATGCGTATCCCTCCCTCAGTGCCACCCTCTCGACCAAATGTGGTCACTTCTGATTCCAAAAAAAACAAGATGGTGACGGCCAAAATGCTAAACTCGAGGCTTTAAACAATAGTCTACAAACCAAGGAGTGACCTAACAGCGGCTACGCCCACTTCTTTTAAACAGTCTATGGATAAACATTGTACCTGCTAAACTTAAGTATGTTAACATTGTGAATGCGAGCTTGTCAGCATGCTGCCGTTAGCATGTAGCTCAAAGCACTGCTGTGCCTATGTACGTTCTAACAGCCACTAGCATGGCTATAGGCTCGGGTAGGGCATTGAGTGTATTTGTCATATTTCTGTTAGGCTCATAATATGAGATGTGGTACGGCATGAGTCACAATTTGGTGTCAGAACTGACTGGTTTCTCATTAGTCTGTCAAAACAAAACAGGGGAGAAAAGATACACCTCAGCCTCAGGGCATAATACTGCACAAACCAGTAGACTTCATGTTGTGTCTGGGTTTGTGTGTGCATAAGTGAGACACTGCCACGTCCGTGGTTTTGAATGCATTTGTATCTGTGCAGACGCGAGGCTGTGTGGGTGTATGTTTGGGTAAAAACTGCGAGGCAAAGAGGCACTGAAGGGGATCTAAGGAGTATGGGACACAAAAGGGGGTAAAAAAAAATGAGATGGTGTGCTTTCTGTCCAGAGGGTTTCATAAAGTTTGGAGGGGCGGGTGTGTTGGAGGAGGGACAAAACTGAGGAAGGCACACAGGTAGGGAAAGACAGAGAGAGGAGGGTTTAAGTGTCAGGTTACCTGGAAAACTTTTGTTTTGTTTTGTCAGCAGGGCTTGGTCATTCAAAAACAGCTCTGTCTGAATCTGCGGATCGTCGAAACACAGGACTCTTTATTACAGCTCTGGGGTTTCATACAAGGGCAAGTGAGGCACCCTTCAAGCCAGATTCAGTTACAGTGCTGTAGAAAGACAGGGAGGGACAGAGAGACTTAATCAAACCAGGTGTTGGAGTGTAAGCCAGTGGAGAAGTAGGGTGAGAGGAAGAGGACGAAGGACATACAGGGGACAGTGAGTTACTGGGGAGACCCACCTCCAGGGAGGGAGGGTACTGATTACTCTGTGCTCCGAGTCGGATAAGGTGCATCTAGGCCTTACCAAGAAAGGAAACATCATGTGGGTGAGTGCAACTGGAAGTAGAATCATATATATTGACAAGATGGCAAGCCAGGGCACTGATTTGCATGGGGTGGCCATTTGAATATCACTGTATATCTTGGTTATGTACTTTTTATCATACTGTGGTACAAAGACACATTGTCATACCAAAGGTGCTGCTTACTTGTGTTCAACCAGTGGCAGCTTCTGGTGCAGGTAAGGTTCATGTTGATTGATAGTTTTATTTCCTATGTGTGGAAGTAACAACTTTGAGTTTATTTTACCTGCATGACAAACTAGACAGACACATTATTGCAAATTGTATGTGTGCACTACCCACCTATACAAGCATACCGTATATGTGTTGACCTGCTCGAGGGCAGCCTACTCAACACTACCTACAGTCTAATGTGCACTTCGGTCCATATAAAGGTGCCTTTAAATAATAAACACGCAGGGACTGCAATGGTCTAGATCAGGGGTATTCAATTAGATTTCAAAGAGGTCCAGTTAGAGAAAATTTCCTGAAGCAAAGGTCCGGAACATCCAAACGACGAACTTGCGTCATCATTCAGTACTATAACCTATAACGGACTGTCAAATCAAATAATATTTCAGTCAGTTTTCACATCAAACTGGAAGGATAATAAATAATAACTATTCAAATAATAAATTCTAAATTGAAGTAAACTAAATTAAATTTTTAGAAAAAAATTAATAAAAAGTGTAGCTTGAAGTGATGAAGTGTAGTCTTAACCAATTTTATAATAAACACACAAATGAACAGCTGTAATGCCTCCTCTTCTCTTTCATTTCCTCTTACAGAGCTACCACTTTCCTACTTTCTGTTGTTCAGTGAGAAACGTGAGCTCCAGCTAGCATATTGGAGATCTATGAGATATTCTGGTTTTGAACTGCCCGTGGGAGGAATGTACATGTAAAAATCTGTACATTCTTGATTAAAAGTCATGTGAAATCTCTTTTATCTTTCGTCTCCTCAAGTCGGGTGTGTTTCCAAAACGTCTCCGGTGAATCTCGCGGACTCGACTCGCAAGCATCGGTATGCACAGATTTGATTGGCTGAGCAGCGTCACATGAGACGATTGGAGCACATGCGATTGGTCTGAGAGTTTCCTGGTCCTATAAACCAGTACAGTAAATGCTAGAAAAGCTGCGCGGGTTAAAATAGAAACGCTCCGTACGAGGTAGTAAGTCTCAATAATAAATGGGCTGTAGGTCGGAGAGGACGGCGGCTGGGTCCGGATCCGGACCGCGGTCCGCCTATTAGTGACCTCTGGTCTAGATCTCTGCCTTTGATAATTTCTCAAAAGCCCTTGTGTGAACTTTTCAGTTTAGAGGAATATAATCCAACACAGCTGAGAAGAGGCAAACAGAACACCTCGTTTGAACAAAAGGTTTAGCATGTCAAAGATTTTATCCCAGTTATGCTTTTTTCGCTGGAGTAGTTCCAATTATTGCTGGGTTTACTGACAAAACGAGGTTTAACACATTAACTGATTGCAGAAGTAATCCATTAGTGTGGTAATGCTTGGCTAAAAGTGACTGTTTTGAAATATTGCTTTGGGTCATAAAATGGTTTGTGTTAGTCGTGATACCAATGACGACACTTGTGTTTCCCAGAAGACACTTTCATCATATGTCATGGTATAACAAAACCATTTTCAGGTATGTGTGTTATCCACTCTCGGCAACATGATTTTCTTTAGCCATCTTTCTGGTTTCCCAGGTTAGATGGCCCTCCCACGTTTTTTGTGCTGTCTCATTCATCCAGTCAACTCATACCACCACTCGTACCAACACCATTAGGAGATGATGGTTTCCCCTAATGTTTCTTATTCTTTCCAGTGAGATTTATGTCAGTTGAAAATAATGATGAGTGTAATTCTTTTGAGGGACAAGACAGGAAACCAGCTGCATCAGCCATTATTTTAACCTCTCTTTTGAGTGTTTCCTTGAATTGAAATAACTACAGCAGAATTAACCTGGCAGTAAAGAAATAAACAAATGAGGGAATTTACCCAATGCCTTAAAAGCAGAAGTGAAAATTAGAGAACAGTATACAGCTACCGTAGTTACAGTACAGTATCAGTGTTCCCATTAGTTGTTTTGTTTATGGTTCTGCCAACTATTTACATAGTAATCAAAGATTGCACTAGATGTTTTTTTAACAAACTATCAGCTAACATATATAGTGTAAATGTGTGTGTAGTTCAAACAGTGAATGATAAGCTGTGAGTACAAGACAAAAGAAGAAGAAGAAGGTTGAACGAGGTGTTCTTCAAACCATCAGTATATACCATCTGCTGAAATCCTCTAAATAGGCCAGTCAGGAGCGTTACTGATGTGATATTTGAGCTATAACACAACAGGATGTTTGCCTTGATTAATAAAAATATACATGTTAGGCTACACTATCAGACAACTATGGAAAATGCACTATGAGTAACTTAAAAGTGAAAGTGCCACAACGCATATAATCTCAGTTTGTGCACCAGGAAATGGATTGGGACTAAATAATTTCAGTTCTATTTCCAAGTGTGGTGTCATAACTTTCTTTTGTTTGCCAGAATTCCTTAGGGTTATAAAATATCTGTCAGAGCTAGTAGGGATTGAGTCACTAGTTGTGTCCAAATTCAGTTTTAGCTTGAAGTTGAATGGATGTATCCTTGTAGCCACTCATTATCCCATAATCCACTGTTCCCTCCTCAGTTGATTAATGTTGCATTCAGCTTAATCAACTGGTGGAGTCTGGAAATATAATGTGACAAGAAGGGGCAAGTGACTTGAACATGTAATAATTCAATACACATAAGTAATTTAAGAAGTAATTGCTTTACTAATTACTCTATGGCCAACAATGCTATTTTACTCGTTACTTTACTTTAAAGTCGCTATAATCATATTTTTATCATGCAATATATCAAATGACAATGTGAAAACAATGTTAAATGGTAATCCTTTAACATGACATGTTACTGCAAAAACAAATAACATTACTGTAATGAGTTATGTACAAAGTTTGCTGCTCAATGCACAAGCTTAAAAAACATTTTATCTGTAATATATTTATATATATATATATAAATATATTACAGATAAAATGTTTTAATAATATTTGCAAGCACTCCTTTATAAAGGTGTTTCTGCTCAAGCAGTCGTCAGTTAGCGGTGTTTACCTTGGGCCTACAGTTTACCAGCTGTCCATCAGGTGACACAAAAAGACAGCTTATATAACTCACATAACCTCAAACACCACTGGTGTATATGCTTTATATTTAAGGGCAACTTCCTGATGCGAAAATGCAAATGTTTGACTTAAATGAGACTGGGATTGAGAATCTGGAATCTGGGATGAAAGTGCAGAGTCTTCTGTTGTTTGGAAAGACCTGCCATTACGTGGGGAGTCAGAGCAGTGATCTCCCAACCTGGGGACCAGGATCCAGCATGGGGCCCCAAGATAAATCTGACTGATGATTATCAAGACAAGAAAGGAGAATACAGTTTAGTTTAGTTTTCTCCAGTGTGTTTTGCTTTGATAATTGTTCATGTGAAAATTATCTGAGATGGGAAAATTTCGTTCATTTGAAGGGGTCAAAAAATGTTTGGGAAGCACAGACTTGGAGGAAATTGCCCCTGTAATGTGACATAACTACTGTCATTGAATTTGTAATTTTTCTCTCCACACACACACGCACACACACGCACACACACACACACACACACAATACAGACTGAAAAGCAATATGTGCAATTATGCAACCGGGATACAGCTGATATCTTGCCCATAGATACTTAGTAGCATGGGTCTTTAACCTGCCTCCTGTGGTACAAGGGTGGCAACCCCTCTCACTATACTACCACCCCGTGACACTACAGATGATGTCAGGGATATCAGATTAATTTCAGTGGAAGACTCGCATGGTGGGCCCTGCCTGATTACAGATTGTGCATATGGAGTGACTTGACACATATGCAAGAAAGGAAATCGGTGTAATGTGACAACTCATAGTGAGACACTATGATCCATGTATGTATTATCAGTAATCCTTTGTGACTCCTTTCATGGATATATGCATTGTAATCTACACCTGTTTAACACATGGCTCAAGTTTTCAAGGTTTTGTAGCGTGTTTGGAAAGACAGATGCAATTTGTTCTCACATGTATTCGAACAATTGCCTTGAAATAAACACAAAAAGTCACACGCAAACAGATCATTAAGTGTAAACTTACACACAAAGTTACACAATCACATACCTACACCTAGAAGCAAAGTGTCTATTTTTTCTCAGCAATGTGATGCACATTGTTGTTTCGACACCTGTTCTCAACTTGTCTTATGTACCTTTGTTATTCTTTCCTCAGACGAGCGACCAGGTACCTGAGCAAAGCACTGCACCCTTGAATCCCAGGAAGGCAGGTAAGCTGTGGGTTGGTGTTGGTTTTGTGTTAATTTATGTTGCCGAACTGATGTTTACGAAATTGTATGAATATCCTGTTAAATACTTGGAAACTGTAGTGGTGGACGTTCAGCACATACAGCACACACATAACTAATTTTCTCTACCCCTTTTCCAACTTCATTTCTATCTTTTCATTTCCCTTTTCTATCATTGCTTCCCTCTACTACCAAGTGGTTCCACGGCCAGGCCGCCACAGAAGACCCATGACGGTGCTAAAGACTCAGAAAGACAAGGCGTCTAGGAGGAAGCTGGTGTTGCTGATTGTCGTGGTAGTTGTGCTGTTACTGGGGTTATTGGCCACCGCAGCATACTTCAGTGAGTCACAATTACAGATAGTATATTCTTCCTCCAAGGATACGCATACAGTTCAGGATGGTATCATATTTCCATCAGCCTTCACTGCTGCCCATAGTAGGGAAACATATTTTGCAACAGGACAGGATTAAGTGTCATTCAATGTTTATCAAATCATCCAAGCACAATTACCTAACCTGTCCCTCCAATATGCCACTCCTTTTTTCCCCACTAGTTAAGCAGCTGATTGACAGCAAATACTTCTTCTGCATGCGTTCAGTGAAGTTCATCCCAATAGACAAAGCCTGTGATGGGATAGATGACTGTGCTGGAGGAGAAGATGAAATGACTTGTGTGTCCAATGTTAAGGTCAACACTACATTTCCAGGTAAAACAAACACCTTTCTTATTTTCTTGCTTTGTCATAACAGACACAAAAACTCTCTGTGCCATTCTTCCCTCCAGTGCGTCTCATGACAAATCAGCATATCCTACAGGTGTACAGTCCTGGCTCTGGTTGGCGGAGTGTGTGTAGTGACGACTGGACCCAGCAGCACACAGAGACAGCATGTAAACAACTGGGATACACATAGTGAGTTCACACCCACCAAGGATGACTCTATTATTATTAGATTATATCCATCGTATAGACGGTGTTGCAAATTTAAAAACTGGGTTATTTGACCTGAAATCAAGTCTTACATCCTCCCCATTCTGTCTTGACAGTAATCCTCGCAGCACCTATATTCAAGTGAGCGATTTAATATCTTCCCTGAAAACTGGACCATTCACAGCTATCAGGCCTGGGACTACAACCACACCCACATATCAGGCTACCATTGACCGGTAAGGAAGGCATCTAATAGGCATCATCTAATAGGAAAATCAAATGCTTTTAACATCAGAATTCATGAATGCATTATTTGTCAATGCCTCACACAGCTGAAGTGATCTAAAAAGAATCTGTTCAGTTTAGAAAAACTCTTACTGTGTGCTGTCGCTTTTAACATAACCTTTTATGTCAAGACTGACAAAAGATGCAGCTTTAGACTAAGAACTGATTCCCCTCAGCACTAAAAAAGTGACCAGTGACTTCAAAAGGAAAGCACATTAACACTTATCTTTCCTTCTACTTCTAGTCCTCCCCCCTCATGTCTCTTGTACACGAGTTCTCACAATTTCTGTTCCTAAAAGACAAAAAATTTCAGTTTTTGTTCCCTCTCTCTCATCTACTCCGAAAGCGAATAAACGAAACAGTTATTTTACTCAAACACAGCAGAAGGGAAACAGAGACAAAGTTCAGCATGAAGGTGAAGTTAGGTCAACATTTGACTGTGTATTTTGCCTTGTTTGACTTATTGTGTGGGCATCTGTGGTATATATGTAACTCTAAATATTTGATGAATACCTTTTTCCCCCCAGCAGCAGTGTATGCAAATCCGGATCTGTGATATCTCTGTCCTGCTCAGGTGAGTTGTATTTTTAGTTTGGCAACCACCGTCACTAACATTGTTTACAGTTTTAACAAGGCAGATTGAGGGCTCATGGGTGGTGGCTGGAAGATTTGTGTGACCAATTTCACACTGACAGGCCCATACATGCCAGTATTAGGCAGCAAAATTCTTTCTTAGCAACACATGAGTAGTTTCCTTCATTTTTTACAACAAATCAAAAAGAATTTGTGGAGGAAGAGAACTTGTCTAACCCGACCTTTATTGTATGAATAGAAGGATCTAGATGGATAAATCAACAAAGACATAAAATAAAAGTGAGTTTGAAATGGACCAGTGCAAACAAAAATAATCTTTGGAAATAACAAGATAACTTTGTCAGACTGTGGACAGGTGGGCCTTCAGGACCGTATTGTCGGGGGTACAGATGCTTTCATTGAGGACTGGCCCTGGCAGGTTAGCTTGCAGCAGGGAGGCTCGCATAGATGTGGAGGCTCGCTGGTGTCACTGAATTGGGTTGTCACTGCTGCCCACTGCTTCACTGGGTCAGTATAGTTTCCATATCTACCATTTCCAATGAATTTCTTTTGTGATTAACATCTAATTCATAAACTCATGCCCACACTTCCTCCTTGCTCTCTTCCTCTGGGCCCTGCAGCAATAAAAAGGAAGTGAGTCGCTGGAGAGTGGTGTCAGGCCGGACATACATGGGCACACTGGGAGGTTCCTATGTGGACAGGATCATAGTGAATGGAGACTACGATGCAGAACGAAGCGACTATGATGTGGCACTGATGAGACTCAGCAGCCCAATCACAGTGGGAGGTTAGACTTTAACTTGAAAACTCACCGACTAAAATCACTGCTCCTTACTGATTTGTATATTTATTAGCATATTGATTACCTTACACTGTAGAGTCTGTTGTTGAAATTTAACATGATGAAGTAAATATAAATTAAGTAGGCTTTACTCTCTAGTGGTATATTTGTCTAACAACAAGCTCTTCATTGTAGATTAATTCAGCCAGTGTAATCATTTGGTAACTAACTTTTAACTGATAACTCTAGCAAAATAATAATAATTCTTTTTTCAAAATGAATGCACTGCTCCTGTCTTTCAGTGGGCCATAAGCCGGTTTGTCTGCCTCCTAAAGCCTTTGACCTCCCAGCCAAATCCTCATTGGTTGTGACTGGCTGGGGATACCTGGAGGAAAACGGTGAGAAACCTACACACTGCCTCTCATCATCGTCGTCAACTGGTTGTCCAAAGTTGGCACCATAACTCACTCTTTTTTTCTGACTCCAGGTAAGGTTTCTCCTTCGCTTCAGAAGGCCTCTGTCCCACTGATAGACCGGGCTACATGTTCCAGCCCATCAATGTATGGTGGTGCCATAACCCAAAGGATGATCTGTGCTGGTTTCCTGGAGGGGAAAGTAGATGCCTGCCAGGTAACGGTCCACTAATTCTAGTTACAATCAATATTGATCAAGATTCCAAAAATAAAGAACATCTGATATGTAAATTAAATTTTAACTTAAGTTCAGTACTAGTCATAGTTTGTGGAATCATCCAATATTGACTGTTCTCTTTTGGCAAATGGTTTGGTTATTAAATTGCTGTAAAATGTTATTGTTCTGTAATGAATCCCAGGGGGACAGCGGGGGTCCTTTGGTGTACTTCACCTCCTCTAAATGGCATCTGGTTGGAATAGTGAGCTGGGGCGTTGGCTGTGCAAGGCAGGGAAGGCCGGGTGTCTACAGCAACGTGGAAGAGATGCTAAACTGGATTTACACAGTCATTGAGGTACAGCATACAGAAAATGCTAAGTTTCTGTGTCTGCAAGGTCCACTTACCAGCTTTTTCTGTAGCTTTCAACTACATCACACAGTCTGCCTTAAGAGGATGTAGTTTGCTCAGTTCAACTGTATTGCACTTGGTTGAATTGATAAAACTTATGAAGCTCCAGAAAAGCTAATAAGTGGACCTGAATGAAAATTATAGTATGAGTTCTGGGAGGAAATCATATCACAACAAAATTATTTCCACCTGTAGTAGCTCTAGTTTTAAAAAGTTTGTTGTTAACATGAAACTACAAGACCAAAAATGAGAATTGCAATGCATGCAAAGCCCTTCTGGTAATTTTTATTTAATCCCTCCAGAAAAACCCCTGAGGTCCTCCAATCCAGTCTACCTTGGACATACTGTGAAACCAAAAGAACGCTTCTGTTTCAATGTGGTTGACTAATGATGGGAGCCAGAAGGAGGGAAAGAGGAAGTCGAAGATCAGTCTCAGCAACAACACAGAGGAACTGTTAAACACAGCCATAGATAAAAACAATGCACACACACCATACGCTTCACACAAACTTATTTCAGGTGTTGTTTGTGCCATTTCAGGTTCTTATCTCAGGAGACAAGTGTATTTATGTTTGTTATCTGTTGGTGGCCAGTCTGGGATGTTTTTAGCTTTTACAATGTTGTCATTTGACAGACACAGTTTGCCGATTCATGAGTTTTGTTTTAACTGTGAAAACAAGACTGGCGGACCTCAGACATAATGTACTTGACTACTTGATTTTCGGTGTGCAATGTGATACGAGGGTTCATATGTTAAACTGCTCTGTAAAGAAAGGTGACAGACAGGGTAAACCTATGCTATATTAATGCCAGCAGAAGTCACTGTGAAGCCTCAGGTTAATATCACCAATACTGTAAAAGTGACACCAGGAGATTAATGCATTTATTGTGCTGATTCAGTTGATCCGATGTGTATCCCTATTAATGGTTAAATGCACCTTTTTACAGCACATAGGGTGTGCTTGCTTCCTCCCACAGATTATTTACATGAGCACTTTACGTGGAAGGTGGGAATTTATTGGCCTTACTATATGTACAGATGAGTCCAGTAACTAGTCTAATAATGCACTGAAGGCTATAACTCAAGTCACACGTTATGTGTTTATGGTGCCACTACATTCAAAGTGCAATCAGATATCCAGCGTGCATTTACAAAACTCGCACCATGGCCAGAATATTCAGTGGTGGTGACTAAGTTTTTGCCTTCTAAAAGGATATAAATGTAATTTCCTACAATTTGAAAGCAAGCAAAAGAGTATAGTATGCACAAAATATTTGTGCACTCAGGCAAAACCCCATCAAGTAATCATTCCATTTGTAGCAAAGTAAAATAATACATCAAGCTATGTTTTTTTTTTTTTATCATTCTCTGGTCTATAGAGATGGACACAAAACAAGCATAAATTTCCAAAATTGAAAGTAATAGTTAACATTGTATACTGTGTGAGATTATAAAATTATTAGCCACAGGTTGGCTGGTAACATTTAACTGTATATATGGTACATTTTATATACTTGTAAATATGTTGTAAATAAAGACATTCTTCTTTCACTTGGCAATTAGAACAAATGCTTTGTGACACAACTTGGTATTCTTTGCAAGTGTTATGTGTTGGAAACTGGATCTCTCCTTTATTCCATCATTCAGTGTCGTCCTCCCACGCACACACCCTCTGACCCGGAGTTAACAAAAGGAACAATGGGAACATATGTAAAGCATTATATCAATTGTGAACAAAAGATGACGCAAATGACAATTTTCATCAACAATCAGTTGAACGTGACATGGTATTGTGAAAGAAAGTGAAATTGATAAATCATCGGATGAATATAAAATAACTTGATTACTTTAAAAGACTGTTTGGAAGAGGTTGACTTGCTATGCTACATCTTGACAAGATCCTTATTTTGATAAATGAAATGCACCCTCAAGTTTTCAACTCTAATATAACATGACATGATTCTTCCTCTGCCACCAAATGCCTTGGACTCTATTATACCACCCCCCTATGGTGGATAAGTGTAATTTATTGTGTGACCAGTTTTCTTTCTTTACCTCAAACTTTTCACTTTTCATTTCTCCCGTTGACCTGCAGCAAAACCACTTTCACCTGCAATACAGAGGAAATATGGAGCGCCGGCTCCATTGTTGCTTGTACAATGCTGTACGATCAAACAATTTCAATCAGACAAATTACTTATTCAGTGAGAAGTGAAGAAACACAGCAGAGAAGGGAGAGCCAGTACAAAGAGCCAAGCAGGAGCAAGAAGTGAGAATTACATTTCCTTTGCCACATTTGTCTCTGTAAGATTTATCCAACATCCACAAGCCTGTTTCTATGACTGTAGCCACAACCTTTGAGAGGGAGTCATAGACCATTATTCAAAAACAAAGAGACAGTTGATTATGTATGAAAAAAACATTTATTATTTACTGAATATCAGAGGACTACAAAAGCCAATGACAAAACCAACAATGTTGATGTACAGTAGCAGATAAGCTCCACCAGTTGGTAGGTTCAGATGGGGGATAGCAAATGACCCACCTCCACTTTGCCCCCCTAGCTAGTGTTTAGCCTAGCCCTTTCACCTAGCCCTTTCACCTAAGCAACAATAGCTGTCCAGCGTAATTAATTATTGTCAACATTAGGAAGACTGGGTGCTGCTGATAAAATTGAAACATGCACTTTAAAGTCCTTCCGAACAATATTGCAGCAGCTCACTTGCTAATTAGCATTTACAGATCTTTTGGAAAATCAACATTAACAAGTGTTACACATAAGATGGTTATCTCCTTGTTTGACGGCTGGGGCCTTTGAATGGGTTATCCTGTATCACAAAAAAAAGAGATTAATAAGGAAAAAGGATTAAAGAAATGGCCTGGGACAAGTGAAAAGTTAGGATAATCACAATAATTACATAGTTAAGCTCATTTTGTGTACATAAAGTGTATTATAAAGTGAGATTAAGGGGGCTTTCACATCTACCTCGTTTGGTCCACACCAAAATTGCAGGTGTGAAACCTCCCACGGACCATGGTCCGGACCAAACAGACGAAATTTGGTCAGACGAAAAGAGGTAGTCTTGGTCCGGATCAAACTGAACCATGGTTCAGTTAGTTTCTGGTGTGAAAGCATTTTTTGGATGGTTCGGACTTTAGACTATTTACAGAAGTTTGGCGGTTGATGTGTAAACCAGAAACAAACAAATGCACGGGGAAATGCATTGAAATAAGGACATAATTATAAATCTCCCGTGACAAATCATCTTTTCAAACAGACGGCCGCTATAGAAGCAAAATGCCACATGGGCCTACATCTTTGGTTTCTCATGAAACAGAGGTGCAGAAGGATTGCTTGCTGTCTTCTCCTCCTGTATGTATGTATGTATATATATATATATATATATATATATATATATATATATATATATATATATATATATATATATATATATATATATACATACATACACACACATACATATATGTAAAGACCTTTATTGCGGTTGCAGAATTGCAGTTTGTGAAACCAAACCAAAACTAACCGAATGTATCAAAATGTATCAAAACATGAACTTTGGTTCGGACCTTGGTGCGGACTTTCAGGTGTGAAAGCCCCCTAAGTGTAGGGGTATATATGTTTGTTAAAAATATAACACTAAAAGAGATTCAGATCAGTTTTGATTCCCAGAAAACGATATGGTTACATAGTTTACAAATTTTACAGGTAAAGTCACTTTTCACCAATGTAAAAAAGAAACATGCTAAATCCAAGGAAGGTTAAAATCAAGGCCAACTGGAGAGGCGAAACATCTGGGAGTATCTTCAACCAAGTCTAGCTGCCCTTGATTTTAACATTCCTTGGATAACTGTGTCCTGGATGACTGAGAACCTTCACAGACAGACATGCTAAATCATTTTCTCTGATCTCTTTTTACCTCATCTTCATCACTGTCATCAAATGCGACTCCTCTAGATGACTGGCTCTGACTCTGTGAGCTGTACTTCGTGAAGGATGATGACGATGTTGGTCTGTGGAAAGAGAAAGACCTAGATTTATAAATAAATAAATAAAAACCTTCAAATTGTAAAAATATACAGCTGATGGAAGAAAGAGGGAAAGAACAACTGCGTGTGTATGTGTATATATACATATACTGTGCAAAATTTAGACATCTATTTGTCACTACATTTTTTTTCTCCCTTGAAGAACTGGACTACCATACTGTGGACCGAAACAGACATACTTTGGAGGAGGTCGGGTAGCTTTCATTACAGGTATATCTTCATCTGAGTCATCAATGGTCACCTGGAGGTGGATAAAGATGAGATTCAAGGTTGGAGGATGGTACAGTTCACATACAGATTAAAAATAAGGTGTGCGTGTACTGTAAACTGTACTGTTTGTGTTGTCATTTGACTTACTTCTTCTGCTTTGTAAGATGTGGCGGCTCCAGACCGAGATGATCTCTGGGATGTAGCTTGAAATGCTGAAGAATGAAGTTTAATGAAGTTTAAAGAAGAGGAAAGAGAAACACACTGAGGGAGGACTAAAGGTGAAAGCAAGGAAGAAACTGAAACTGATAAGGACCAGTAAGAAGTGCTAATATCAGGTCTGGCATAACAGAGTTGTATACAGAACATTGACTTGTATCTATATATCAGTGGTTCTCAAACTGGGGCACGGGCCCCCTTGCGCCACCATAGAGCCGCTGTAGGTGCCAACGACCAGGGGAAAAATATGTGGAATGAACATGATTTATGTGGAAAATAAAAAAATGTGCTGACCTGAATTATTTATTTTATTTCAACTGAATTCAACATGGCTCAATTTTTATTTGTTGCTGCATCAATATTGTTAATGATTTACAAGGAATCAATCCGTTTACATGTGTGGGGGAGTGAAGGGGGCAGTGGCAGAAATGATTTGAGAACAACTGCTATAGATCATCACACTCACAATCATAATCTCACACTCTCCTACCTTGCATAATGCTTCTGCTTTGGGTTGTTGCTGACGGCTTCTGGGAACGGCCCCGGCCGGTTGGCTTTGGTTCAGAGGCAGTTGCACCTGGAAGAACAGGCAAACAGTTCAGAACAATGATTTTTGATGCCATACACATCATCGTTATATACAGTCCTTTGTTTTCCTGCATTAAATGTAATTAAAGCCAATTACAATCAACATTATCAGTGCCGTGCTAGTGTCATATGTTATTCAAACAGCGATGCTTATTTTGTGTGTTGACAATATGAAGATTACACAAACTACAATAAGCACTTTTTGATCTTTGTCTAACCAGTTCCTTTTTATGTACAACTGTTATGCCAATGAAAACAATGCTTAATAGTGGACTTCACCCCCCAGTTTGTAACAGTCATATACGGAAGCACAGCATTCACCAAAGAAAAAAAAATTTATACAACTTCTCTCGTAATTATAAGAAAAGATGTCATAATTAGGAGTAGGGCTGGGCAATAAAGCAATAATGATAATTATCGCAATATAATTTTCCTCAATAACAATATAATAAATGTTCAATATATGGTCAATAAATATTTGGTTTAATTTATTTGAATCACAAACATATTAGCACTTAACTTTTCTAATAAAATATTTATTTTGTAGAGGAAAAGGGACTGAAAAACAATTTACTAATCTTATTTGTTAAATTTTTTTTATCATAATAGTTTTGAATGTTCTCCCTCAGATTTGTTAAGTGATCCAGTGTTTGGCATCGAGTGTTTTTCCCATTCTGACCATAAAGAAAGATTAACCACATAATTAATAACTGGACATATATTAAATGTTTTCATCGTGATAACAATTTTGGCCACATTGCCCAGCCCTAATTAGGAGATCAGGATCTCTAATATTACAAGGTGAATATTAGCCTTTCAATATTGTAGTTAAACCGTTATCTATAAACCTTCTATAAAGTCTTCTAGCAACAAATTGTCTAACTTAAAGCATCTGCATTTTTGGAAGTATCAAGCTGATAACTTACGTTACTGTGGCTATGCAGTGGTTCTACTGAGCAAAGCAGTGGCCAGTAAGTGGCATCTTTCCAGCTGTCACATAATTAGGCTACTTCATCCAGATTTTGTAATTATGACATCTTTTCTCCTATATACAAGATAAGGTGTCTAAAAAATGTTTATTGTTGAATGCAATTTGCTTCTGTACTCATAAGCTAATGGTTCAATAAATATAGTGTGTAACATCTAAAAGGTTTGACTTCCCTATGCTGGAATTTAAGAGGAGTGTGACTGAACAGTATTAAAGTTGTTAATTTCATGTGAGGCTCCAACATGTATTCTCAGAGATTCAATACAATACAAATCCATAAAATAAAATCATTATTGGCTGTGTTAAATTCCACATTATACTCTTGCCAGTCTTCTTCAATCAATCACCTGTACCAGAGTTTATCACATGACATATTATTAACCTCTTGTGCTGTAGGTCTAGCCTATTAAATCCTCCAAGGCTGTTCTAGGCTGTTATAGATGTACATTCTGATTAACTGAAGTCTCTTACTTCCTTTGCAATTATGTAGTTTGTATACAGAGCATTATAATCAATGCATATTGTGAATATTTCTATCTTGTCTGCGCGCTGTGTATTTCTCTCTGCACATCTATTTCCCCTTCATACTTGTGACAGAGAACATGATAACTCACCTTTCCCCCTTCCCCGGCCACCCCGCGCCCTGCTGGCTCGCCCTCTGCCTCGCGCAGGGGGAGTGAATGGGACTGAGCCTTCATCAGAGTCCATAGCAACATCAGCAAGCTCATCAAATATATCCAGGTCTGCAGGCTCACTGCCACGCTCCACACGGTGAGCTTTGGCTCTGTTGATAGCCTGAGAAAGAGAGGGATAAAGCACACACAGTTAGACGCAAGAGACATGACAACATCTTTAACTTTTGTGTATTCATTACTTACTTCTCTGATTTCATTTTCTTCCTCAGTTGTGTTCTTTTTGGAGTCTCTGTATAGCCGGATCTGAAAATGTAAAAACATGCACTCTTACTTAGAAAACTTACAACATCAGTTTCTCCCTACTTCCCATGCCAGCCCCCACTGCCTTACCTCTGTGTCTATATCCTGCTCTGTAATTACTCCTCTGGCCTGGAGGTGGCGCTGTGTCTTCTCTAACTGGTAAGTGATCAGCTCCTCGATGGCGTCTTTCTCATCTTTGTCTACAAACTCCTGAATAGCCTTCCCCATGCCCTGCTCCGTCAGAAGGGACAGCTGCACTGTCTGTGAAGATATGCGCACACACACACACACACACACACACACACACACACACACACACGTTTCCAAAGAATAGACGGTTAAAACATATAAGTTAAGACATAAGTGTTAAGAATGTAAATCTGTGTGTGTACAGCACCTGTTCGGCTGCCTCAAAGTACTGTTTGACCAGGTCCTCCACTCTCAAACCCTCAACTGCTGTGGTTTTTAACAGTTTGCTGTAGTCAACATTGACATCATCTACGTAGCACAAAGATTGAAGCATGTCAAGTAAACAATACTATACGTCAACCCTTTAGTGAATACTGTAGATCCATAGCACTAAATTTAGTCTGTGTCAGACCTTTGATATCCTCCTTTTGCTCTCGGTGTCTAAGAAAGTGAATGAGGTCTTTTGGGTTGGCTATGCGGTCCACAAACTTCTGACTGAAGCGAGAAGTGTTGAACGTCTCAAAGCCTCCACTGTAGTCCACCTGGGGAAGGGAACGAAGGGGACGAATTTGAATGTGTAGCGTGAATATGGAGGCGTTCGGCCACGCTGCAAGTGTGTACATCTTACCCTGAGGCGAATAAGAGGTTTCTCTGGAGTGAGAGGACAGCCGAGTCTTTCTCTTTCAGCTTCTTCTAACATCTCTGTGACCTTAAGAATTACAGAAAGAGAGAAAGGGGGGACATATGAGGATCAAGAGGGGTAAGATGGCTGATAAATAGATGAAAGACTGGCCCTGTATGTTTGTCGGAGTGTTACCTTTGCATAACACAAGCTCTCCACCTTCTTAGTGACCTGGGGTGTATCAGGTGTGAAGAGGTCTTGGTAGTCAGCCAGCACTACATCCTGAATGAAGAACTGACGCACCGTCTTAAGGGGGATCTTTTGCAGGTTCATCTTACGACCCTTCACCCTCAGCAGCCCTATCTGCCTAGATCCACACAAACAGGGTGTTTTGGTTACTTTATCACTTTAAAACATGCTCTGAATATTGAGCTTACTATCCATTGTGTATGTGTGTCTGTGTTCTTGTGCGTTAATTTTTACTTCTTTGCTGCCTCTCCAGGGGACAGGGAGGTGGCTACAGTGCTGCCAGGCTGTGTCACGCAGAAGAGCTGCTGTTCATTTCTGGTCGGTGTTATCAAGCACTCGTGCTCGTGACCCCACACGACCAAGTCAAGAAATTCATCCAGAAACTGCTCAGGAATGTAGTTAGTGGGTCCGTGCTTGCTCCTAGGAAAAAAAACACAGAGAGAAAATAAATATTAAACGAATAAGATGAAACAGGAAAATACAGCAGTCATAAAATTAATAACTAAACCGGGCTTTGTGAGGTAGTGCAGTAAAGATTTACAATCCCCAATGCATGTAGAACATATAAAGCTATTATTCACCCTCTTTAAAAAAAACAATGTAGATTTTTCACCACCAAAACTTCCCTCTCCCGCACGCATATTCTAATCTGTCGAAGGACATAGTGTGAGATACATGGACATACAGTATGACAGTCTGGCACGTATATCTAATGTTGTTGCATTTGGTAATGTATGACAAAAATTTACAGCTCTTCCCTCCCAGTGGGTCAGACTTTCCTACAACATACAGTACAAACGCATGCGCACACCTGTTCTGGTGGATGGTGAAGAGGTTAAACCATTCATCTTGGTCTTCTTTGGGGCGAAGCATCGTTACCTGGTTGTTGACAAACATCCTGTACAAGCGCTCATCTGGGATGGAGCCTACACACACACGCACACGCACACAACTTAGAATAAAACAACAATTCCTATTTTTATAAATCATGGAAGAATGCGTACCAAGATTACACAAAACACACTTACCAAGACCATACAAGGCTAGCTTGGTGCTGCCTTTCTGCATGAGGATGGGACTAATCTCTATCCGCTCCACTGACTGGGAATGACCAAAGTGATTGACAAGACCAGAAGCACTTAGCAGGTCCAACGCACACAAACCTTCAGCCTTGAGGGTGGGAAAGTATAAATGACATTAAAACAAGCATACAGGAACAACGAAACAGAGGCAAACTCTTTCATATTAAGATCTTGTGTTGTGTGTGTGATAATTTTCTTTTATGTTGGAAGCAACTCACCCCAGTTGGGTCATCATGGTTACCGTGAATGCTGAATGCAGGAATAGAGATGTTCAGGTTTTCATCCTGATAGTTTACCCAGGGGAACCTACAGCACATCATGCAAACAACATTAATATAACATTCACTGAACAAGAACATAATGTTTTGTAAGAATGACCACGCAAAAGCAGCGATACTGACTGGGTTGTGTTGAAGTTGATGGTCTGGTCACTGAGAATGTTGAAGTGTATGGGCGTGTCTCCCATGCAGTATTTTCTTAGCATAGTGATGCAGTTGTGGAGGCATCGTCGTGATGGCTTGTTCTCATGGAACAAATCACCACCCAGCAGGATGAAGTCAACCTGCAAGCAAACAAATAAGCAAAAAGAAAGCAGCAGGAGTTTTAGAACAGGTAGAATCTGGGATGTCCATTCAAGCACACATAGATCAGTTTGATTTACTGTTTTCATCCATCTGACCATCATACATACACACATACATCAGCTTGCTCGCACCTGATTTGTCTTGGCACATTTCAGGATCTCATCCAGTGTGTTATAAGTGTCATTGCCACGGATAGCATCCTTCTCGAGGTAACCAAGGTGAATATCTGTGGCGATCAGGATCTTGAAGGTATGCTCATCATCCCTAGAAAGACAGCACACAAACAGTCGTTTAAAAGATCTCATCTACTAGATTATTCTGAATCAGGATCGAAAATTAGCATCCGTAACTTGCTAGACTGCACTGTAGATTGCCTAGATGCAAAGATTATTTATTTAGATAGATTTCAGGAGTTCTGTTAAAATCCAACAATCACAATCACAAAATATTTGGCTTAAAAGTAATAATTTAAACAAACTCACAAGGTGCTCTCCGACGACATGATGCTGTGGGATGATGGGATATCGGTTTACACCCGACAGGTGGTCAGCAAAAGACCTCCCTGCACACAATCCAGTGACGTTATATTTAGCGCTGGACCTCTTGTCGAAAAGTTACGGAGGTTATTATGCGACACATTACAGAGATGCTAACGTTACAAAATATCACAAGGACTGAGTTAACGTTACATATGCTACAGCTAATACAAATGGTGATTACGTTTGAGCTTGGGAGTCAGTAAGTTAAAAAATCATGAAAGCATTATTGTCAGGGTTTGTAACAAAAAGCCATGTTAATAAACTCGGGGTCACCAAACAATATATTTTACGAGACATTATAATACATTGTGTTATATTATATGAGTCTATCTAATAATCAGTTCGTAAATTAGTAGCTAACTGTAACTTGTAGCTAACTGAATGGCATGTTACTGCGAGAATGGCGACTTAAACTTAACGTAACGTTAGCTTTTAATTGTGCTAAAGAGCACGTTCTCAACGCGATATTCGCTAACACGAACTTAACTTATGTTTACTTATAGGTTGCGTCTAACCTACAAGTAATGTGTATGTTAAACGTTAGTATTTGTTGTGTTTGCTATAACGTACAACGTGGACGAAACATCGCATGCCACCCACCTCCTCTTCAGTCCCAGAATTGGTAAACTTACCATAAAAATCCCGGAAAGTCTTGCAAACGCTCTCCCCGCCCCTCACAGATAGCTCAGAGTTATTGTAGTTTTTTTCTGAAGCATCACCGTTCTGAACTGCAGAATCTCTGCGGAAGGAAAACTACATTTCCGGTAAGCAAGTGGTATACGTCTGTTTTAATGATAAAGGCGTACCGATCTAGCTGACCGTCAAATATAACGTTGATGTGGATGCCAGCAGCGCCTGACGGGCCAGGCTGGGATATATATCATTCAAACCTCTCACAAACGCAGGATTATGCTTGTTTGTCAAGTGATGTTTTCTTTACACAACCCATAGTACCACTGACAGCTCTAGAAATGGCGCATAGCGAGCAGGCTGTCAGTCATAATTAAAAAGGCACTGGCTGTAGTTTTACTTTTAAAAAAGCATATTTATCGCAGTTTGGTCCCTGGTTCAGCACAAGCGAGGCAGACTGGATTGGCTGCATTTCAATGGATACTCTGTCAAAAACACCCGCTGCGGATGCTGCGCGGGAGAAGGTAGCTTTACCATATTTTGCCTAATTTAACTTAAAAATGAAGAACAAATGCTGCTGGTCGCCGTTTATATTGGCCGTAGAGTTAGCTAGACGAAGACGGAAAGCTACCTAGCAGCAGTTGCTACAACTCAGAACAGCTGATGCTGCAGACCTAGAAAGCACACTGAAGTTTCAACTTAATGTGTTTTATTTGACTTGAGCAGGGAAAACAAATCATGTTGTACCATTCAGTTCAGAGCATGTATGGAAGGTTTTAGCTCATTTATTTCACTTTCTGTACTTAATTTGCTGGATATTGCTCATGCTGAGAGGCTACTAACTCTACAATATCTCCATTAGGCCTACTGATATTGGTATCATAGTATTGAAGATCCACTATGTCTGTATTATTTGCCAGATACTGTGGATGCATTCAACATTTACCCCTCTTTCTACAGGTGATCTGTCCACCACCACCACCCAGTGGAGTAGTAACTGACAGCCTGTCACTCCCATCTTATAAAGAGTATCCTGTGCACCGTCCCTTCATCAACACACTTGTACATCACACACCCCAAACACGCACACATCAGTCATGTCATCCATTATCACCCAGCAAGGCATTCCCAGAGACCAGCAGCGCAGGTATCTTTAATTTGTATGTGTGTGGCTGGTTGTTTTCCTTTTACAAAGTTTCCATTCAGGTATTGTGGTGTTTCAGCGCTCCATGGTTACATCATGTGCAACATGATGCCGCACTACTTGAATGTCTCAGCTGCACTGACATCTATTCATTCTTTCACATGATCCTGTCTAAAAGTTCCTCTCCTACTCTACTATTCTATTCTACCTGCTTAAACCATGACCATAATCTAAATATCTTTGAAAGCTATCAGGATATCTCCATATGCTACACATTCTCATAACTAATCTCTCACACATAATCTGTGTGTGTGTGTGTGTGTGTGTGTGTGTGTGCGTGCATGTGTGTAGCGATCTTGTCTGCCTTGAGGAACCTCCAGGAAAAGATCAGGAGGTTGGAGTTGGAGAAAGGACATGCAGCGCTCAGTCTGCACACTATGGGGAAAGATGCATCACGCACACATCTGCAGAGTGATAAAGCCACACAGAGACTCTTAAGTGATCAGACAGACACAGAAAAAGAGATAAGTGGCCCATCCAACTGCAACCAAGGTGGGTGTATGAATGGGATTTAATAACTTATTGGCAGACGTGATTTATTGTTTTACTTTTTATCTCTTCTTTTTTTGTGTGTCTTGTCTCAGTGTGTCATTGTTCTTCTCCACAGTGTTGATCACCCACCTGGCTGCTGCAGAGTCCCGCTGTGTGAAGCTGGAGCGCCAGCTGGATCACATGAGGAGGATGTTGCGCAATGCCAAGGCAGACAGGACCAGCCTGCTCAAACAGCAGGTTAACCCAGTGTTCCTTAGTGCCATAGGATGTGCTATAGATGCTAGGACTTACACAAAAACACTCATGCAACTCATGTGTGAGTAAGTAGACTGGAAGAACTGCATTAATTGTTCTCTACATTTTCAGGTTTCCGTGGAGACAGGAAAGTCAGCTGATCAACAGTCTGACACGGTGTCTGAGCATGCCCAGTTGGAGAAGCTGCAGCGACTGGAGCAGGAGTATCTCAGGCTGACTCACACACAAAACAATGCAGAGGTGCTCGCAAAGACACAGCGACATGTCAGTTAGAGGAGTCGCTGACTTTGACTACTTAGGTGCCTTGGTCCAAAATATTTCATTTCTGTGAAGACAAAATTGCACAAATTCTGGGGGTCAGGATCGCCACATGGGTTCCCAATATACATCTTGAGTCACAATTTCATTAAGGGAGTTAAGAAAACAAAATAAATATGTATTTATTTTGTATATAAATGTAAAAATAAATATTTTTTATATATAAATATATATATTTGATACAAGATTATTTGATTGTTTCATTTTTCCAAATATCTTGTGAAATGCTGAATGCTTTCATCCTTTCAGGTCTCTGTTTGGGAGGGAAAAGTCACTCTTTTTAACTGCTCGCAACTCATGTCCACACAAAGGCCATAAACCTATGAAGAGGGGTCACAAGCAGACATTGATAGGTTCTAAATGGTCACAAACCAAATTGTGTAGGATAAAAACAATTGATCTATCTCTGGTTCCTCAGATCAGTTTAGAAGTTATAAAAGTGTGGGTGTTTTTCTATTACTGAACCAGAGTGATGTCACAAAGCTTATGTTTTAATCTCAAGATGGTAATGACAAGAGGGGAAAAAACTTAAATGCTCTTATGGTTAAATGACATTAAAGATTATTGTGTGTGTCTGAATATGTCAGATAAAGATCCGGGAGCTAGATATGAAACTACAGGAGGAGGAGCACCAAAGAAAGCTGGTTGAGGATAAGGCCAATCAGGTAACCGTGTTTTAATTTCTATTTCTCTTTAACTACCATTTTTTTCCTTGCACTCGCTACAGCTTGTTATGTTTCTTATACCTGAAAGGAAGCTTAGTCTGTTGTTTTACATACAGAGTGCTTGATACTAAATGTACATGTAAATTTCCACACACACAACACTACAAATTATGCATGTATGTATGTATGTGTGGAGATTTACGTTTAGTGTGTTGTTCAGCTGCAGACAGGTTTGGAGGCCAACAGGATACTGCTGCAGTCAGTGTCCCCTTGCCTGTCCACCAGACAGTCCAAAGAGAAGAGGTCCAATTCAAAGGTAAAGACCTTCACAGGGGCAGGTCAGGGTTTTACTAATGTTTGAGCGCACTGAGAATGTTTCTTTCCCTCTTTATGAGTAGATGTTTGAAGCAATGTGACAAGACAGCTGCGGTCAAGTGCTTCGCTATAGTGTTAGTACATCTGTGAGTGTCCTGTTGAATCAAGTAGGAAGGAAGAACATTAAGTGCATTTGTTAGGATATCCTGATACATTTTATATCATAAATAGCATAAAATGAATGGAAGTTCCATTTTCTCTGCTTTTGTTTCTCACTTTATACTTTATAATAAGTAATAATTATTTTTTTCTCCACTTGATGTCATTATGAAATTAATATTTTTTGTGTGTTTGTCAGAAAAACGAAAAAGTTAAATATTTTGAACAGGAAATGACCGAATCAATACATTTGATAGATTTTCTGATAAGAAAAACAATCCTTAGTTGTGGCTTACTTCTTGCTCCCAAATTAGCACTTTCCTGTGGATCTTACTGTTTGCAGATGTCTTCACTACAGCAGTCATCCTACACACAGCCACACTATAGATTGAGCTTCAGAGATATACCCTTTGTTGCTGGAACGGTAGTATGGGCGTACATCCAGTTATGATTTTAGCATTGGAATAAAATGGTATTTACTGTACTTTTAATGCCTCACTTCTCTTTCTATGGCTCTCTCTGTCTCCTCTGTCTCCTCTTCTGCATGACCTTCAGTCAGTAGGCTGCAGCCACTCAGTCCGAGCAAACGTCCAGTCAGTTTTGTCTCTCCTGAAGCGACACCAGCCACACCTCTGCAACTGCCGTGTCCTTTCTAACAGCTACGAGACAGGTAGTCGCAGGCATTCAGACAGTTCCTCTTCCTCTTCCTCCTCCTCCGCTAGCGGGGAGGACCTATCAGAGCTGCTGCAAGCGCTACAGGAGGAGCTGCGACTCATGAGCTTGTGAGTGTAGTGGCATTTGAGCTCTATAAGGAGTGAATTGTTTAGAACAGTGTTACATTTAATTTCTCTGTGCGTGCATGTGTGTGTTTGTTTGCAGGGAGCAGGACGAGTTGATGAGGCAGGTGGAGGCCAGTGTTTCTGAGCAGGAAAGGAAAGAACTTCAGAGGGAGCAGGAGAGGCTGCTGCTGAAAATGGAGAGGAAAGGAGAGCAGATCAGTAAGCTCTACAAACACAAAACACAGGTAGGTTTTCGAACAAAAAACAATTCAGTTCAAGCACAACATAAGCTGCAAAACTAAGCTATTTTATTTAGTGACTCCTTCCCTTTATCTATTCTTGTCTCTCTAGATAAAGAAGTTAAGAAAAGAGGCTACTTCCAGGCGGAGCAGTGGGAATGAGGTGAGGTTGACCACCACAGTGTCCACTAGAGGCCACTCTGCTGGAGCAGTCAAAGTCAGACCAGGAGAGAGAAGCAAGAGGAACCTGAGGCTGCTGAGGGACATGAAGGCTCTGCAGACCTCACTACGGACCTGAAACCCACCAAGACATGGACACAGTGCATTAGGGTAATGTTGTTGCTTTGTACCTATCTATGGCCATTCTTTCAGCATCAACACAGCAACTGACTGATGAACACTACAGAATATGGCACACCAGCCCATCTAAAGCAAGTGTCTGTTAATGATCTTACGACCTATGATCCTTGGGGAAAATATTTGTATATTTTACTGTATTAGGAACAGTGTAACACATCTGGAAAGTGTTTCAAACCAGAACTAAGTTGTCTTGTCAGTCCAGGAAAAGTGCATTTTATGAAAAAAAGGTCCATTTGTTGTCTGGTTAGTCATCTTTTAAAAGAGAGTGCTTTAATTGATGATTGACCTATTCTTTACAAATACCATTAAAGAAACTTTTTTGTTGATGGAGCATGTTGGCTCCAACATCTGCCTGGATTTCTTTACTTGATGTTGAAGTATTTTACCAGCAGAGGGCACAAAAACTCATTGCAACAGCTTAGTTACCTGAGTGCTGGAAAAAGATAGTTGCATTTTCATTTTAGTTTTTCATGTAGTTCTGGGCAGTTTTCTTTTTTTTTTTTTTTAAGGAAGCCAAAATCACATGGTGCTAAATTCATACATTCATGGGACGCTTGATATTTGCAGATTCGTAAATTTAGTGATCGTAGTGGTATGGTAGTGTAAAGAAACTGCAGTGATGAAATCGTTTGATACATATTTCTGCAGTTTGATTAGCCTAATTAAGTGAAGGACCTAAAATATATAGATACATATTTTGCTCTACTTATTTAACACGACTGAACCCCTTTTGATGTGTCATCTTACAGACGTGTGTGTGTATGTGCAGTTGTATGTTATGATCAGAATATTTGTAATTATTTCTACAAGTATATGTTGGGTTAAGACATGACAATAAAGGTTTATCTACTTTTGAGTGAAATTGTATTTCTCTGAGAAATAAAGTATTTATGTTGGCGAATGAGTACAGTTCTGTTTTGTTTGTTTTGGCTTTGTTTTGCTGACAAATGCATCATTTTATTTGGACAACCAGCCATAGCACTGTACTCTGTTTTATTGTTGAAGATATTCCAATGATCCACTGTGCCCTTGTATCTTTACCCTGCTGTGTTGTGATCGAGCTGCTCCTGTTGGGCTCTCTCCTGTTTGAAAGTCTTACCTACGTCTGATGCTGGTAACGTGGAACACCGTAATAACGTCAGAACAAGATTATAACTTTTTTACCACTATCTTCAGGCTTTATGCTTCACTAAACTATTTAAGACTGAATTTAGCTATATAGCTTCAAGCAAACTGTAAATGAATTCACTGTAAAACAAAGGAATACCCCTGAAATGACAGGCTTTTAATTATTCATTTAGATTTTTCTGGATTCTTTTCTGGTACTTTTTATACTTTCTAACAGGCATTATTTTTTTACTATAACATATTTAATGAATTGTGTGAAATGTGAAGTACAGTGTTTGTTTTTATTGTTATTTTTTATGTTGTGACAGTTTTATTGTAGATACTCTTAACCCCAAACTTGCATGGTCTTGTTTTAAAAAAGGAAAGAAAGCAAAAATGAAATACATTTGAAGAATAGCCTGTGCATATGTATTGTGGTTGCAAAAAATCAGGAAAATCTTAAATTTAAAACTTTCCCTATGGGCTCCTGTACATCAGATAACCCATAAATACTTTGATTCCCCCAAGATTTAAAATAATTAGTATCCTACAGCCCAATTACCCAGGGAGGTTTTGTTTTCAGTGCCGTTTGTTTGTCTGTCTGGCAGCAGGATTACTGAAAAACGACTGGCCCAAGGAAGAACCCATTGTAGTCTGTAAGGGATCCATAGCAAAAAAGAAATAAATTAATATTTCTATTGTTGCTTTAGAGCATCTATCCTCTCCTCTGCGTGAGGGCGGGTCTCTCTCTCTCTCTCTCTCTCTCTCTCTCTCACACACACACACACACACACACACGTTGGACAGCAGAGGAGAGAGGCCGAGTTGGAGACAGTGAACCAGTGAAGGTAACGTTAAGAAAACTAAAACGTGGGAAAACAGCTGGTTAGTAAAATGAGGTAGTTCCTCCTGCTTTGTAGGCAGTTGTTGTTGAATCCACAGCGCGCGACTTCTTCTGAACAAGCTCTAACTGGACTGCTGGCCTTGGCGGAGGTCTTCCTCTTCCGAGTGCCCGTGATTTTGGAAAGATGCTTAACAATTGTCGCACACCCTTGTAGAGCTACTAATAGCCTATATAAAATAGTGCAGTCAAAGTATTTTGGCAGGTTAATAATAAATTATATTATATTTAATTGGCAGTGTATTTCTTGTGCGTAGTTATTCGTAGCTTTATTAGTGTGTTAAATGTTCGCCAACCATTGATTTCAGCACCAGGCTGGTCTGGGCAGCTCCTCATGGAAGAACACTCATTCAACAATGTGTCTTTATCTACCTCTGCCAGTCTCCATACACGTGCAGCCTAAAGCTTTGGGTTTCTTCCAGTCGGTGGGGACATCATCCAGGGTTTATGATTGGATTGATGGCGTAGAGAGCGAGAACGAGGATACTCTGAAGGACAACGAGTCTGGTGGACAAACTGTGCTGTAAACGTTACTAGAGATATGGTAGGCCTATGCTGAATTTGTTATGTTTTGGTTGCTTTATAAGTTGCCCAACTTTCAATAGACCCAGTATTTAAAAAGCCTGCATATTAACGTATTTGTCTTCTACAGTATGGATTTATTAACACTTGTTTGAAATCGCTGGTGGTTGAAACGTTTGGCGAGGAGACGTGGGTCAAGCTCAGGTAAAAGAACATTTCTATTTACTGTATTTAAACATTTGTTACAAGGCTTAGTTAAAATCACTGCCGATTACTTTGTGTAGCCTGTATCCAATAAATAATGCATTACCGTTAGAGGTTATTTTTTTCAAATCAACATAGCCTATCTTCTTCCATTTTTTATTCTCTTTATCATATACACAATAACAATAAATCCATTCTCTTCCCAAAATCATCTCCATCATGAACAGGGATGAAGCAGGAGTCCAGGACACTTTCCTGACACATGAAGTCTACAAAGACGAAATCACTATGCAGTTAATAGCAGAAGCCTGCAAGCTTCTAGGTAAATGGATTATGTGTGTGTTCACCTTTCAGAAAATATTGGTCAGTTTTAATATTGGTCATATTATCCTGCTTTTGTTTTGTTTTTGTTTTGTTTGGCAGGAGTGAAGCCGGAGGTTGTCTTGAGGCAGTTTGGAGTATACTTCTTTGAGTTCTGCAAACGCTCGGGCTATGATCACATGCTGCGGACACTGGGAGGCAATTTAGTTGAATTTACGGAGAACTTGGATGCACTTCATAGCTTCCTCTCCCTCTCTTACAAGGTGCCAAATCTCAGGCCTTTTTCAGTGGTCTTTATTTATCTTGTTTTTCTTATTTTATGTAGAAGACTGTGGTTTATTATTCATTGTGTCATTCTTGCAGGAAATGAATGCACCATCATTTCGGGTGGAGAAGAACCCCGATAATACCATGCTTCTCCACTATTATTCAGACCGCAGAGGACTCTGCCAAATTGTTCCTGGTAATTAAAAACACATGCTCTAGAATAAGTGTCTTATCTGTTCATCTGTGTCCTTTTGTATTATTGTATTATTTTCATAATTATGCAACTGTTTGACTGACTTTCTGATTAGTGAAATTGACCATGCAGTCACTCTCGCTCTCTTTTGCAGGTATCATTGGAGCTGTTGCTAAAGATTTTTTTAACAGTGAGATATCGATGGAGATTGTCGACCAGCTAGAGGAGCTGGAGAGAACTGGGAAGAAGGAGCATGTGGTTTTCCTGGTGACACAGTGGCCAGCTGTGGCAGCTGGGTCCAGTGTAGTCAGCAGTAAAACTGGGCCTTTTCCAAGAACCCAATCCCTCCAGCAGTTGGTAAACCACCATAATACCATGATCGGGATTAAAAAGGTTAGATTAACGATCTGTTCTCCAAGTTCTGTATGTAACAATAACAATGTTATTTTATAAAGCTATACATAAACTGTGTATAGACTAAGAGCTACTGTGGAGAATATAAGCCATAACAATAAACGTGCTGATTCTGGTGAAATTCCAAATCTGAGCCTCTCTTTGTCCTCAGCCTCTTCATCACAAGAGATCCAGTGTCAGTTTCTCGGTGCATAGGAGTCACTGGGACATAATTAGGGCGCTGGTTTGCCTCGGAAAAGGTACAGTACAGATAAACATACATACAAACCTCGGACCAACAGGTTGAGCCAGTAGTAGACAGCAGAACTCAAATTGTACCCAAGGCCGGCAACAGGAGTCACACACCTGCAGGTACCTGTACATGTGTGTCTTTATTTGCAAAGTTACAAACTCTTAAACCCTTTGTCTCACTTGACAGGCAAACTGCTGAGGGGTTTTGAGCCAGTGTACCCGACAACCCTAAACATTGATCTGAAGACTTTCTGCCATGCTTTCCCTTTTCATATAGTCTTCGATGAGCAGGTACATGTTCAAATCACAAAGTATACAGTATATTAGAAAGGCTTTGTAAATCTTCTAGTATGTGGACCACACAAGCCTATCTGAAAATATGTCATTACTGGATCAAACTAAATTCACTGGGTGGATCCTGGTTGTGTCTGAGGCAGCTGGTGGTGCACCAGGCAGGGGTGAACCTCCAGAGGATTGTCCCCGGGCTCCAGACGATGAACATCCACCTGGACCTTTACTTCAGCATTATGCATCCTGAAGTCACCTTCACCATCTCCAGCATCAGGAAGTTCATCAACAGCCACTTTGTCCTGCAGACACGCAGGGAGATGATGCCAGAAGCGTGGAGGGACAGGCCCATGCTGCAGCTCAGAGGTGGAGGACAAAACAAAAGTATACATTGTCTACCTTGAGCAAATAGAAGACGTCTTTATGTTTGCTCCACGTAGGTCAGATGATCTGGATGCCCTCTATGGACTGCATGCTCTATCAAGCTTCTCCTCTGCTGAGAAGCCTCCAAGAGCTGGAGGAGAGGGACATGCACATTTCTGACATTGCACCCCACGACGTCACCCGCGACCTCATCCTGCTCAATCAGCAGCGACTGGCCGAGATGGAGCTGTCCAATCAGCTGGAGAAGAAGAAAGAGGAGCTCCGCCTCCTGTCTCAGCACCTGGAGGAGGAGAAGAAGAAGACAGAAATCCTGCTGTACGCCATGTTGCCCAAACATGTCGCCAACCAGTTGAAGGAGGGCAAGACAGTGGAAGCAGGTTATTGGAGTGCAAATGCTATAAACAAAATTATTAGCATTTGCGTGTATGGCTAATATGACTGCTTTGTGTCTTTATGCATGTGTTTGTATATCCTACAGGAGAATTTAAACAGTGCACCATACTGTTCAGTGACGTGGTGACCTTCACTGATATCTGCTCCCTGTGTGAACCCATCCAAATTGTCCTTATGCTTAACTCCATGTACCTCCGATTCGACCGACTCACAACTGTGCACGATGTTTACAAGGTACACACAGAACATAAGAGCCTGTTGACATAGATATTAAAGGAACAATCATTTGTACGTTTATTGTTACCTCAGCAATGGAGGGTAGACGTGTAGTGGAAAGACTTTATGTCAATTGTCCGACCAAATTGACAGTGCCAGTGTGTATGTGTGGTGCTTCCCAGGTTGAGACCATAGGGGACGCCTATATGGTGGTAGGTGGAGTGCCCATACCTGTTTCCAGCCATGCTGAGAGGGTGGCCAACTTCGCCCTGGGTATGATCTTGGCTGCCAAGGAGGTTATTAACCCTATCACAGGAGGACCTATTCAGGTGCAAGAATGTTTGTACTGCATTTCTCTAATACACAGTGGTGGAATAACTAAGGACATTTACTCAAGTACTGTACTTGAGTTTAAATTTAAGGTACATCTATTTGAGTATTTCCATTTTATGATGCGTTATAATTGTACTGGAACACATTTCAGAGGGAAATATTGCACTTTTTACTCCATATACAGTATATATTTGACAGGTATGATTACTAGTTATTTTGTAGATTTTACACACAAAACATCTTATCATTTGATCATTTAGTATGTACGATTACAGATTTAACCACCCAGTACCATATCAAATTGTCAAATTAGCAACAACATTAAAGAATACTTCAATATTAATAAATCAATGATAATGATCCAATTACATAAAAATCCTATAAAACTTATAGGAATCATTCTGCATAATTAAACTTTGATGTTTTAAGTACATTTTGTTTCTAATTGTGTAGTTCAACTACTTTTGCTGGACTTTTACTTATAATTAAGCATTTTTATGGTGTGGTATTGCTACTTTTATTTTAGTAACTTATTTGAATACTTCTTTCACCTATATATGTGTGTCATGGATTAAACCAAAATAATTGTTTACTTTTATGCAAGAAATATGTTTTGTTCTGTTCTGTCCTAACGCAGCTTCTGTTATACGGCTTGTTGTATTACTGTAGATCCGTGTGGGTCTCCACAGTGGTCCTGTACTGGCAGGTGTAGTTGGGGAGAAGATGCCTCGCTACTGTCTGTTCGGAGACACAGTCAACACCGCATCTCGCATGGAGAGTCATGGCCTCCCCGACAGGATCCATTTGAGTCCAAATGTCTATCAGTGAGGACACACACATTCATGCATGAAAACACGTGGACCACAAACCCTGTGATGCCGTCTTTCTGATTCCCTCTGTCCACATTTCCTAGGGCTTTGGAGAATAAAGGCTTTGCTATCCAGAAGCGAGGGGAGATCGAGGTGAAGGGGAAGGGCAGAATGACCACTTACTTTCTTGAAAGGAACATAAGAGTCAGCAAGCAGCAGATTATGGGTCTCTCAGACCTACAGACTGGGACTAGACAGCAGGACAGCCAGATGAGCTACCACAGACCAGGTCTGTTTGTCTGACAAATTCTTTAAAATTCTGCAGTCTTTATCAGATATACATCCATCGCTTTTTATCTCTCACTCCCTTTTTTCCTCTGTCGTAGATTTTCAGAGGCAGCGCAGTGATGACCTTTGCTTGATCCCTATGAAATATGGAGATAGCCAGAGTGAACCACCACCGTCATCACATATGTATGAAGCCCAGACCTGCCCATTCCTCAAGCCCAAATACTCAGAGAGCTACGGAAGCCTGCACACCAATCTATCAGAGGAGGGAGCTTTAGACCGGTTAAAATATACAGATGTATTTGGCGCAACAGAAGTCAAATTCACAGAAACAAATATGGATGGCGTAGACAGAGACAACCATGTGGACACAGAGGAACAACAGTTGATTACTAGTGCTGTGGAAACCAACACTCAAAGCAAACACACCCGAACCAACTTCTGTGTGGTGTTGTGAGCTGGTAATTGTAATTACTTGCTGAATGGCTGATTGACTATAAATGATTTATCAACCATGGTGCAGCGTATTTTACATGTACCACTGACAAAACAGTTTTCTTATGGTATCATTTTCGCTATGTATTACATCAGCGAGCTATTCTCCGCACTGTTTTGCCTTAAGCAAAAGCCTGACACATTGTACGTAGCAGATCAAATATATATTAAGTTGACAGTGTATGCTTCCCTTGTAGCTCATGTATCTGACATGCTAAATAATGAATGCATTTGCCCTGTCAGTGATTGACTCCCAATAAATCTTATGAGCACAGAAGGTAAAAATATTCAATTTTCATTTGTTTTCATGCAACATTGTGAAGAATCAACATGCTCACCCTTGTTTACCTGCTGCATTTTAAACCAGCAAAATCTGCAGTATATTCAACTAGAGGTAAACTGCACAGAATCCAGCTGTATATCCAGACTTAATAAATATACTTAAGTGGGATATTACTGTATTATACTTACCCACAATATAAGAGTGAAATACAATGGTAAAAATAAATGAGACTCTTAAGATTTATCAAAACAATTCATAACACAGCATTTGTCACAGGTAATAGCTTATAATGACCGTTAAAGGGGCCTTACATTATTTTTTATATTAATATGCCAAACAGAAGTATATTTACAAGGAACCTTCCATACATGAAAGCAAGGACTACAGTGTGGGAAAATACACTCTTTAGGAACACCGTCAAGAAACAAGTCACATGTTTAAACACACGTGGGCCCCTTGACTACCCATTTAACTGTACATTGTGAAAAGAAACAAAGATGAATAAATAATGAGTGTGATGTTGCTCACAAGGCCTGGCCACAACTGTCCATAAAAGAGTTGTCACCTGCAGGTGTGCATCTCACTCCAAAAACGACACCCCAGGTTGGGAGAGGAGTCCAGACATCTGATCCTCGCTGCAGAGGGTCCCCTGTCTCATCACTGTTGACCGGATGAAAACAACACCTGTAACCAGAGTCGTCTGTTTGTGTGGTAAGGTGTGATAAAAATCGGTCTGCTGGCTCACTCAGTAAGAGCCCAATCTACACTGACCTAAATGAAGAGGCTAACCTGTTTTTGAGGCCACAGAGGCTCAGTTCATGTGTGCATTTTGTCTCATGGCCACAGCCAAAGTTTTTGAAAGGACTGCGTCCTCTCTCAAGAGTCTGTCTCTGTTATGGAAGCCAGTTCGGTGATTTTAGGCTCCTCCTGGTGCTTGGTCAGAACTGGCCGGCTGGTGTAAATGTCATCCACAGGTAGAAGGAATGTGACAGTTTTTACCTTGGCCCTAAAGGGTCAAATAAATCACAAGTTGTATGGCCACAAAACTGCAACTTAGGAAAAGGTGTATAAGGTGTAGGTTTTAATACGTTAAAACTAGTTAAAATTAATTAATCTCTGCTGTGTCAAATATAATAAATAAAACCAATCTTGATTTAAGAATGTTGCTTTAAAGCTACATTTCTGAGATAAAATGTGCATGACATGCCTGTATGTACCTGTTCTTGTGTACAAATTCCTGCAGGGAGTGCCGGTTGGTGACTTTCCCCACTCCTCCTCTGGATGAGTTATCAAAGATGGGGTTCCCTGCCTGGATTTCTTCTTGTAGCCTTACCCATCCAGACTCACTCCGTTGTACCATGTCAGTCCTTCCCTCTCTCGTGGTTGCCCCAGACAGGTTGGAGCTTATAGAGTACCTTCTGACAGTCATGACAGTGTTCTCTGTGAAATAACATGGAACATGATGCATTGGGATGGACTCATTGCAGAAATAGTTAATAGAAAGTAAACACTGAGCAATAATAACATTCCATTCACTTCAAATAAATACATGGATTTCTTGTCCACATTTTGTTTCAGTTTCTGTGAATTCTGTTTTTGGATATCTTGGCTCTTGTGCCTTGCTCCTGATAGTTCTTTCTTTTAATCTGTCTCCTGTGAGACACCAAACTTAATAAAAGTGTGATACTAAATTGTTGGAACTAGTAGATTACTGGTAGATAGCCTACAGATAGATTACAATCATCTCACTTCACACCAGACATCATTTAATAAATCACTTCCTTGTGTGCTAGAGGAATGTGTCATAACTTGGTGTCTATGGTGCTATTTTGATAATTAACTGGTTACAAGCAACCAACTGTGCAGTAGGGCCCTTTGTCTTACCTTTGTATTGTCCCTCCAGGACTGGCGCAGACGCGTTTCGCCTCAGGTTCACATAAGGGTTTTCCTCCATTCCAGCCCGCTGCTCTGCTGCTGAAGACGCCGGGGTGCCTTCCCTGTGCACGCCACCAAATGACCGCTGACCGTAGTCTCCACGCAGCTCTCGGTTCTCCTCCTCCAGCTTCTTGATTTCATCGCGCATCTCCATGATGACCTGCGCCAGGCTGCGCGTGCTCTCCATGGTGCTGCTGCTGCGCTGCCAGTACCACGGCTTCCCAAAAACCTGCGGGGAGTCGTGCAAGAGAAGCTCACCGTGCTGCTGGGGTTTTAACATGCTGCTCCCGTGGCGTAGGGCTATGTGGTCCTCCAGATGTGTGCCTGGCTTTGTCGTTTGTACCTCAATCTCAGTCCAGATCTTGCTCATGGGGAGATTATGTCGCCTTTCACCACTTATACAGCTGACAGGGCTCCGGTGATCGGCCAGCAGCACACAATGGATGTTTTATTAATCAACCCCCAGCGTCCAGTTTCAGGAAAACTAAGCAGGGGTCGGAAATGAAATGTGCACTGCACAAGAGCTTGAATAGCGGGAGACCTACTGAACCTGCAGGATCACTGAAATATGCGTGTTTCTGACAACTTTTTGGTGCTACAACATGTGCAGCAACTTCATATTTAAACTCAAGAAAAGATGGGGGAGATAAGATATTTTTTTGCACCTCACACTTCCTCTTATAATGCCTGTGTCTCCGTTGGGATTACAATATCCTCCCTCTAAAAGATTAATTAAACCTGTCAGCAAAGATAAATCTAGGAAGGAAACTAAAAAAGGCCACCTTTCATTTCTTTCTGTTCTGATTGTGATGCAGAAGATCATATAGTATTTGCAATGGAGGGGTTAAAAATAAGGTAGGCCTACAATTGATTAATTGCACAAATATAGACTGGTTGTCTTTTTTGTCTTTGTCACATTTGTGAGCCCATGCAAAGTGAGGTTTCATTCATTTCACAGACAGACTGGTTTGGTTGGCCCCTAAATTAAGCCTACTAAATATGTGGTCCTCTCTCTCATGAATATGGATGTTGTTTGATAAAGGCAGAGGTCAGGGGGTTAACTCTGATGACAGGCAGTCTTGGAAAAAAACATAAAAACAAAACAGGCCTTTGATAAATAATAAGAGAAGGAATCACTGCAACAGACATCAAATACAGGCAAGGCTGCACACAAAGGAGAAAATTACAGATAATTACACTCAATGGGGCTTCCACAGCTGTGATTGTATGGTCAGGTGCTGCAATGGAGCTTGTGTGGGCACAGGTTGTAACCCGTTATTAATATAGACCAAACTGTCTCTGAGAGCTCCCGTAGCTTAGCTAGCCTGACTCTAACATGAGAAGAGGTATAAAATAAAATATAAAAATATTGCCAGGAAGAGCCATTACCTATCAGGCAGGTTTGAGACATTTTGTCACCTGCAACCTGGACTGAATGGTGCTGGCTCAGAGCAACCTGACCCTGCCAGAGTCTAGGCCACTGGGAGGGAGACAGGCATACACAAGCCAGTCTGTAGAGGAGAGAAACCCAATCAGCCCCCTCTTTCTGGTTCACAAAATAGGCTACAGAGAGGGAGGGAGGCAAGAGAGATGAGACTTGAGGAGGAGAGAAATACTGATTGGCTGAAAGGAAAGGGGTTTGTGAAGAAGAGGCAAGAGGTCAGTGAAACGCAATCTGCTGCCCCTCAAGTTTGCAACCACAGAGGGAGAGTGAAGAGACAAGAGATATAAATGTGTCAGCTGTCTTGTCAGGCAAACATAAAGACAGACAAGTGAGAGAGACAGAGGGCTGCATGCTGTCTTTCACCAGCAGTATGTTCAGAGCCACTTAACCTCTTTTTATGTGCAGTGCCCCAACCCCAGGCTGAGCATCAATATGTAAACAGCCACTCTGCTGCACTCCCTCTCTCTGCATGGTCAGTAATTATACCCATTGGAAAAAAACTGACACCAGATCCCGTGGAAAACTTTTCTATGTCAGATCACATTTTACGTTTTAATGTCATTTCACTTTCAATGAAACCTCAACCGCAAGTTTTATATTCTTCAGTTATCATAAGGTTTCTGCAGGTTTCTGTCTACATCACTTTATTTGCCACTGGTCTATATGATATGCATGCTTTGTTAATCAAATACTCAGACCGAAAGAGGCCTGTTTGATGTAAGAAGAGATCTATAAAACCACACTTCTATGTAACTTCTTCATGCCAAAGCATTGTATGAAAGTTTGAAGTGACTTATGGATATCCCAATAACAAGTTACTTTACCCTGGACCCACAGATGTTACCATTTGCAGTTACAGAAAGGCAAACAGAGCATGAACAGTAAATCTGCAGACAACACTCTGACACACAACTACAGACTATACCAAGAGTCCTTTTAGTATAATACACAAAATACTGTATATAAGGGAGTGTCAAAATGGCTAGTCTGCCAATAAAATTTTTGAATTAAAATTTTATATTAAACCTTACTTACAAGGAAGTCTAGAGGTAACATTCAGCAAATCAGATGATTACGTGACTGAAAAGAAGAACAGACGATTCAAAAAGTCACCTAATTTTCTCCCTTGTTATCAATTAAAACAAAATCCATCTCTTTACTAATTCCTATTTTCAGATGGCTTCCTAGCAGCCCACGCACTAGTAATATAGTCTGCTTGGGGCATCAGTTATGGGTATAGTGAAATATAGAGAAATATAGAGTCGACAATGAAGATGCAAAGCACAAAGGAAAACAGAGCTCTAGGGTAAACACATTGGAGAGTGGAGTGTGAAACAGAGAGACCAATCAACAGACCGACACGCAGCAGTGATGATGAGAGCCTCTAGGCTCCATCACATCTAAACAAACTGCTCCAGTTTGGATTCATACAGCTGCCGACTTTGTTCTGACCCCTCTGACTTTGAAAAAGAAATCAATGATCCAAAACAAAGGATTGTTGCTTTTGGAGTTTGTCCATTCATTTTAGGCAGGATTGCTACAGCAACAGCAATCTTGCCTTTCTGAATTCAAAATATGTTGAGACTCTCACACCTATCTTGTAGTTCGATATGCAAAGGGAAATATTTTAGCCTGCATATTACTCTAGACTTTAATACTTAATAAAATGTGATAGCAAACAATACAGAGCAAACTAAAGAATGAGGGTATGAATAGTGAACATTTACTGTACAGTTTCACACATGAAAAATGGTTTACCTCCACTATCCTTCTGTTGTACTGCTGTTAAAGTCTACCACTACTGGTCTACTACTGTATGAGTTAAAATTCATAACAATATAGTTGGTATTTGGAGCTGATGGATTTAAAGAGTCGCTGCTCCATTGACAAAGGCAAAAAGTGATTTTTTTCTTCTTTGTTTCAGGCTGAGTTTGCTCATTACACATTTCTATTTCACACGTTTCCATCTATTGTACATGTGAAGGACCTCACAGTTATCTAGCATTAGCGGCTGCTTAGTCTCAGGCCCAGTCAATAGACAGGATATGAGGGGCTGCTGTGCACAGCTTCAACCAAAGCACAATTTCATTTTAGAAAGTTACTTTACTCCATTCAACATGATTGGAAACCTGGTATCAACATACTGAGTGACGTGAACTATAGTGAGAGCAAGTGTGATCTGATGGTAAGGTGCAATGCCAATGAAAGAATAGAAGACTTACAATTGTAGCAACACTGACATCATGACAGTGGATAAAGAAATGCTGATGAAAATGAATTTTGGACATTAACAAAATTTTATTTAAATGTTATACATAAAACTTTAGTTTTTGTTCTTTTTTAAATTCAGCTAAACAAATATTTATATATTTTATATTTTATAAAAAGAAACATTTCAAACATTTTAAATATTAATATTTCTTATTTACAATTCAAAACAGAACAGGAACAGTAACAATGCAGTTTCAATCATAAAAATGTTACAAAACATACTTTTTTTGTTTTGTTTCCTTTTCAAAATCGGCAAGCTGATATTTCCAGAATGTTAGCAAGGATACAAAGTAGCAATGTGGAGCTGCTCTACATTCAAACAGGAACTGGAGGTGCGTTCAATTCTTCAGATGCTCGCTTAAAGACCTGTAATCCAAATCTTTGTTTTTTTCACATCAGTCATCAGTCAAGACCTCTTGAGATAGTTTAAAGTACAATGATATTCCACAGAAAAATTGTAAAAACTGTCATCAAAATGCACCAGAAAGCTATATATTACATACTGTATAAAGCTGAACGCACCCCAAGCTCAGTAAGGTCACTGTTTTCTAAAGGGACAGGGTTGTGGAGAGAAGGCGCATGTTGTGTGCATGTGTGTATTTGTTTGTCAGTGTGTAAGCTGATGAATCAGTTGGCAGGGCAGGGGAATCCATAAGACACATGGATCAAGTCTCTAAAACCAAAACAAACGATAGCTAACAGTCCAGCTGGCCTGGCCTCTACTGTAGATAGTCAACGTTCAACGACAGGACTACAGACTATCACGACCACGGTCTACACACTTCTTCCTTTGTTTTCTCTACACTCGCCACCAGTCACAGTTCCACTAGCCCGCTGCTCCCTGCAGCAGGAAACAAATACAGTCAGAAAGAAGCAAATGAGCCGGTTTGAGGCTCAAACTGGCACCCCAAAGCCATTTGGGGGGGAAAAAATGTCCTCACTGGCACAAAGAATTTCTTGTGAGTCTATTGGTCATTCAGAAGGCGCTGTGCCGTTCCGTTCCTGGTTGTCTTGTGTGAGGAATCTGGGCAAGAGCAAGAAAAAAAAAGCTTGCATTGGAACAGGAAAATTCAAAAGGAGGTAAGCATCAAGACTAGCATGCTCTTGAATAGGTTGGTATAGGCTGGCATATGGGGGAAAGATAAAGTAGGGTAAGCAAGTAGTAAGGTGAATAGATGTTGACTGATGACATGACATACCAGTCTTAGAAAGAGTGGACAGAGAGCTGTTAAGGAGAGATGAGGTACTGGCAGCAAGAACACGTTTTTGTAGCTGTAATGAGAAAAAAAGTTTGAAAGGAAGTAGAGAGAGCTATGAAGTAAAACAGAGGCTGGTGTCCATGAAAATGAGCAATGTCGTAAAATAATACATAGGAAAAGATGATGCTCATTGTGCATGCCAGACAAAAAACAGGGCGGTAATGACGCTCATTGGTCATTGCATAGTGAGACCTGTTCATTCATAATGCCAGACAGCTCAGTCAGCATGTCCCGGTAGTGAGCTCTCATCTCCTCCTGGTACTCCAACTGGTCCTCCTTGATCAGACGCTCATTCACATCCAAAGCTTGACCACAGGCTTCTGCAAACTGCCTGCAGGGGGCAAACAGAGTACTAATTATTAATGCTGTAATCATGCCATTGAGCGTGACCTTTAATGATCTAGGTTAGGATGTTTTCCAAAAACATTGTCAAAAACTATTAGGCTCTAACAATTTCTTGCCATTGATTAAACATTAACAAGTTTGCCTGATGGCTGCTTTTAACACTGTTAAGAGTTTACAGGTTTTCCTGTGTGTTTTACACTATTTCCTTCACTTTTATTTACATGTATTTGACAAAGTTTGACTTGCTTTAAGATATTCATTATTAGCGCTGCAAATTAAACCCTTGACCTTTACTCATACGGGTAAGAATCTCAATCTAATAATTCTGTCACACTGTCATAATCTATTTAGCTGTAAGAATTATTTGTTGTTGATTTCTGTTTATTCACACATAAAATGGAAGCTCTAAAACAAGTATTCTAAACTACAGAATTAAGCATGGTGAGTGTGGACTAATAAACACTGGCATAATTGCTTTTTACACTCACAGAGTGAGTTTACACTCATGAAGAAGATGCAGGACAGTTTTTCTTTCAATTTCTAACATTTTTATACAGATATACTGTATTTTGTTAAAATTTTGATTTCCTGAATCCTTTTTTTATTGATTGTAATTCACATTATGTAATATGTTTCAAAAACATATCTGCTGTTGTATCAGCAGAGTTTGTGGATCTTGATAACTACAGATGTGTTGAATTCAATTTCTCATGTGCACTTGCATGACATACTGTATAATAATATAATGGTTTAGGATTTCTCTGACTATAATATTTGCCCTGACAGATCTCTCATACAAATATCTTGGCTTTATCAGCAAATGCTTACAGTGGACCAAAGCATATAAATTAGCATACAATAACAATATGTACCTACTGTGTGAAGCTACGAACAAAAATCATCAAACTTTGCAATGAATTGTGGATTTAATCCTACCTGAAGATCTCCTTAAGCAGTTTGACCTGGTTGTCTGGATATTTCTTGGCATTCTTCTCCTCTAAAAACGCCCTGGCATAAGCCATAGGCCCTGCATTCACCTGAAAGGGGAAGTTCAGATGTGAGACAAAACAAAGCACCCAAATTCACCCAAACAATGTGTATTTGGAAGAGTCCCCACCTTGACACTGACGCTGCCCTGCAGTTTCAGCTGCAGCCGAATCATGTCCACCTCCTCCATGTTGCAGAGCTGGTTGAGCTCAGAGACTTTCCGTGACATCTCATCAATGGCTACCTCAATCGGGTTCATTTCTGTGCACTGCTGCTCCACCACCTGGATACGCTTCTTTAGGTATGGGAAGCTGGAACTCGCTGGAGAGAGAGACATCAACAACCCACTGGTCAGACCAGCTCTACATTATAGTTCCCTACCAGCCTGTTGTAAGGAAATGTAAACAAACACATACTGGTCAATATGGTGCGTCTCTTGCACTGCTCCTCCACGTCTCCGTGTTTCTTCCCTGACAGAGTGAACGGCGTCTCGAACACAAAGCGGTTGATGTTGTGATGCCTCTCAAAATCTGTCCTTTTGTCCTGTTGTTCTTTCTCATCAAAGTAGGGCACCACGTACGTCACTTGAACGTAGGCAAACTTGGGGTCGAGGTCTTTAGGATTTACCTGTTAGTGAAGAATGTTAAGCAATAGTAGTAATATCATTTTTTTATGATGTTATATTTCAACAAACCGGTGATTCACCAAGAACTGGCAATAGTTGCTAGGCAAATCACTCAAAAACAGACCAAATTCAGTCATTTACCTTATTGGAGTCCTGGATCATCTTGACATTATCCGCTCCAAACTTGTCTGAGTAGAGCTTGAGTAATCTCTGGGAAATTTCTGACAGCCCTGTCAGCTTTGGCTCTTTGTAAATGAACTCTTTGCTCTCCTCCTCCTCAAAGAAACCCTACCAGAACAGACACATATACACACAGTCATTAGAGACGCCTGTTACCTGTATGTTTGTGTGTATGCAATGCAAGTGCAATATTTCAATGATGTTACATTTGGCTGTTGCTACACGCTGTATAAGTGATAGAACAACGCAGCCCTAACAGAATGTCAGTGTTAAGTTCTGGATGGGAGAGTTCAGAGGTCATTTTCAAAGCAGCGTTGGAGTCAAATGTCAAAGGTGAATGAGAGTTTATTAAATAGCATCTTCCTGTCGACTGTGGCTGTGTAACACCAGCTCTTCTTAGTGTTTAGGGAGGAAACAACATCATCATTGGAGTTTATGGGAAGTAAAATGGACCACAGCAAGCTTGATACAAACCCTTCAAAGGGGAACAGCAGCAGGTATTAATAGAGGTAGAAGGAGAACAGAGGTAAAAGTGGTTAGCACTGAGGGAAATGGAAAATCAAAGACATACAAAACTTACCGCAATCTTGATATAGAATATAATTAAAAAAAAGGAAGAAAAGAGCAGATAGAAAAATTAAGGACACTGACTAAAAAAAACGTGTCTCCTTATCTTTCCATCTCTATGGTTCGACAACACATAGTATCTTTCTCCTCCTTTTTTCCCCCAAATAGTGGTAAGATTTCATATTCTCATTACCGGCTTTTAAACTGTTTCTTCACTCCACAGCTCTGCATTGACATACACTGACATATTATCCCTCATTAACAAATAGAAAACTGTGTCAACGATCCACGTTCTTAAAAACCAAGCCCGAACCGCATAGTGCTCCATCACAGATAAAACCATGGAATCAAAGATAAACCAGGGCACAATTCCCCTGTAATATTTAATATGCTGTTACCATTTCAAGAGTTAGCTCACCCAAATTACAAAGAAAAATATTTTCCTCATGTTCCCCGGGTGGCATCAAGCTATGCAAATATTTTTTTCAGATCATTGCCACTGACTCTACTGCCACCGTAGTTTGAGACAACCAAAGCTCTGAAAAAATACACTGGAAAAACTAAACAGCAAAGTATCTTTGCCGAAACTGTGTCTTATGAACAGTAACATTAAAAAGAGGTGTTTCCATTGAATCCCAAAGTAAACAAATAAAAATACATTGTGGTTTGTGGAGTAGGACGTGCTTGCTAAGACGTACTTCCTAGGGCTTAAAGAGACATACAGTATTTTACTAGTGCACCTACACGTTTACATTTTGGTCTTCATATAAGACTGCACTGGTAAAGTGCATCACATAAAGGGACATTGGGCGATCTGCCGTATCTGTCAGCTGTAGTGTTTCAGCTGTAGCACTAATAAGCAGCCATAGTTGATTGTCTACATACACGCCCATGTAAGTGTGTACTGTGTGCAGTAGGAATGATATGTCGCTCACCTGTCCATAGAAAGCTACACGGTAGTAGCGACCAAAGAGCCGCTTTTCTGAGTTCACCACCTCAGTCACCTTGAGGTAGGAGCGATGGATGTCATAGTACAGCTCTGACAGCCTCTGTGGGCACACAGAAACACACATGCAAGGTTAGACTTAGCTCAATATACAGACACACACACACACACACAAAGAGTGGAAGGGTTAACAGTTACCTTAAAATCCCTTCGCTTTTCAAAGACAGCAATCACAGGTTTGTTGATGTCAGCGATGAGCTCGTGTCTCTCCGATTTCCACAGATAGTCCACACACAGCTCCAGCTGTTCCACCAGGGTGTCCTGCACAGTACAGCAACATCAGGAAGCATATTAGAGCGAAAAGGGAAACCCAGCTCCTGCCATGCTGCTAGCAAGTCACACCTTCTCAAACTGGAAAAAATTGTAATGATTATAAAATGTTCCTTTAACTCGTTGTTTGTGAGGTTTGTTCAGGATCAAAGGCTAACACTGACCTCAGTATAGGGTGTGTCTTGTGTACCAGTGTCTTCCTTCATGGCACCCTCCTCCTTGACATTAGGGCTGATGCACAAGAACGCCGCCCAGCCCATTGAGAACGACGCTGGGGTTTAAAGCAAGTTAAAGTGACATCAGTGCGTTGTAATTCTATAGATACGCACTTTTCAAGTTCACACATTATTGCTAGTGTTATGTTCAGCTTTTAAACATACAGCTGCATAAAATGCATCCAACACATATATTCTTGTATCAACATACAAGTTTCTTTCAGTCAAGCATTCCATTTTTGCACACTCCAACAAAATTAAAAACATCAAATGTGAGCGTGTTTCTTATCAAACCCCAGCGACACTGATCATCTTATCCAGTGAGACTTGAGCAAACAGTTAAGGGAAAACACTGACAGTAAAAAGTGATAATCTGACACAATCTCATATCATAAGGCAAGAACAATGGTCCTCAATACATTTAAATGTATAGTATAATACACAGTGTAGTAAACCTTATCCATCAGGGGAGTGGTTAAGGTTTGAACTGGCACCAGACAACCCTATGTCCCTTTCATTCCAAACCATGTTTGGCAGTTAATATTAACACGTTCCACCCAGTTGCAAGTGGTTAACGTGCTGGTGCACACCCACTCCCTCCCACACTCCCTTGTCTCTCCATCATTATGTTCTGAACTCCCAAACCCACCACCCAGCAGGCCCCAGGCGCACACACTCACTGTCTTGATCTCGGGAGGTAGTTAGTAAGGAGCTACAGTTAAAGACAGGACTTTCTTCAGGGGACACACTGGACATCCTGGCCTTGTCAGCTCTCCAGTAGCCTGTTTGGTAGGAGCGGAGGAGGAGGAGGAGGAGGAGGATGTTTATAAAGTTCAGGTTCCACTTGTGTTTGTCTTTTATGCTCGAGGACAAGGCTCACAAATTAGCCGAGCTGCTGAGCTGCATGCTATGCGAGCTATCGGCACGCAGGTTCTGTGCATAAAGTGCATGTGAAAAGATGCTGGACGCGCACAGCAAAAGATAGACACATGCTTAGTCTGTGTGAAGAAGCATGCACACATAAGAACAAACAGATATGCAAAAGGAGGAACATGCAGCACAGCAAAATGTGTAGACATCAGTCTCTAATTCTACGAGAAGTCATGAATGGGAACGGTATTTGGATGCAAAGACAGATCTGTACTATCCTTATTCATCCCCCATGAGTTCCTAATGAATCTTCACCATACAAAGCACACACTCAAGTCACCGTCAGGCACACACATCTACACCCATGGTGATATTAAGGGCTGATGCCTGAGAGTTTCACTAATTTGTAGAGAGTTAAAATAAGCATGTTAGCAGATAAAAAGACAGGTTTGTTGATTGACAAAAGATGGCTGTGATCGGACTTTCTGGTTAGAAGTTACCATTGTCACAAATGATGCATACAATAGCAACAATTTCACTGCCTTCTCTTATGCACAATAATCTGTACATACACACACAAGCCATGCTGCAAAAAGAAAAGTCAAAGCAGCAGCATTTGTATGTGCACTAACCTCTCCTCTTCAGTGATTCAGCTATCAGGGCTGAGATGTGAATGTAGCACATGGCAGCCTGAAATTCAGTCAGATAAATTACCATCACATACAATTAATATTTCAATCTAAAAGCCATTTGTGAAGTTTTTGAGGTAAGAGCAACCTAAAAAGTGTAATATTTAGAACCTCTGAGAGATCGCCGTTGCGAACGTGAACTTTCGCCATGCTTTCTAGCCAGGTGCGTCGAAGCTCGGGGGTGCTGGCATAAGAGTTGGCCAGACTGTACTGAAGATCCACCAGCATCTCAGGATCCTTCTCATGCTCTTTCATTTGCGCCGTGGCCATCAGAACTGTCCTGATCCGTTTGGTCAGGTCCTTCACCTCAGCAGGGAATGGAGTGTTCTGGAGAAAACAAAAGTAGAATGAAATTTCACTATGCATCATTCCTATTGATAATAAAGCTGTAATATAACCCTAGAACCAGATCTACCCTGAGCGGTGCATCTCCGTTGGCAAAGTTATTGATGATAGCCAGGGACTGCTGAAATCTCGAGCCTCCAATGCCAGCATCTGCTATCAACTGGCTCACTGCCTTGATAACCTGAAGTGGATAGAGGAGTGTGGGGTAAGGACATGGTTGCACTGAAACCACGATTCACAAAACACGCAATACTGGAATGACATATTTGTACTACATTTCTCACTGACCTGCAGATGTGAGCGGACAATAGACTTGCCCTTGGTGAACTCAAAGTTTTTTCTCATGAAAAAGTACAGCAGGGCAGCTGCCTCCGTCTGCGTGGAGCTGGAACGATGGTTACAGCACTTGAGGATCTCATAGCACAGACAGCCACACAGGTCTGCCTTACCCTGGAAGAATGCACTAGGGAACTACAAACAGAGATGAAGATGAAACCACGCATTAGAAGAACAGTTGGGATCTTTACTTAGATGTTATATGTCGACATGCCGTTTGTTGGACCTTTTGTACAAAGAGCCTGAGTGCAGCGAAGACATGCCGTAAAGTGGCGGTTGATTGGTTGATCTGAAAGAAGAGCAAGTAGGTGTCCAGCACCTTCTTCATCAATGCATTTTGTCCATCATCCAGCAACAGCTGCTTCTGTATGAATGTGGGGGGGAGGGGGGGCAGAAACACATTTTACTTTCAAAGTTTCAACAGTCAGTGTTCTTCTTCTAGAGAATTTTACACTTCAAAGTACACTTTTTTAAAAACTGGATTCTCTATTAGCCTCCAGGTGGCAGTAGAGTGACACTGGCTTGGTTTTAGAATGTGCATGATGTGCATTACAAGTCATTCTGGAGCATAAACAACAATGGAAATTTCATTTGGACATAAAAAGTTTTTATATTTGTTTTGTGCTTTACAACAATGGTGGCAGATGAGAACAGCATGCTTTCTTTTCTTGTTATGTTTTTATCAAGAAGTAGAAACAAAAATAAGAGTTGAAAACCTCTTTTGCAGTTACAAAGCCAAAATGTAACTTTATTAAGAGGGATATAAAAAAAATATTTCTATTGTGACATAGAACCGTTAAAGTAAACTTGCAGAGCCCATACATTTAAATTGATTAGTAAGCATTCACATGTAATTAAACATTAAACAATATTTAGAGGCTTCACATATCTTAGTGTACAACAATATTGTATATGCAGAGCATAACATTAATTAAAATAGATTCCCCCTAAAAAAACAGAAAATAGATTTTGTGAAAATGTAGTTTCAGGTTATAAACTATGAAAGGACCACAGACCTTGTGATGGTGAACAAAGAGCTCTAGTACATCCAGCACAGTAAGGGCCACCTCAGTGGACAAGTTTGCCTCGATATCTGTAGGACTCAGGGTGTCCCCATCCTGAATATTCCCATCTGGAAACAAAATGGCATATATGAAAAACTAGAATCCATCTCAGTAACTTCAAATGCATCAAAATCTGTGTGTGTGTATGTTACCTGTCTCCATCATCTGCAGCAGCTTAGGGTTGGTGAGAGCATTCTTGCCCCTGATAATGGGCATGGTTTGGGAGCGAGCATGTCGGTGACCCTCCCCTCCAGATGATGCCATCCTGGAGGCAACAGCAGGGTTCAGCAGCTAGTATCGATCACAGTACTTACACGTATTATTTAATACTTGTTTAGATTACACTGCAGAAAATGTACCGCTAAAGCTAGTGCCAACGCCAACCATCCTTAAAGATTTAACACATTTTTAGTAGGCAAATGTGAAAGGCATCCATGTCCCAAGGACATGCTGTTATAGGGAGTCTATTAACAAGGAGACGGAAACTGGCAAATCACACAATACACTGCAAGTATGAGGAGGGGCATGCTGAGAACACAGTCACAGTCTATAACATGGACGCACACAGTGGTCACACCAAAGATGAAAACACACAGGACAAGTCCAACAGTTCATATTGTTGTTAAAGGTTGTACCTATTTTTAAATAGTCTAGAGTTTCTTGCTATTAAAGAAAATATTTACGTTTTGAGCCAATCACCAGACATCATTAGCATGAAGAACAATTTCAGTAACCAAAGACTCAGTATCTTTAAACAGTTTCACTCTGTCATCATGGCTGAGGTGTTTTCCTGGTGGAGGGTGATTACCATTGTGGGAAGAGGCTTGAGTGTTGAGAGGGGTGGTTAGAGCCCTTCAGGGTGCCATTGGCCTGCGTGGACTGGGCCAGCTTTAGTGCCGCTGCTAGCTTCCTGTTCACGAGCCAATCACATCAAAGCTAACATTAGTTAGTTTAGTTGAGACCATCATTGTTTAGTGTCCATCATCATCATCATCATTAGTCAGTTATATTAACTATGTGTGGCATCTGCTCGATCATGCCTTTAATAAATGAAAAACTAACCTTACAGTGTACATTTTTAGCACTATTTGTGCCCTTTTGTGACCTATATATTCACACAATGTCAACATATTTACAGCAGCTAGGTCACATTGTATTGCTGTAAGGCTAAATGAAATGCTAAAAGTATACAGGATCTCCAATTTGACCTTGATGTGATGAGAGCGGCTAGAGTCAGAGAGAAAGATCAAACAACTCATATAGAGAGGGAGGTCAGCCAGATGGAAGGTTAGTGGCGTAGCAAATGGTTTTAGTTTGTCATTAGTATAATATTGTGTGAATGTTAAATCAACTCTTTGCAGAGTGTTAGTGGAGAGTAGAGGCTCGAGGTCAGCGTAAAACAGTGGACAGCAAGGAGATTAAGATGCATAGATGTGATGAAACCAATAGTCAGTTAAGCTGCAGCACAAATCAGCTTAGTAACTGGATCTCAACAAATAGATTTTGAACAAATCATGTTTTTATAATTCCTAACTGAAGCTCTATCAGAAAAAAAACTACACAAAAGCAAATGGTGCCTTGGCCACTACTGTGTAACTACTACTGTGTATGCCAATCAACGCAACTGCCTCAGAGCCCATTAAGGAAACTCAATCAAGCCACGCAGCAGGTGGAGACCAGCCAGTCATGAGGCAGGGTGTGGAGACAGAGGGCTACATGGTCAACATGCAACATCAATGAGGCAAACGTGTTAAAGGATGTAAAGAGCAAACAAAACTAATACACGGTACCAACATACATTTCCTGTTTATTTTTATGTCAACACAGAAAGGGTTACTAGATGCAACAGAATATCAATAATGTGACATTGACAATCCATTAACAGCAGCAGCATGCACAGAAGGGCGTGGGGCATGAGGCATGCACTGTGGTGGAGACCACAACAGCAAGGTCGAAGAGGGAGAAAACTTTACAATTATTTGTTTGTGTCATGTAACATATATTGTGTATGTGCATGAGTGCGTCTGTGTCTTGCAGTAGCTAAAGTCAAAAACATGGCTTGAGTTAAGGAAGTGAGTCTCCCTGCACCAACACAGACAGACAGAAACAGGCTACGTGAGAAGAATGTCTGGGTTTAAACTGCAGCATCGCTGGATATCTTCAAGGCCCTGACAACCTATTTTCTCAATGAGCTTATTACGAGTATCCCATGAGAGTTGGACCGTACAAGAACATAAAATCTTCAGCCAAATTGGGAACAATATAGATTTCTGTATTTGTTTCCGCTGTTCTCTGCTCACCAGTTTAAGTGGGTCCAAAATGGTAATGAATTGTATGTGCATGCAACAATCAGGATTTAGCATTTTAATCAAACTGCAGACAGTTGTGGGGTTGTTTGCTTTTGTTGTCAGGCTGCTGTCACTCAAATGTGATCAAATTTGATTTTCAAGGGCTTTAATGACTGCATTGTTGTCTGATAGGCTGGCTGACTCCCTAGTGTGCTGGCTGGCTGTACACTGCTAGAGTAATTCATCGCTCCTGAACTTCAATGGGTGCCCACACTGACTCAGCCAGGCATCAAAGAGCTAACAGAGAGAGACACTGAGACAGACACAGGCGTAAGACTGTGAATCCCCCATGGCCTGGTATTACAGACGAATGTTAAGTAGCTAGCAGCACCAGACAGGCTCAACTACGTCTGACAGCTCTAGCTATGCTTCCAGCTATCTTTATTCTGTTAATGCCTCCACACACAGTAAAGCAGTGTGTTCTCCCAGCCTTTTGTTGGCTAACATCTCAGCATCTTATTGCTGAAAGGAAAAAGAGGGCTAATTTAATTAGCTGGGAGGAACCAGAAGATGGAGGAGCCTAGCAGTGCCAATGGCTCAGCTCCAATAAGCGCGCGCACACACACACACACACACACACACACACACACGATAACATCCCCCATCCTGTTCTTGCCAACTACTACAGTACAATATCCAACAGCAAGATCCATGAGGTTTCACCTCCCCCTCTTTTTCTTTTCTTCCTTTACCTCTTCCCCTCCTGAAGCTCATCCCTGAGCATGCACACACGCATTCAGAAAACATATCAGTATTTGCACTAGTTCTACTGGTTCATTTATTTGCGTGTGTTTGCACATGTGTCTGCGTGGCTGCATTTGCACATGTGTGCATTCATGTGTGCGCATGATTATATGAATTATATATCAGTGTGTGGGGGTGTTACAACCTTTGGCTGAGGCACGTATGTTGAATTAATAAGCTGTTTCCATATTGGTGGCTTTACAATGAATGCATCTGAATAAGACCTGGTCCACCTCATTGTCGGAGAGAGCAGTGTGGAGTAAAGACTCACCTGGCTATGTGGCGTTTTCCGAGGAACCTGAAGTGCTGAAGACACAGCCTGGAGAACAGGAAAATGCAAAAATATTGTGGGTGAAGGGCAAAGGTTTGCTTCTTTTGATGTGTTTTGTAAGTTCAGAACACAGGATAAACAAAGTGCATGTGATCAAACTGCAGTCTCACAAACAGGAAACAGTTAATTAACTGTACTGTTCAGCGGATAGGGAGCTCTCATTGGAATTACAGACTGTTTTTCTCTCTCTTGCTGTGTCATTACTTTCATCTGTTCCCTTCTGGCTACATTTCTCCTCTCATTCTCCCGTCCCCATTCTTGTCTGTCTCAATTTTTTTTCTCTCTGTGCAAAGAGTCAGCCTAAAAGGAGCTGCAGTAAGAGAACGAAGAGCACTTACTCCAGGATGTTAAAGAAGTCTGAGATTTCCTGGTGAATGGCCCGGTGCCAGTAGGATACCAGCACATCTGGAAACAGGAAACAAAAGACAACATCTAACACGTCACAGCAGTATTTTTATACTGAGCTGGTATTGGAGTGAGTCAAACAGATCCAGTTCAAACAGTTAGCAACAATTTGTGTTTTAACCTGTAAAAAAGCGTAGATATCTGGGGTTCGCCCTATTAGAACAACTCAATAACAGAAAAAAACTACTATTGTCTAAATCTTCTGGGTCTCTGTTGATCTACCATGTGGGAAACCCAGAATAGTGAATATAATAACCGATTAATAGCATTTACAAGGCTCTACACTGCACTGTGAATCCTCTGTATAAATGTTTGAAATGTCATTTCATACCCTCAGATATGGTTTTCATGATGTGCAAAAAGCACATGAGGAGGCTGCGGGTCTCTGCCTGGTCCAGCTTGTCACAACGAGAACCGTAGCCAATGAGGGACTGCGGCCGTGCAAACTAAGGTGAAACATCCAGACAAAAATACAGTCAAATCTACACTGTCAGTATCAGGGTTGTAGCTAGCATTGTGAACACTGAGGTCGTGTCCTCAGTGCGTGCTTGTGGTAATTTGTGGGTTTTAGCAACCTGGAGGGAAACTTGAATATAATGGCTAGTTTACAAGCTGATTGGGTACTTTCAGATTCTACTTAGGCAATAATACATGAATACAGGTTACAGCAATTCCCTGCCAAAATTGGATTCCAGGCAATGTGAAGAAGGTTTTGAAACATTATTTATACTTTCATGTTGGGAAACCAGACAGTTAACATTATAAATGAAATATAAGAAATATAAAACATAAAACAATTTTTTGAGTCTTGCTCAAAGCATCTAAGGGCTGTGGTGGGGGCTGTTGGAAGGACCGATGGCTGCAGTACCTTTTGGCCAATTTTTGCCTTTATTACATCATATACAAAGATGACGACATGTAACATAGGCCCTCGGAGGGACCTTAAAATTGCCATTACATGATTAGTCATGGACTTCCTGGACGCCCCAACTTCACTGTGTCTTTAGTTGGAATTAGAGCAGTGTGCAAAAGTCCACTTGTACACCATCAGTGGTTTAAAATGAAAGCCAATAGAAGTCATATCCATGATCCATATATAATGTAATTTTTATCATGAATGACTCAAACTGAAGAGGATACACAGTATGTATCAAACACATACAACAAATGTATCTAATGGAGTTAAGTTCTTTAGACCTGCTCCTCTGCCAGAGTCAGAAATAAACACCATATGGGACGTGTCATAGCACAGAAGTCTGTGTCTCTGCTTTGTTAAATCTTTTTAACTTTTTCTCACCTTCTCACATCCATCCATCTTCTCACTGTTCCTGTCACTGTTGCTAGGGTTGGAGTCCACGCTGATCAGAGAACCCCGAGAGTCGGCCTGGTTACCCGAGGGAACTGCCATGGATGAGAAGGCTGTAGGGGGAGGGGGTATCAGCTTCAATGGCCTCATTCACACCATTTTTTACATAGATACAAGACAGCTACACACAAGGACACCGCACACTGCTACCTGTGATGGAGTTGAGTACTTCTTTGCAAAAGGAGGCATCCACGGAGTTGCCATGGCGGGTAACAGGAATCACGCCTCCAGCCACTCCTACTCCTACACTGAGGTCATCTCGAGAGCCCTGATAGGGGTGCAGACAGTGGAGAGGACTTATTTAAAAGAAAACTATAAAAATTAACTAAAAATATTTTTTCCTCCACATAAAACTTCTAATCCAGGCTGTTATTTCTATTAGTTATGAGAACAAGCTGCAAATATTGCAAAGATTTCAGACTCAACTTTACGGCATCATGACGGCAAGCAACACAAGTCTCATCAAAAGAATGTATTTATATGAAAATGTCAAACAATTTCTATTCTTACTTATCTTACAGAGACAGTAAACATTCAAAGTTCCATCATGATCGACCATTGCACTGACCCTCATCAAGCTCAACTTTAAGGATGATACATGTCCAGTATTCATGAGGAGACAAAGTTTTGTTTACAGTGTGGTGGAATTTAAATGAAAGAGGACAGACAGAAAGACAACAATAACTGCATCCAGCAAGAATGTATAGTTTTGTTGGTATGCCTTCCAGTCACTGTAAACCTTTAAGAACTACAGCAAGAGCCGGATACAGAATGGATTGGATAATGAATGTACAGTAAATGGTCTAATTGAGGAATTATAGGATTTATATAGTTGTTAAAATGACAGTGAAACTTGCGTTGCTTGCAAGTACGCTGGTGTCAGTTGTGTTTAGTAGAATCTTAATATCACTGCAGTTAAGTAGGTAACATGTTGTCAAATCTAATAGGAATGCTATCAAACTATAGAAATATGATCAACCCTGAAAGATAATATGTTTTTTACCTGCAGGAATATGTATGAAACTGCACACAGTCAATCAGTACAGCGCACTCAATCAATCGTATCATCTTTCATCTTGACTCTTACTTGGTCACTAGAAGTGAAGTAGATGGGGAAGAGGTCCCTGAGGAAGAATCGAGGCATGTTGTCCAGGATCAGGCCGTACAGAGGCAGGTAGAGGGATGCAATCCTTGCCTGCTTCTCCTGGAAAGGCAGCCAATGAAAAGGGGTATCACATATTGATCATATTTATATTTAAAAATATGTGCGCATATTACCAGCAAATCGACACGCTCTCTTATTTAGAATAATACATTTAATATTGTTGTCACTCAAAGTCCCCTTACCCTAGAAACCTAAAATTGCACCTACAATGTGTCGCTGGAGACTCATAACTACTTAATTAATATTGTATTTAAGATTTGATTGTCTATATCTCTATGGCCTTTGGGTAGTCCATGGAAAACGTCAATGCAATTACATAACATCTAATATATCCTGCCAAGAAAATGTTGTGGTCTTTTCCAAAACATGCTTTTCCTGGTTTTTCCCCGTTTATTTGGCCTCTGCACACATTTGGTTTTTACTGTCTTGACTACAGCCCTGCTGTTGTGTGGTGATATGGCAGTATTTGGTAGTATTTGACAGAGGGCAGATTACTGACTCTGCCTGATCTGGGCATTCATTAAGGCATCTTCCCTGCCACTCGCAGCTGCTTCGAACAGTCACATGTCAGTGTGTATGTGTAATGAGTCACATAGGAAGAATTTCTACTGCAAACTCATGACTCATTGTTCATGCCTTTTAGTTTTTTTCCCATGTAAACATCTGTTCTGGCTACCTTGGTGGCATAGCGTGCATCCAGAGAGTGTTTGGCCATTAGAGTCTTCAGGGTAGCCAAGGCTAAGTGTCTCAGGTCCTGCTCGTCCTGGAGAGCCAGGCCCAGTTCCCGCAGCAAAAGCCCGGTCAGGAAGTGCTTCCTGCAGAACTCTCCAGTCAGGTTGTACTCGGGCACTGACACTGAGGAGAGGCGGCATAAAAGATTCACATTTTGAATGGAAAATGAGCTGAGCTGCACAGAATTTATATAACGCCCGTGCCAATATTTGCTTTCCATCAGTGAGTTCATTAATCCATTTTCTAAATAAAAATCTGGTTACGGTGAGCAAATAATGTGACGAGCCAATTTCCCATGAATTTCATTATCATCACAGCACTGCAGCGCACACTCTTGTCGCCCGCGCAACATTAAAAAAGGAATGGGTGAACATATTTACCATGAGTACTTTGTGGCTCTGGAGATGCATGGTCTGACATGGACAAATAGCCAGAGAAAAATGACAGAAAGAGAAAGAGAGAAAGAGAGTGTGTTAATAGACAAATGAGAGTGGGAGCTACTCGATGTATGATAGTTACCACATTAACACTGGTGTCACTGAATGGCAGGATACGACTTGGGCCCTTACCTGTGATGCGAGCAGAGGGTAAGGGCAGGCTGAGAGGGATGTAGTGTTCGTGGTTACACACCTCTCTCAAGAATTCAAATTTCAGCTCACATAAGATCTACCAGACACAAAGATATTGTTGCATTGTATCGCTGTGTCTTGTTGCAAACTTAAAGAAAGCCAGTGTGCTGAAGGAATTTTCATTTAGTGATATATTTTTATTAATCAGTACTGTTTCCCTGAAATCAATTCCAATTCTTTTTTTTTACCTTGCTGTCAGTAGCAGTGATCATGTTTATGTAGTTGCTAATCAGTTTGAATGTGAAGCCTCTGTCCATGAGAGTGAAGCAACGCTGCAGAGAGACAGACAGAGACCGGAGATCAGACCCAACATCAGCTAGAGAGACAGATCATTTAACACAGATGGAGGAATCAATAGGCAACAATTGTAACTGGAAACAATTTTCATTTGCAGACTGATTATGCAGTTTGTATTGATCCCTCATAGAGCGATATGCAGTAAGCTTAGTAGCACATTATGTTTCCTTCCTCTTATGAAACTCTCTTTTGTAAAATGTTTCTGTCAACATTATCATTTAAATCCACGAGACATCACTTTGTGCTCCCACCTTGACAAAAGCTGCCACAGCTAGGTTGGCACTGCGCGTCTCTTCTGCCAGGTCTTTGTTTTTCCAGAAGATGTGTTCGGACACTGTCTCCACCAGGGTATCCACACGGCTCAGGTAGGATGAGGGGAAACGCTGGGGCCTAGGAAGCTGTCGGGACACACACTCAGTGTAACATATATATGCACTGTGTCCCAGGTCAGATTAAACAAATGCAAACCAAGAACAAGTGTTCTCAGGAATGGTAGACTCAAGGGCCCCAGTGTAGAGTATGCCACCTTACCTTTACCTTGTCGGAGTCAACCAAATGCTGGGCCATAGACTTGACAATCAGCTCAAAGAAGAACCAGGAGAACTGAAACCAGGAGAGGTCAAAGCAAGGTCAACTTTGTTCCAATACATATCTGTCTAATCAGGTCCAGCATGAAAACAGGGGAGGCATGCATGACTTTGTTTGCACTGATGGACCTTAGAGGCATTAACTTAAGAGTAGGTATGAGCAGAGACAAACCTTCAGGACATTCCTAACTGCTGCCTGCTCATTGCTCTTCAGGTCAAAGGTCATCCCCTTCGCAAGCTCCTCATGAACTGTCCTGAAGCCGTGGGCATCTGACTTGAAAACATACTACACACGGAGAAAAGGAAAAAAGGAGACAGAGGTAGTCAGTTAAAGGTGAACATACAGTACAGCGGCAAATAACAATTCTTTTCATAATCAAACTTATGGGCATTTTTGGGTGCAACAGTAAAAAAGATGGCAGGATATAAGGGAGAGGGAAGTGTATGCAACAAAGATCCCCCTGTCCAGATGCCAGGTGTGTTGCAGTTCATGCAGGCAAATACTTTCATAACTGGTTAATAGTTGATTTTTCAAGCAAAAATACCAAAAAATGTTAACAAAACATTAGAGAATTTGCTGCTTTTATTTGTCTTACCTTATAGTTAAATGAATATTTTGGGGTTTTGGGCAGGTTGTCAAACAAAACAAGACATTTAATAGCATGTGCTAGAATATTTTAGTGGACATTTTTCCACTTTAGGATGTTTCGTAGATGATTAATTGATTTATCGAGACAATAGTCGGCACCACCAGGGCACCCCCTTCTGCTGATTATTTTCTCGATGAAAAAGAAAAGAAAAATAAATCTGTATAATCAAAATACTTGCTCATTCATTGTTTCTGTTTCACTAGTTGCACTAATACACACATTTACAAATACTGTAGACGCACGTGAACAAAAAGACTTACACAGCATCTTGAAATAAGGCAAATCAAATATTTAATAAAAATCTAAAACATGTGTACGGTTTCAAATTATATTATAGCATACTCCTCAATTCATGCAGCAGTGACTTCAAGCCCCTCTCTTTCCCCCTTCTCATTCAACACACACACACACGTGTTCACACTCACATGTATGCATCCACACACACTCAGCAGTTTAAATTGGGCACCACTACCGCTGAACATCATGCCAATCTGTTACTATGGCGACCCTGCTTCCATTAGCTCTGCTAGTTCTCTTCTCTTACCTCCCACCATTCGTCTTTGCCACTGTCTCTTTAAGCGCTGCAGTTTTCATTTACTGCGGCCAACATGAAACAGGTCTTGTGGTTTCTCCAGCTCTCTTCTCTAATTCTCTTGCTGATTTCCCCACTAAAACAAACACGCCTTGTGTTTCTGATTGAGCGGGCTAAATGTCCTAGTTTGCCTCCTACTCAATCACCCTTTCTTCTTATTCTTATTCTTCTCTCCCTACTTCTCTGTGTGTGTTTGCACAGTGCCATGGGCACGTGGCCCTCTCCACACTCCTGCTGGCCCAAACACACACACACATCCAAACACAAGAAGTCCTCTTTTCCATTTTTTCCCTCCTGAATTGAAATAGTGTGTGCCGAGATTCCATGTTCATGGAAATCAACTGCTCTCCAAATTATCATACGATCTTCTTGAGCACACACAGTCCTAATTGCCATGCAAAACCAGACACACTTCATTCTAAGGATTACTGTAAGCACACCACCCACTATGTTATTATACCTTGATATAGGAGTGCAGGTAGTGATCCAGGTTTTCTTCGTGGCATTTTGCAACAATGTGGACCAGCACTCTGCAAACACAAGCCAACAACAAATAGTTTTCTTAATTACAGCCCTTATACTTAAACAATGACAGAAAACAGTCAAACATTGAAACTTCTTCTCCTCATTGTTTCTCTTCAAAGGCTGGCTGTTAAATTGTTTTTTATGACACTGGATGAATCAAACAATGAAAACCAAAATAAGTCAGAAATAAAAAAATAAAAACAAGATATGGTGTTTTAAACAGTTTTTACAATTTTACATACTATGTGCTTTTTTTTAACTGTGTGCTTTACCACATCCACTGAGCCCCCACCACGATGTGAATCCAAATGTTGAACATTGTAGCACCACTGCCTACCTGGTGGTGGCAGTCGTGACCTCGTCATTGTCATTCTGAGTCAGGACCTTGAACAGTTGGTTGAAGAGCACTGGCAGAAATCGGATGATCACTGGGATTCTCTCCATACTGAGAAGACCCTGGGGAAGGGTGGAAAAGAGGCGTAGGAGGGAGGAAGAGGTGGAGAAGTTGGAGGATGAGAAGGGTGGAAATATATAAAAAACACAAAGCATAAAGAGTATGTAAAAGTGGTTAGCAGCCAAGGCCTTGTTTTTTTCTAATTCACAATAAATTAAAATTGCGGTGAAATAGTGTCTTTTCTCTGACCTTCAGGCAGTTGAGGAAGTTGGAGGTAGGCGGTAGCGAGAGGTCCAGCTCTCTCTTCTGGCACTGCTGGAAGAATCTGTTCAGGTGGGGGTCCTGGAACAGAGAGAATAATCCATAAAAGTCAGCAGTCAGCATCTGCAGTAAGACTTAGTGGACTGGTTTCTCTTTAACAAACAGTTTATCCTAAATGTGAACTTTACCACTTTACCAAATCAAAATGTCATCGAGTGGTTCGTTCTCAGCCTCGTCTCAAGCACTTCAAGTATTTTTTTTAAAAGAACATGAAATAATCACCATGGTTATTGTGACAAGTATTTTTTTACTCATGATACACTACAGAGGAGACATCAGTATCCATCAATATTTTTACAAAACATTAAGACCTGTGTTTTCTCTAGCTTTTTGACATGACTACATATTGTACTGATATTACTCATTACTCCTTTTTTTGATTCTATCGCTAACTTGTCTGTCAGAGAATTTTTAAATGTTGTTTATATATCAATGTATTTCATAAGCCATCGCAAGTGAAAGTAGGACAGAGGCGGATCTGATTTACAACCCCCCCAGCCAATCAAGAGTTTGCTGTGCAGCACTCCAAACATCCTCTACTGACAAATTAGAAAAGGAAACCGTTATTCTATCCACTAATGCTGATTGTGCATCTTGGGCTCACATCGTTAATTTGCTTTTGCATGCTGCATAATTTGTTTAATTTCTGCATCTAATGGTCATTTTACATCCATTTTACAATTCCGGTTTACAGTTAAACCCCATTCATTTAAATTCTGCAGGAGAAAGCTGAGATGGAACAGCTTAGAAAATGAAAATGGACTATTACCTCATTTCGAGGTAACATGCCCCTTCGTGGATAAACAGTGGATGTCCTAATTCTGTCTCATTTTTACAAGGATGTAGTGGCTGAAACAATCGGTAGAGAAGCCATCTTGCCATCCATTTTCTATACTTCTTATCCTGTTACAATTTATGTAACCTATCCGAGCATTCACCGGACAAGGTGCAGGGTATACCTTGGACACCGACTGGAGAAACCCAGGTGATGGTCTTACCTGAGTGTATACTGTGGAGACGACATTTGTGGACACTTTGAAGATAGCTTTTCCTCCATCGACCCATTTCACATCTGCTCCATTCTGTAAAATGGGGAAAGTAAGGATGCCGCCAACCCATGTTCGCTCCCTTCAAACCCTGCATTTATCACACGCTGTAATGCTTAGTACACTTCTTCTCACAGAAATGAATGTTTCTATTATTCAGCAGTATTTTTAATATTTATACACGCTGTGGCCTTCTCCCTCCCTCTATCACTTCCTTCTCCTTCCTCCCTCTGACCTTGGCATTGCTGGCTTCCTTCATGGCCAGGTATCCAGGCGGCAGGTTACAGGAGACAGAGATGCTGAACTCCTGAGATGACAGACGGCCTTCTTTGAGGAGAGGCAGCCAAGAATACCCCACTAAAAAGACACACACAGAAATACAAAATGGTGATATACTGAATGGTGGAAAAGACCAACCACAAAATAACTTGCTGCAAAATAAAATGTTGGACCAAATTACAGCCCCGGATCTAACACCGACTCACCTGGGGTCTCCAGCGTTTCTTTCCTCTTAGAATTCGTCTTAGCGTTGATGTCACACGTGACATGGTAAAAGGAGAAAAGAAGGTGGTGCTTTTCATGAAGCTGAGTCGGAAGCTCAATCTTCACCTGGAGACACAATAGCATGGAATGGATTTTTATAATGGGCACAAAGGAATGCTACAGATTGGCAAGCATCTTCTTGTTCACGCTAAAGCTAAAGATAAAGTAAATCCACTTCCAGGTTCTGATGATATCTATGTGGCAATTGCCCGTTCTATCCATTACCTCATCGTAGAAGTCGGGGTTCTGGGAGTGATGCAGGACTGTGGCACAGGCTGCTGTGGTGAAGACCGGACCTCCCGCCTTGCCATAGATGCACTAGAAAAAAAGCAATAGGAAAAGGGTCACAAAATAAATTCATGCTCAGACAGTTTCTCATTTTAGACTGAGTTTAACTGGGGAAAACTGAGTCATATAAAAGCTAAATGTCCCATCAGCATGTTGTGGGACAGCTTTCTACCTTTAAAGGTTTGGCAACTTCTTCGTCTGAGCTGCGGAACTCCACATATACTGCGAGGTTACGAGCCTGTGAACAAGAAGACCACTGTAACATTAAAATTTGCCCACATACAAAAAACAGTGAACAATAAAAGTATTTGAAGTGAAAACAAAAGGCACTTATACAGCAATTGTACAGTTAGTGATTTTGGATAATTTTTACAACCATAACTCCTCTTAAACTGTTAATAACACTACCCCGATATACCTTGGCGAAGCTCTTCTGGCTGTCATACTTGAGATGTTTCGGGTAGACGTAGATGTGGTTTCTGTAGACGCGGTGCGGCTGTGTGAACTTGGTGGTGTCCTGGACAAACTCCTCCACCTCCAGAGTGGGCTGGTGTTTGCTCAGCTCTTCAAAGGGCTTCACCGGTACATAGGAGGATGTCACACAGTCTGAAAGCACAGAGAAGAAAGAGTTTCAAACACATGACAGAGTAGAGGAGCAGAAAGGAAGAGGGGGGCAGAAAGACAGCAGAATGAGAACATGAATGAACGCAGACAGAGGGAAAGTAATTAAATGAGGACATACTAGGATGCTCCATTGGAACATAGTCGACTGCGATGTCCAGCGCCCCAGGAATAGTTTGCAGTTTGCTGGCCTTCTCAGCCCTGCACACACACAAATTTCAATAAAATGTTGTAAGAATGGTATATCTTGCCTTGGAGAGGCCTAATTTATAGATAAAGCCTACAGTATGCCTTACCTCCTGAACTCAGATACCAGCTTAATCAAGTCATCTGTGGAAATCTTGTTGCTCTCCTGTTTGAAGAGAGGTGAGAAACGAGACTCTCGGTCCAGTGCCCCGTGGTTGTCCTTAAACACTGACCTACAATACATAGAAAGAGAAAGGTTAAAGATCAGATCCTGTGAAGAGAACATGGTAGATATACTGTATTTTAAAATGTTTAGACAACTGAGCCTTCAACCAGTGGCCACTGACCTGACAGACCAGGCAAATGGCATACGGTACTTCCCCAGTTTACTGCAGAACTGTTTGTTGGATTTCAAAATCTTCTGGACAGTCTGTAGGAGACACAAGCAGAGAAAGAAGGACAGAGGGAAATGTGAGCAAGACGCCACAGCTGATATTTTTAAATACAATGGGATGCGTTGGCCCTAAATTCTAGTTGAGTGACAGACTCAACCAGAGGTTGTTTAATTCAATCACTCTGGCAGCAGGTTGACTGTCTGGTGATTCATTTAGCAATTTAAACAAGGACCACTTGGAGAACTTCCAGCAGGGAAGCTAGGAAATGTGTTGGATTGGATCTTGGAAAATACCTCATTTCTAAACTATCCCACCGGAATGGCATTCAGTGATAAAGATAAACTCTGGCCTGACAGGAAAACCATTTTGTAAATGTCATAAATTAAATTGTTTGAGTAGATTAAGCCATTTCCCTTACAATAAATGCCCTAACAGCATGTTTCATGAGCCATTTTCCCCAGCTTGCTTCGAAAGATAAGACAGTTTAAAAGGTTTTAGCTCTACGTTATGGGTCAAGATAGAAAATAAATCAAGCAATGTAAACAGCGATGCTGTCTGAACTGACAGCGAAAACTTTCTGACCTTGCTGGAGTCTGTATTCTTGACGTAAGGTTCTGTCCCACAGGCAATATTTCCCATCAGCACCTTTTCCACTCTTGCCACCATCACTATGTCTGTGTGGGGGTTGGTCACAGAGAAGATGGCCTGCATGGAGAGCATTGGAAAGGCATATTAGAGTCATTCTACATGTTAAATGGAGTGTAAGGGATGAAAGGAAAGGATCATACTGTAGGAGTAACATCCCTTTACCTGTTTGGGAAAGCATAGCCAGTGCTCCATGTCTGGGCTGAGGTCACAGTCCCCAGGCTTCCTCTCAGCAGGGGAGCACAGGCCATTTTCCTGACCTCCGCCGACCGTCCCTGGACCACCTGTCCCATTACTGCAGCCTCCGAGCATCTGACGCACGGCCTCATGGTTGAGGTCTATGTGGAAGTCTGCGGACACCTTTCTCCCTTCTCGTACATCCAGTAGAGCCAGTGACACGAAGAAGGGTTCAATCTGGTAGAGCAGATTCAGCTTAGTCATATATATATATATATATATATGATATTATATATGACTAGAAATACTCTATTTTTCTTATTCTTGTAGAAAGCTTGTTACCCTGGATTAAATCCAGAAAACGGTTTTTAGCATCTACAGATTATAGAGCCATTTCCAATTTTTTCATAAAGCCGTAATAATGCAAAAGTCAGTTTTGAAGTAAGTTTGAAAAAACGTCTGAAAGTGTAACAGGCAAATGTTTCTAATCCTCACATTAGTGACCGGTCCAGTTTCACTCTCGTTGATGCAGCCCTGCAGCATGAGGTTGAGTGATCGGCAGGTTATCATAAACCTTCTGCCCAGTTTCTCTTCAAACGGACGCACTGCTGCGTTCTCAACTGATGGATGTTCGGCCCGTGGGCCCCTCAGAACCTGTGGTTGGTGAAACACAGTTTGTTATCATCATCGGAACTGAGACAATTTCACTCATGAGATCTGGTCAGTCATGTAAAGGTTAAACGCAGTTTGATATAGAAAAATAAAAAAAACAGTGAACACATGTAGATGGGCAGCCACATTCTTTATACTTACAGGAGTATCAGGGTCCAGCGAGAATAGATTCAGCCTCTCTTCTCTTCTGACAGAGCGAATTCCTTCATCTGTCTCAGAGATATACTGTTACGTAAGAGATTACAAGAAAGACAGAAAAAGACAGTCAAAGAACTTGATACTAATAATAAATTGTTCATTATGAATTGTGATATCAGTAAAAACAGCAAGGTTTTCCTCTTTTTTGTCAAGTAATGCATTCTAATGGCTTAAAGGTATCAGTTATAATAGTTGTGTTTATATTCAGTGTTTGAATGTAAACACAACCAAAATACATTGTACCCTTGAGGCCTGTAAAAACATGACAAATGCATTTCCTTCCTCATAAAATATTAATGTCAACTTTTTGAATATCTGGAAACAATGTTTGTTTATACAAACTAGCCGTCTTATTCTTTCCTGTCTTTTGCTGTCACATTGCTACACCTCCTGGTGCATTACCATCACCAACTGTTGATCAATAAAAAAAGTGAAACCATCTGCAGCAATGTGTTTCACGTCGTAAGCTTGCTTGTGTGTAAACATGTGCATCCTAATGCAAAACCTTGCTCCATAGCGCCACTAATGGTCAAAAACTCCAAAGGGTACCTTTAAGTGGACCCTGATGGGTGCGCAATACATGCATCAACTATAAAGTATCATAATGGTAACTGTAACGGAGTAGCAGCAGAGAGATTTCAGGTTAGCCAACCTTTGCTAGCTCTGGATTGATGCCATTCTCTGTCGTGGTCTCTTCATTCTCCTGCAAACAGCAGTCACTCACCGACAGGTCAAACACATCTGCAGACAGAACAAATTCAGTCACGAGTCCTGAGAGTGACGTCTGTTTATGAGTGATGGCTGCCAACACTGAGTGGATGGGAAAGTTTATCTAAGCAGTCCATTTTCCCCATAGGTTAAAGGCCATATTACATTCTCTAAAATATGTTCAGCAGTATACTAAATACACACTAACCAGAGGCAATGAACATATCTACCTCAGAATAAAATATGACTCCACTTGTGGTATTTATGGATCATAAGGCAGGCAGGCAGGCTTGTGCAGAAATATAACCTTCATCTGCCTGGAGCAATTCTTCCCAGAGGCCATGCTGAACAAAATGGCTCATTAATGGTAGGTCACCACACGCTGCAGCCAGATTTAGAGGCATGCTAACAGACCACAGAGCCATGACGGCTGAACGCTATTATATCATTCCACCACTTTTCAGTGGGCTCAATGCTCTGTCAGTGTGTGTTATGTTACAGGCTGTGGTCCCATGTCCAATCTCTCACAGAGCTGGCACTTGAGGTTGAGTTCCATGTTAAGTTTTTAATAACAAGGTATGGTGAATTAAACAAAGGTGGAGTCACTGGTTAGTGTCAGGCCTCATTTCCTGAGAGTGATGTTACTGAGCCCCAACACAACCCAGCAGAAATCCCCATGAAGGCGGTGGCAAGGTGGCACATACTGGATTTAGTTGGAGTAAGTAAGACAGAGGGAAAGGTTAATTTTTTTCTGACACTGAGTATAAAATCATTCCTCTCTTTAGGGCACCATGATTTATACATGTATTGAAGTTATGCTAAAATTTCCTCTTCATTGCTCTTTAAATACCCATTTCTCCTCTAAATTACCATTTGTGCTTCCTTGCCCTTTGCTCTTTCCAACTGTTTTTCAGTGCCCCCTCCTCTCCACATCCATCATAGCTAGACTTTGTGTATTCCTAAATACAAAAACAGAACCAGTCTCACCCTGCCGATGGTCGGTGAGGTCCAAACTCTTGCGGTCAGGAGCCGGACCGTCGTGGGGACTGATCTGTAAGATGCGGGTCAACGTGCTAATCCACTCCTCCATGTCCTGTTCGCTCTCCGCGGCCAGCACGAAGTACGTAACCTCGTTCATCTTCAGCTCAAAAGCATGTTTCCTTAGGCGGTTATTCTTTAGGGGTGATGAATGGACAGATGGATGCGAGAAAGTGGTTACACAAAAAAAAAACAGAGCTTGGTTTGTTTTTTGGAAAATGTGATTCGTTCTTAAACATGCAGGTTTTGAAGGTTCCTTAGCTTAGCTTAATTCCTGGATAAATATAATATCATGTAACAGTTTTTTTATTTAAAAAAAACAACAAGAAAATTATGGTTTGGAAGTTACAACAAAATACAGTATGCATTCACACTTGGGTACTTGTAAAGTCTTATGTAAGTTTGATATAGTGTCGTTCGTTTTTAATTGGATTCTGTTAAATAATCCATCCATCAGCAGTCTACTGTCTAATTAGGAGCAGTGGGCAGCCATCTTGCAGCGCCCAGGGAGCAGTTAAAGGTTCAGGGCCTTGCTCAAGAGCACCTTTGGCGGTAGTAGACTCAAACCGGTTCCCAAGCCAAGTCCCCACTGACTGAACTAATGCTGCCTATAGATAGATAAGATTGATTTTCTTGAGAATGATACATACAATTAAATAAGGATAAAAAAATAATAAATCAAAAAGCTTATTACCATTATGGTCCTTGTAAGAAAGAGAAAACCGCAACTCCCAAACCCACAGTACATCCAGCAATGACTATAAATTAAGCTCGACAACTGCGTCTTTAAACTGCATGCCGAGACATACAAATTATATCCATGAGGTTTGTCAGTGACTGGGTAAGTAAAAGAGGAAGGTCAAATTCTCCCCTTAGTCTTTGAAGCAACACAATAATATCTTGACTTGGACATCAGGCACTACATTGTTATCCTACAAACCTACAGCAGTACAACTATAAAACACAATGTCTCCTCATAAAAAATAATACTTTTAGATAAAACGTTTACTTTTCCTGTTGCTGAGTTTTGTTTATACAGGAATGCTCTGGTGAAGGTCTTTGCGAACAATAGCTTACAGTAGATATAAAAGATGTTATGATCTTTTTTATGCTGCTTTTTACATCCAGCCCATTCATGTTTTGTGGTAGTGTGCAGTAGTTTTGGAAGGAGGAGAGCCTAAAGATCCTCCCTATATCACTCTAAATACACAAGCCCATACATTTATAATATGGTGTATATTGTTTTGTGCTCTTTTGAACGCTTTAAAACTCACCTGTACCACACCAGTGCACGAGTCAAGAAAGATGCACCCTTTGGGTTCCTTGGAGATCTTCTCGTCTTTGTAGAAGTTCATGATGTAGGAGTTATCTGTCAACTGGGTGAGCTGGAAATATCTCCTCTTGAATGACTGCACAGATTTACAGGCAACAAATTATTTAGATTATATACTAAAAATGACCATAACAGTAAACAATAATGTAGATATATTGATGATACTCCTGGAGTTGACTAAGTTCACCAGTTTTACCAGAGAGCATGTTAAAATATTTTAGCTGAAAACAGGGGGAGATAAGAGGATCGGGCTGAAAAAGCAAGACAGAAAAAGTGTGTATGCGCATGAAAACGGAGAGCATCAGACATTTCCTCACCCGAACAGTGATGCTATTGTTGACGGTGCTGTTAAAGTTCCCTTTGTAGAGCCAGCCTGACCGAAACACACCAATCCCTCCCCCTCCTCCGCCACAACCACCACCACCTCCCCCTCCCCCTTTGGACGAGGACAGGGAGGTGGTATCCTGTAACATACATACAGCATACAACATAAATACGGCCAGTCAAAGATACATCAGCTTTCCATTCATCCCTCTGACACAGAGGAGCAGATGATCAATAATGAAAAGGAGACTCTCCGAGACTCATTCTATCTTAGGATGGCCATTTGTCAGTCAAATTATGTTCATAAACAATGTCCTGCTGACCTGCAATGAGCTAACTTCTCTAGCAAAGTATATTTTAACAGCTTTAAGGCTGCGATAAACTAATTTAAACATGAGGCTGAGCAGGATGTATCCAGTACGTAATGCATTCATTCTAAAAGCATTTGTCAGAAGATGGTCATTACTGACCTCATCCTTGTCCACGTCCTCATAGTCAATCTCAAAAGAATGGGAGGGCAGCTTCTCTGCCTTGTACAGTTTCCTGTAAAGGAATGGGGAAAGGCAAGAAGAAAAATGGGGAACTCTGATAATGAAATATATTGATGGAAAGAGAAAATGATTTCAGGAATTTAATTAATCCACTCTATCTGAGCGGTGCAAAGGACTGTGGGTGGCTGACTCTGCTTCATCGATCTCCGTCAGGAGTCAACAATAGGTAGTTCTCACTCGATCTCGCTCCACTGATTTCACAGGCTGCCCCGTCTTTGTGTGTGAGCTATGGGATAAAATGCCTTTGTGTGTGTGCTGTGAGCTGCAGACAGCGAGGCTGCAGTCTGTGGAGGATAACGCTGGAACCACCCTTGGCTAAAAGTCACACAGTCGTAAAAGCTGTATCAAAAAAAAAATCTCTTAAGGGGACTATGTTTAGAAGATTTCTGGGGATTGCGGGCTGGCCACTGACAGAGAAATGCTAATACTGGCCTGCACAGATGAAGATCGCTCCATTTAATCCCAGTGGTAACAACCACACATATACAGTAGCTGTAGATTCCCATTGTACAATGGTTTCCCCAGTGTATTTCACTACAAACACGTAAGCCTACAGTTAGTTAGCTTGTTAGTCATTTAAAAACACAATATAACAGTAGTGTTTGTGCTTTCATGCTAATTCCACAGCTACAAAGAGATAACATAAGTTGGTATGACTGTGCTCTAATTTGGGTTTAAGCTGCATCTTACTTTACAGTTAATCCTGGTTGTCAGTTCAGAGGTTATGTGAACTGACTGAAAGAATACATTGGCAACCCATGGGACAGAAGCGGGACATTCCTGTGGTGTAGAGCAGTAACTGCAGGGCTGCTCTGGGTCAGTCTCACAGGGACCCCGACAGAACTCCAGCTGACAGACAGTTTGATTTAAATAAACGACTGACTGAATGGGTGTCTGCTTGACTGACATTTAAAAATGGGATCGAGGGAGCACTGAAAGTTAACATTTGTTCGAGTGGAATGTCTTCGCTCTTCTTTCTCACTCAACACTGGCCACCATCATGTTCTTGTTAATGACGTCCCACCTCAGTGGAACAAACTGTGGTTATCCTTAGCGGCCACTTCTGGTGCTGGGTGTTCATAAGGAAATAAGTCCTGCATGTCTTCAGTCAAGTCAAGAAGTCAAACAAAGCTGAATACAGATGTTTTAAATATTCACTGCCATCAAACACTGCAAAATAATGTATAGCATAAAGCAGCTATTCATGAGAAAATAGGATTTGTGGCATTTTATTAACATGATTAATAAAATACTGCAGTAACAGGAGAAAGGAAACACCTATATGAAACTAGGGCTGAGTACCCTTTGAAATTATTCTGTACTAGTGCCGACATTAAGTTTTGGTACCTAGACCAAAAAGGTACACCTTACTATGAGAAATGCAAACACATTTGAATTTGGCAATTAAAAAAACTCTTTGAGGATTACAGAGCCCAATGGGAAAGTTAAGGTTAAAGAAATGTTTACAACATTTTAGGAAATATGCTTTCTTGCAGAGAGGTAGATACCACTCTCATGTCTGTAGCCTAAAGATTAAGCTACAACCGAGAGACCATTAGCTTAGCTTAGCACAAAGACTAGAAAGAGGGGGAAACCGCTAGCCTGGCTCTTTCCATAGGCAACAAAATCCACTTACCAGAACATCTGAAGTTCATCAATTGACATATTATGTCATGTTTGTTTAATAAGTACAGAAGTCAAAGTGTAATGCCAAAATGACAAGTTGAGTTTTATGGGGCTTATGTGCCGGGCTATTTCTATGCTATGACGGGGTGTAGTAACTGGTTAATGGTGTCTCCACCGTTTTCCTGCCGATCTCAGGGTGATGACAAGAGTGCAGAAAGAAGTAGACTCTCAGACACAACCACGTTTCCCATTACTTCCAGTCTTTATGCTAAGCTAAGACAACTATCTACTGGCTGTAGCTTTCCACTTTTAAAGCGCTACTAAAGCCTCTTCCACAGCCCAATCCTCAGTTCTTATCCTGCTTGACCTATCAGCTGCCTTTGACACAGTCAACCACAGGATCCTGCTATCCGCACTCTCAGCAATGGGCATCTCGAGTAAAGCACTCCTGTGGTTCGAATCCTACCTCTCGGGGCGTTGCTACAATGTTTTGTGGCAAGGACAATTATCCTCCTCCCACTGCCTCTCCACAGGGGTACCCCAAGGTTCAGTGCTTGGGCCCCTTCTCTTCTCAATTTATCTATCTTCCCGCCAGGCGATCCCACTGTCCCGCCAGGCGATCCCACTGTCTCGGCGCGGATCACGGACTGTCTATCAGACATATCTGCATGGATGAAGGCTTGCCACCTTCAACTAAACCTCTCTAAGACTGAACTCTTGGTCATTCCAGCCAAGCAATCTACCCACCATAACATCAAACTACAAATTGACTCTGCAACCATCACTCCAACCAAGGTGGTGAGAAACTTGGGTGTCATGATTGATGACCAGCTGTCCTTTTCAGACCATGTTGCTACTGTCTCTCGGTCATGTCGCTTTTCTCTATACAACATAAGGAAAATCAGGCCCTACCCCACTCAGTACGCCACCCAGCTTCTGGTACAGGCCATGGTTATCTCTCGCATCGACTATTGCAATGCCCTCCTAGCAGGTCTCCCAGCTTGTGCGGTGAAACCCTTACAAATGGTTCAGAACGCACCAGCGCGTCTGGTTTTTGATCAGCCCAAAAGGACTCATGTCACTCCATTACTCAGAGACCTTCACTGGCTCCCGTGGCCTCCAGAATCACTAATGCTTGCATACAGAGTGACTACTGGGTCTGCACCCATCTACCTAAACTCCATAATACAATTCCTTCTCGGACGCTACGGTCCTCCAATGAACGCCGCCCGGCTCTGCCATCCCTTCACACAAAGCAATCCCAGTCCCGGCTATTCTCATCTGTGACACCACGATGGTGGAACGAGCTACCACATGCCATCAGAGCAGGGGCGTCATCTCTTCCGAGAACACTTCCTCTTATAACACCTCTAACATGCACTTCCTGTGCTCTTCTTCTTCTATCCCCTACAATTATCTTGTATTGATTGCACTTTTTTGTTTTGATTGCACTTTTTGTTAACTCTTACTTCCTTCCCTAGGTATTTACCCCATTGATGTGATATGTACTATGAGCTCTTACTAGTATTTATTGCTGCTCTTACTAGTATGTATTGTCAGTTGTAGATCTGTAGTTGATGCTCTGTTGATGCTTGTATGTTGTTCCTCAAATGTAAGTCGCTTTGGATAAAAGCGTCTGCCAAATGAGTAAATGTAAATGTAAATGTATGTAGCTTCATATACCGTGTTTAGATATACAAGTACTATCAATCTCCTCATCTAACTCTCCTCCAGAAAGTGGGGTGTATTTCCCAAAATATTTAACTACTCTTTTAAATCCCATGCAGTAAACTCAGAGGGCAGGATTCTAGTGTATTACCTGGGCAGCAGGCGGTAGTCTCCAGCGTAGTCATCATACTTGAACTGGACCACATTTAGCTCAGAGTTGTAATACTTACAGGCCTGAAGGAAAGGATGGAGATGAGGGTGAATATGATTAAATATTAACTTTCAAAAATGAGTGCCTCTCTGGGAAAATTGGACCTGGGGCAGCTGGAAAATCTGCAGACAATGAAGAAAGCTACAATACAGTGAAAGTACAGTCAGACCTCAGCTCTTGTGAGGCCTAGTTACCGATGTTCATCATGAGATTATTTAAATTATAAAAAGAACTGAATTAAGACTCTGTCCCCAAGGAGTCTGCAAATGACATCTTAATAGGTTACTTGTCTATCTCAAGGGTTGAAATAGTAATCTCACAGGGTGTGTACTACAACTTTGTATGGTACATACACAAGTCTTTCACATCCAGGCTGGATGTGGCTATTCTCTTTAATTCATTTGTTTAGAAAGATCTTAATCATTTGTTAACCATAATTATAGACATACCAAACATTATCAGCTACAACATCAACCCTCAGAAAGGAAAGCATGCACACACACACACAGAGTCAGACACATACTCTCCAGTGAGCTGTGACAGTACTGTCTGGAGAGTTTCCGTCTACTCAGATATTATTTCTCCACTGAGCCCTAGATATTATAGCTGGTGGATCTGAAATTAGCGCAGATAGCCCTAGCCCTCACACACATACACACACTGGCAATTACACATCAAGATATGCACACACATCTGGTATATTTAGAGGGCTGGTGAAAACCCCTCACCGGTATCAGGAAGTAAGCCTGAACTGACAAACCTTACCACCACCAACTGAAACCTTATTCAGTTCCAAACCACAGTGGCTTTTATTCAGTCCTGACTAACACACTGTCACACTAACGCCTCACCTGTCTGACCAGCAGACATTCAGCCTGTAGTTCTGCCCCCTCTGGAACAGTTGACTTGAGAGTCCGACTCTCCTGAGGCACAGTGGATACCTAGAGGGATAAAAGAATGGGGAAAGGACCGTTAACTTGACAGGAAATACTGTTCATCAAAAAAATGCTTTATTGTATGTTACATATTGGGGTGAGCCACGTCAGCAGAAATTAAAAACACCACAACATAAAAATGATTTGATGAGATAAAACATTCACCATCAGGGGAAAAGAGCAGAGGTGATATTTCACATAGCAAATGTCATATCTAATAAACATGGGTGTTGTTTAGGCTGTCATCTACTAAACTGATCACAAGGCGAGAGTGAACATCTGGGTGGCTCAAAATATCTTCTGGGGGAAATAATGATTATTTTTATTAGGAAATCATCCTATTTTCTAAGTTAATTACTCACAGGTAATATGAAATCATGGCAACTAAAAATATTTCTTTCTATATAGTTTAACCGTTAAACCATTGAATAAATAAAAACACACTGTACAGATTGATGAAAAATTAAGGAAAAAACCTAAATAAATGAATGGAAAAAAATAATATGGTAAAGATTTGATGTGTACCAAACAGATTTGAATCATGTTCTATGACCCTTACAGACACCAGATCTCGCAAATCTGTACAGTGTACGATATCCTCTATCCTATCTATCCTATCTATCCAGAAGAAAGGAAAAACTCCTCCAAAAACACACTTTAATGAGTAGAAAATGGAAGATGCCTCAGGAAGAGCAACTGAGGAAGGAGCTGTTAGATGGTGCTCATCAAAACACCAAATGAGGGAATATCTTTTGGACAAATGGTGTTCATCCCTAGAATCTATGCCAAGGAGCATTCAAGCTGTTCTGCAGGCTCGTGGGTGGCCCAGCATATTAATAATTCACTTCAAGTACCCTCACCCTAAACCCTAAACCATCTGCAGATAATCACAGCAACATGTCTCCCTGGTTAAACTAATCAAACATAATGTAAATATGAATGATAGCAACACAAGCTCTACTGTTTTTTTATCCACAGTATATAGTCATTGTGATAATGCACTCCAAGGTATCCTTATCAAAAAATGGACTCTGTTAAACCTCATCCATTTTAGCCATGATAGCAACATGGCTTTAAGGAGGGGAATGTCAGCCTGTCAATCCATCCACCACTTTGGTCTAGACTTAAATATCTAGAAAAAATATATATATATAATGGATGGATTGCCATGACATTTTGTACAGACATGCATGGTTCTGAGAGGATGTAGCCTAATCATTCTAGTATGGCTGCAGACCTTTAATCTTGTTTTTCCTTATCAGGACTCCTTGTCATGCTTTATTCCTTACATATTAACACCTCACGGGCGATGATTTGAGAGGACATGCAAAATGTTATCCAGTATATTCATGAAATATTAATTCATTCCCTCTTCTTGAAATCGTTTCTGGCCAGTTTTATTGCAGTGAAGATGAATAATTCAAGTCAAATCTCTTAATAAGTATTCCCTCTCTAATTAGTGATTAGACCGACCTTTGAATTAAGCAGCTTTAATTATATAAAGTATATTTAATAAGCCATGAAACGGAATATCAACATTCAACCTTTAAGGTGAATTTCACTCAGTTCATTTTCAAAAAGAAACAGAAATGTTCCTCTAAATGATTGTGCAGGATGGGAATGAAAACATATCAACACTTAAGGTCTTTGTGTGTGAACAGAGACAGACTTTGATTTATACAACCCAATCAGCTGGCTAGAGGGCTGAGCTCACTAACCAACTGGCAATGAAGCAGACCTAGTAAATGCCTTTTGTGCATTAGCAATAATCTGCCAACCCGCTTTCATTTACAATTATGGAAATTGACAGTAGAGGGAAGGCTAGACAAAGAAAATCAGAGGAGATTGTGTTTTAGCCAAACAGAGCTGGGAAACAGCAGAACCATGCATTAAAGCTACAAAATCAGGTCCAAAAGCAAACGTTTTCCTTTAGCATAAGCAGCCAATTAGGTCACAGTAATGCAGTGTATCTGCATCTGCAGAAACGCATTAGCGCTGTAATATAAGTACTAATGAACACAGACCTAAACGATGCCAGAGAAAAAAAATTGTTGACCGTAATGAAAAGGCCGCAACACTTAACATGCATAATTAGCGTGAATAAGTGAATCATGCTGGAGTGGAGAAAAGATGTCACGTGCTGCATTTTAAACCACAATGAATCATTGTCAAATTACGAACTGACAAAATCACTCCCTATGTAGTATATATATATACATTTACTGCCCACAGTGTGTAGTTTGATTCTGAGTCTGAGATTTATGCACAATGTAGTGCCTTAAAAGTTACCACAATGGAACATTTATTCATTTAGCTGACACTTTTACCCAAAGCGACATACAACTGCTACATATGTCAGCAGTCGCACACCTCTAGCAACTACAGCAACTAGAGGTTAATACATTGGTGACTGTGTCACAGTGGGGGATTGAACCCAGGTCTATCACACCAAAGGCATTAGTCTTATTTACTGCTCCATCACCATCACAAAAGTAACGTCCATGGCATGTCCACTAAATTCTGCTAACAATCCCACAATGCAATGTGTTGTATTTTATAGATGCAAAAATTACTATTGTGCGGCTTCACACCAGTAACCAACAACATCAGCAATGAGGATTATGTTTTATATCATATATATATATAGTTTTTTTAACTTGGTTGAAAATGGTGAAATTTATACAAGGGTTTGGTTGATGGTGAATTATTTTATGTGGTGCATTATATAATGTTATGACAGACGTGGAGGGCTTTGTGTAGACGTGTGTAAACTACGGCCTCTGCTCCTGATGAAAGGCATCGTGTCTCTCAGCAGAACTGGAGTTTTGAGGAGGAGGAATAAGCAAAGTAGTAGGTATTTACCTTACCAGAACCCTTATATACCAATACTAGGTCTCAGTGTGTTTTTTATAACTTAACTATGTTTTTAGAAAATGCTAAAAAATATTTTGTTAAATAACACTAATCAATTAAATATATTTTGCTCCTCCAAAATAAAGTATTTTGACACATCACAAGCTGTTCTACTTGCCTTGGTTTTAAAACACTGACATGTAATCTCAACTTTCCCGGTTTTAGCCTGGCTATGGACCTTTGTTGCCTGTCACCCCCACTTTCTCTTTCCCCTGGCTTTGTTTTAGCTCACTACAGTACACTGTCTAATAAAGGCTTAAAACGGCAGACAAAATATTTCACCTCAGCCTCTGGTAACTTGCAGGAATTAGTATACAATAAACTTATAATAAATTACTTAACCATCAGACCACCACACACACACACACACACACACACACACACATACGCACCGAGAAATCATTGTCAGGGAATAGGAGCAGGTCTTTGAGAGGGTCATCCTTCAACTCATCCCCCAGTTCAGAGATGACAGTCTCATAGTCAAGAGGATCAATCAGCTTAGGCTTCTCCTGCTGCAAATGGAAACACAGAGACATTTGATCAGTATTCACTTGTTTGATTGGGTATCAAACCTCAATACGGTACAAAACCATAAGATACAGTAAGATATAAGATGATGCAATATGATAACACCACATATTGTATAAGTGACACCTGTCAATATTTCCTGATTACAAACACTTCTACTCTGGACTGTAATTTGAGAATTGTATTGAGATTTTTAAATTATACACAAACCTTCTAAAACCAATTTTTGGTTTGTGAACCACTTTATTCTTACAGCATCAATAGTTTATTAAAAGTAGTATATGACAGATACAGTTATGATCATGACATTTCCTGTGTTTTGCCATGACATCATTTGGACCTAAAAGAATCATAGAGGAAGTAGCACGACGGTTGAAGTGAGGCCGTGACACACCACACCGAACGATACATTATGTGGAGTGGTTTAAGACTTTTAACTTAGGTAACAGCTTCATTCAACAGGACAAGCAACATGATACAGGTGGATTTTTCCTTTCAGTAAATGAAGCAACGTCAAACACCACATACAAGAGTCACTCCTCAACAGTCACTTCTATTTGTATGCCTCTTCTCACACAACCAGATTTAACACACTCAGTACATAAACCACCAAACTAGAACTTGTAAAATGGTGATGCACTTCTGACAAAATCTATTACATAGCCTACTAACTTTCTCTTTTGTCAAAGAGATGTAAAACTATGCTGAAGGATTATCTAACTGGGCAATGAGTCATACAAAACAACACAACCGTTTAAACCTGTGTTTTACAGATTACAACGGAAAAGTACGTCTGTCATTCAGACAACAGCAGCAGCAGCAGCAAAGTGAGAGTTGGAGCAGGCTGTGGCGAGGAAGGCAAGGAAGTAATGATCTTTGGTTTGGTTCACACGCATGCAATGCAGACCGGGGCTTTTACACACCACAGCTACAACCATGACAGAGAACAGAGGAGAAAAGCAAAAATGTAACTCAACTGAACGTGAGCTATGTTTTAGGGCAGCCTTTCTTAAGGACTGCCCTTACCACCCATTCTGTACACTGTTTACAGTGTTTCCCCCCATGCAGCAATAAAACGAGTGTGCTGTTTTACACGGTCAGCATGATTTATACATTACTCTGTCAAGACCTACATTATAGTCACCTGCAGTTCGTCTAGAGTGTCTAGGTATTTGTTTCTTGTGTCTGTTCAGTCAAACTTTACTGACTGATTAGCCAATTTGATTCTTAACACAATGTCAACAACATGTCATCATAATTATGTGATTGATTAACCTTTTCAACAAATGGCAAAAACACAAAATACACCTCTGAGATGTGAGGATTTGCTGCTTTCCATTGTTTTAAATGACTGTAAATTGAGTTTTGAGTCAACTCTGAGAAATTGCGATGGGTGAAATAAGTAATCAATCAATCAAACGGATAATAAGAGAAAAGCAATAGGCAGGCGAGTTGAGGATTTTATAGGTGCACAGTGACTCTACTCTGACCCATGTGACGTCACAATAAATGTTTCAGGGGAAAGTCTGGCTTTCCCCTCGTGAGCTGATCGAGTAATGTAGCATTAGCTCTGCTAGGTATGCATCATTAATACACATATCCGTTCTTCTGTCAACTTCAAAGCATTCTCTGCTATCTGGCTCTTCCTGTCACACAGCGGGGCTCAAAGTAGTGTAACAAACAAATTTTCAACATAGGAGGAAATGAAGCACACAACATAATATAAATTGCTGATTACAGTACAATGGCCATAGACTATGGTCTATAATAAAGATATATAAATCACAATTATGACTATGACTGACAACTTCTAAACATCTGTATGTGCCAAGACAGAGACAGAAAGAGAATACATACAATGCTCAGCCGGTTGAAATCCGATCGCACTCTTTTGCTCTTTATTTTCTTCCTGAAGGTGATTTTGCTCCTGAAGCTCATTGCGGGCAGAATCAAGTTCGCAAATAAGTGTGTACAGTATTACAAAGAAGCAGCAGAACTGTCACTACCTAGAGAGAAAAAGGGTTCAAGCTAAATTAAAAAGTGAACTAAACTAAACACACATTGCCGGCATGTGCTCTATCAGAAGCAGAACTAACACTGACTGGGTTTATGAGTTTGTGTCAGTGCACGTGGATGTAGAGGAAGTTGATGTTTGATGTCCAACACACACGTCAGCACACGCACACAACCACACACACACAAACACATACACACACACATGCAAACACAGAAAAAATCCCCGGTAAACGAGAAACCAGTTTCTACACATCATACTCGCAATGTCTTTCACTTTCCCAGAGTGACACTGTTATCTGAACTAAACAAACTAAGGGAAACAGCTTACAGACAATCAATGCTTTTACACTCCACATTACACACCATACAAACAGACACAATAAGGGATAATCACTCTACAGTTAAACCCTATCATGTGCTCACACACACCCAAAGTCAAACTCTCGGCAACCTATCTTCCTTTATCCAGAGTTATCAATAGCACACTGTCACTCCACACTAACTTGCAAACCATCAGCTTCCTGGTCTAATGCTGGCCTGTCTCCCACCTCCTTCCACATGACACTGTCTGCAAGACAATACACGTAAAAGCATAAAATTAATACATGAAAAATACACAAAAAAAAACTACTGAGGTTTTCACTGATGCATGTTCCTACTGAAATAAATTAACATAACACAACATAAATACACAATAACCTTTATATCTATGTTTGCCTGTACACACACACAGACACTCACTTCCCCAGATTAAACCTCATAGCAGAACAGAGATCAGTACAAGAGGAAACAACTCCTGATGATACATCACAAAATGGTACACCTGCTGCTAACACATTACAGAAAGCACCTCCATTAGGCTTTTTGGATTAAATTGACACATAAAGACACAGTGATACATATTTTATCACATACCTCTAGTGGTCAAAAAATGCAGATGTTTTTCTTATTTGGCCACATTTTGCAAAGAGGTGTCTGAATGTTAGGCCTCCACCCCAATGCAATTGAGCTGAACTGAATTTCATTGGTGGTGCTCACAGCATCGGAATATAATAGTTTTAAAAATCAGCACCAACATCTCTTTCTAAAAACAAACTCTGGATAATCTACAGAACACGCTGTTCATATAGAGACTATTTTTGGCAGCTCATTATAAAGCGGACTCTGCTCACCACTATTCCAACTCCTCTGTGTAATATTGTAATAGTTCATGCTATATTACATGTAAAAGTATAATAGTTCATGCTACAGTATATCGTGCTCACGTCAGTTCTTGGCAGTTGGTTTTGGTCAAGTAATGTGAAATAACAGATCTGTAATGGAAATGTAACATTACATGTAATGGAAATGTCAAATAAATTAAATGCCAAAGTTTACTATCTGTTTAGCTTTAACCTAGCATCTAGCTGTTTATAAGATTTTGTGATTCAGGAGTAAGAGTATGTTTTAATGACTGCAGCTCTGATGTTCATTAGAAAGTGAAACAGCAACATGGCCCTGTCTACCAGGAGATTTCTAAGTAAAGCATTAATCTTAATCAACTGTATGTTTTGCTAGTTTAATAACCATTAATAACCTTTGATGTTTTGCATCTGAAAACAGTGAATCATAATTACGCTCTTAGCCCTGCACTCCTTCAAGCCTATTTAACATCAGCGGCAATACACAGCAGCTCAACTTCCCTCCTCTTCTTTTACTCTTTCCCTCCCTCCATCCATCCTCTGTTCTGCACCAGCTGCCTCAGCTGGCTCCATCTCTCCAGTCCTCCCTCTCATCCCCTCCTATCGCTTCCTCATTTCATCAAACACCCTCAGCAGCGCACTCCTTTATTTCTTTTTCCTTTGATTCTCTCTCTGTCTCTTCCCTGCTCCCTTGTTCTCACCCTATTAAACATCCCTTTTAAGATTTCTCCTTCAGTCCCCCGCTCCTCTGTATCTTCTCTTTCCATCCCTCTTAGCAGGGGTGAGATAGAGTGGGTGTTGATGTTGGTAAACTACGGCTGTGTGGAGGGCACATATAGGGCACTAAGCAGGGGGCTCACAGCATTATTTTTCTCCGGCATAACTGTGAACAAGGGAGTGAGACAGAGGGAGAGGAGGAGCTCTGAATTAGTCTGAAGAAAAAAGAAGATAATTAATCTAAGTTGGGAAATGATTAAGACAATGATGGAGAGAAACCATGGGGTTTACCTTTTTGCCCATTATGTTCACAAGGTAGTCTGTGTCCTTTTCAAGCACAGATTTAAAGGCTTATCATCCTTTTAAAGGAAAGATGTACGGAAAGTGTGAAAAAAAACAGAGAGAACGGGGGTGTGGAAGAAGAGAAAGACTGTGAAAGATTGATAGGGAGTACAGAGCGAGGGACAGAGAGGGAGAGAGAAGGCGACAGAGACAGCTGAGACAGCAGAGAAGAGAAGAAACTAGACACAAGCCATCTGCTTTACATCATTAGAGCAATAAAGGTTCTGGGGAGAGCCACATTGGGACTAATGGGATTCATACATCTAAGATAAGTTGCTCGTCTAATGAAAACCAGTGTTCTCAACTTTTGTGTGTTGAGTTAGTGGTGAAAAGACAACGCACCAACTTTCTTGCCTTGTTCCAAAACACACATACAACACTGTTTTTGTGGTGGCTTGGCTACTCAACACATCTATTTCAGTCTGTCCAGTCAGCTCTGTGAAGGTAATTCTGCAAACCATAAGCAGCCCTCATTTCTCAGTTCCGCACTGAACAGTCAAATGATTCCCCAAATCGCACATCTTGTCAACAACCAGTTAACCAACGAATAACACATTATCAAATGCCAATCAAGTGGTCTTAAGAGGTCAACACCAAAGAGGATTGATAGTGGCCAAAGAGAGACTGGAGGATTTGCATTCTTTCCCTGACCACAGTGTCAGTGACAGGGTGACAAACGGAAAGACAGTGTCAAGCTTGGAGGGAGAGATGGAGAGAGGTAAAGGGAGTATACTGCACATCTGACTGCTAGGGGATAATGACTTATGTAGCATGTGTTAGACTTTTGATTCTCCCATAGTCTATTACCCCCCACCCCCCCAACACTTGTATATCCTTCCATCGAGGACTCTTTAGAGACCATGATGACATTCTTCCAAATTCCTTTTAGAGGTCTTTATAACAGTTTTACCTTTTATCCTGACAATTATGAATAATACATTGGCCAGTGGGACTATTCTCACTCAGTTTAAAACTGAAGATTGGCTGACTGCTTTTAAAGAAACCCTCTCTTTATCAAACAGTTTAAGAACTAAAGACCAGTTTCCAAACATTTCTACAAACCAGTTGTTCGGTTTAATGACCACAAATCAACGATTCAAGAAAGTATATGCTATAGTTAGGAGAATGCATGTATACCATTAAGTTTTGAATGACTCACAGCTAGCAGTTTTAGTTCTTTCAGCTCTGAATATGGCACTAAAATCACTTGTGGACATCCGTAATAATGGCTCCATACTTAATTACTACTTAATTATTCTGCATTATTTTTATGCAGATGACACACAGCTGTACTTTTTCAATTGATTCACCTTATATCCAGAAACCTGACTCCCTACAGTAGTGTCTAATGCAACTATGTGTCACAAAATCTTTTTAAACTTAACATTGGCGTCAAGTCTGGCCTAGACACTTGTGTAAGTCACCACTAGTGAATCACACATCAGATTGCTTTCTTGAAGCATGAAAAGGTGACTAACTAATATAGGGTAACAAAAATATTACCAACATGATATTGTTGTGGTGCTGATGAATCTCTTACTTTGACACGGTAATATAGCATGCTAGATCAGCAAAAGGCAGAGTTAATGAACTAGTTTCTAGTGCAGCCTGCAAGAATATATCGGCACATGCTCCTATACTTACAGTACAGGAATCAGCAGGCAAACTTTTTTGCAGTGTAAACTATCATGACTCTAGTTTGCCACAGAGATCAGAAAAACAGTAAGACTTGAAGAGACGGGAGGTTTATGGAGGGAAGAAAGGAGAAACAGAAGGGGTGACTGTAAAGATCCCACACTGCCAAAATTCTAACATTTTTTCCACTGGGCTTACAGAAACCAGGGTCTTTCTGGGAATAAAAAAAGCCGGCCAACACTAATGCATACAGATACCAAACAGATGGCTGACATGCATGCACTGCACTGAAAAGAATAGTCAGTAAGGAGACACATGTACTTTTATGTAATTCATTCATCAATTCCTTCTTGTCATACATCCTTTTATGCATTCATCCATTCACTCTGTCAACCATCTTATTCATGGTTCTCTTTGAATAGCTATTTTTATCATCTTCTCTGTGGGCCATATGCAGAGAAAGCAGATTTTTCCCACAGAAACTAGATTCCTCATGTCTGACCCCACCACCCCCCTCTAATTCTCCTCCCTCCATTTCCGTCTTTATGCCTTTCAGCTGTGAAGGCAAACAACCAGGCCCCAATCACTAATCATACATCAACCTCAGCAACAGAGACGAAGAAAGACACAGTAAAAAAAGAGAGAGTTTCATAAGGAAAAGCAGAGATATAGAGAAATCTAAATACATTTTATACACAGTTAAGAAAATAAATCTTTATACACATGAAAAAAATTTCTGCTTTACATTAGCAAAACTGAAACAAGACTTTTTTTACCTTGCGGCTCAGGACATCCGTACATCCATCATTATAATTTAAAATGAAAAAGAATATACATTCATGTACATAAATATGATGCCTTTGTGCACACAGTTACCACACACCCACATACTGTAGTCCCCTCTACCTGCCCACAAGTGCATTAGGCAGATTGTTAATGGGGAGTTGGAGGTGCAGTAGTGCTGGTTACCATTACAATGATGGTCAGAGGTGAGGTGGTAGTGGTGTAACCCTCTAAGGTGGGAGTGGCATCATCCAGTGACATCTGGTCCTGTCGAGAACACATGTGACCGCAGTCGGCCCCGCCCACTGAGCGTAGGAGCAGGACCACACTGGCTGAACAACCCATAATCCACTGATGTTGACTCCAATTCCAGCCTGATCCAGTCCAGCAGTATAGGCTTCACCTGAACTAAGGTTCCTTGTTTATCTCAGTCCACCTGAACTCAGCTGTTCTGCCCTGATGACACAGTCCAGTTTGGTCCAGTCCAGTCAGCCCCTGGTCCAGCCAGCGGTGCTGTGCTCTTTTCAAGAACTGTAGGATAACTGAGACTCCATCCTACTCTACCCTCCCCTGCCTTGCTTCACTTCAACCAGTTCTGCTTTGCAAGCTGTCTTTACTGCACTGCTCTACTCCAGTCTCCTGCTCCTAATGTTGCTGTTGCTGAGATTACACACTGGCAGTCTTACATGGTGCTCTCTCTCTCTCTCTCTTTTTTCTTCTCTCCCTCTCTCTCTTTCTTTAATACACACACACACACACACACTGACTGCAGCTGTAAATTGTTCAGCCCAGCCCAGTTCACCCAACAAATCACAGTCTGCAATAGCTGTCAGCTGACCAGAACCAGCAGCTGCTACATACACGCATACACAAACACAGATTTTCAGCTTTTTTGATTCTGTAGCACTCTCCTTCACACTTTTTTCTCCAAATCACACCAGTCCTTTCAAGTCAGAGTTCTGCTGGCTGTGTTTGTGCATTTGCGGTATGTGCACTGAAGGACAGGACGTAATGCGCAGACATGCTATTTCACACTCAAATTTGTTAAAATAAACTTTTCTAAAGGAAAGAGTAAAAAATGTGTGTGCTTATGCACATGCATGTGTTTGCTACAGTAAATTCAGCCTAGTGTTCCAGAGTGGAGGTTGGTGTGTGTGTGAGGCTCCAGTAGGAGTGTCGGGGAGTGGTGAGAGAGGCCGTTGAACGAAAAGTGGGGAGTGGGTGGATTTACAGATGAAGCGTGCATGTGGAGTTTTAGGACTACAGAGCTAACGTGAAATCCCCTCGACTTTGGTTCAGCGCATAGACATGCAAAAGGACACTGACTGAAAACAAGTGCTTCAAGTCCAAAATTCCATTACATCATTTCTGATGTCCCTGAGTGCCGACGACAATCGCAATCACTCTAATTGTTCTCATGTCACCATAACATCTGGTCCTGCTTTATTCTTCAAGTTACACTTTCACTGTGTGTGGCTGAACTGAAAGAAAAAATGTGCTTTTTGAGAACTAAATGGTTTTCATATGGCTTGCAGCAATTTAAAGCCGTACTTGCCGAAACAAAGTTTGTCCAAAACATAAATTTTTGAAGAATATGGACATGCACCAATAATGTCACCCAAAGGTTCCTGAAGGTAGGCTTTGAAGCCTGAACTTTAGTTTACTGTTCTTTGCCATCTTTGTCAGTCACTGGAGTTAGAAACATTTAATTTGGTTCAAAGGGAGGAGCATGATGGGGGAAACAAGAACAACAAACTGAGGCTGAGACATCTGTCAATCAATCAAGCACTGCCCAAAGTATACTTCTCTTATAAGCCAAATATTTCCTCAATGGAATTAAGATTGTCAAAATCAACACCAAGACACATGGTAGAGGAAGTGAAAATAACTTCAGACGCTAACGTAATATGGGAAATAATTTAATAATGCACTGACTGTGTTGAAAAAAGAGAAGTTAGAAGATTTTTCCATTGACTTTAAAACAGTGAGTTTTAATGTAGCCAGCATTCAGAAACTATTGGAGAATCTGCACAATTTTTTTATTGGTGCAATATGGCATAACTGACATAAGCATCAATGTCAAATGAAATCCATGTATCTCAAAAATTGAGAGGAATAAGAAAATTGTCCTAATGCTTACAATAGAAAAAAAACAATTGGATTGGCTGAAAAATGCACTGTCACAAAGCTGAAAACAGGGTTTTTTTCTTAGCTTATGAAAAGTGGATGTCTTTGAGATCCATGGTTTTCACATGACAGTAACAAGAGGTAAGAGGTGACTTAAACGATGTTAAAAGGAACAGCAGAGTAGACATGAACACAAATAAATTCATACATGTAAATGCCTATCCCAAAGCATCACAGACAAGAATCAGCTAGTTACACACACCTAGGGTCATTTGAGGGAATATTTCACACATTTGATCTGTCATACATTATAATTTAGCGCTATGTATGCCATGTTTTCAAAGGCTGTCAGTAGATCTATAATCAAGTGACACATAATGTATAGGTCCAGACCTTTGCACTCTCTCCACTCCCAGCTGAGAGTAGGAGGAAACCATGGTGATGTTGTTAGGTCATGATTAAGGTCATTAGTGTCCATGCCGATGTGACAGAAAATCCCACCCACCACCCACATAAATGCTCATTATTATAATGCTTTACATAGCTAAATATAAACACACACACAAGTGTGTGTATATGGAATTGCTATTAGTCTCCCACAGGGTGTACAAATATTAATGTGCCCCACTCAGTAGGAGATGACAGTGGCAGTGTCGCACCCACCATGCATCACCACCCTCCCTAACACCTCCAAAGCCACTTCCTCTCACTAAAGGCTCTTCAGTGCAACATGTCTGATAGCAGCAGCTAAAACACACAGACACACCACTGTTTGTACACGGGGCCTCCACAATGGTCCTGTCATGCTAATATGTCCACACACATGCCTTCTAGATGCCACCAAGTCCCCAAGTTATACAGCTAGCTTGGTGTTGTGTTCTTATTCACTCTGCCTGCCTTCACACTGTTTTAAGACACTTTGCTGGGAGCTGTAAGTAAGTTGCCAGCTAAATGTTTGTCAAGGTTAAAACTAATCATTGCATGTTTCCATAATCTGGTGATTTAAAAGAGAGGATGATGGAATAAGATAATTTAAAGAGCAGCAATAACTCTTTATTTGTGGAATTTATCTGATGTTGATATGGCATTGTTTATTTTTTAATTCCTGTCTGTTACAGTGGATGGCAGTAATATGCTGAAGCTGTGCCTACACTGCCATAAACAGAACAAGAAGAAGAGAAAGCAGGAGCAGGTTCTGTTACTGTATATTGAAAGATTCAAACATTTACTGCATCTTCTCTTAATAAATATGCTGTAATTCACATCTTAACCAACTGTAAAACTCTGTATCACAAATGCAAAATGTGCATTAAAAAAGTAGATGGAAACATACTTTAGGAGAGGTGCAGTGTCAGGAATAGGCCTGATCACACCACATTCATGCTGTACATCTTTTACCTATGATGTTCTGTACTGTAACCATCAAAGAAACCATAATTCTTTGAACGTTTCCAATAAGAAAAGGCTGCAGTCTTAATGCAAAGCCAGCTCTGGGGGTCAACTGAGGCAAAGCTACAATCGCTAGCCTTCTCTGCATTTAGATTGTTTTGTTGGAGCCCTTTGTGTAATTGTTTCACTTCCCCTCCTTTTAAAATAGAAGGTGAGATGAATTTCAAGCATTACACCAGAGGCAACTTGCAGCGAATTAGATGGAGAGTATTGAATGAGTGATGAGGACCTCGCACTTTCACAGAATGGAATGAGCAAACGGACACACCCTCTGAGGTTAGAGACAAAGACATGGCGATGATAAAGTGTGAAGCGGCTCCCAGGACACCTGTCCTTTAGTTAGAATCGGTTGGGAGAATAAATAAGTCACACAATGAAATGGGAGAACAAAACCCTACAACCACAGCGTCACATCCCCCGGACAAAACCACAAACACCCATACAATGTTAAAAGGTGCTCTTTGTTTGAGAAAAAGGGTTCAAATGGCACATTGGTAAGTACTTGCTATTTTTGACTGTGACTTCACTCAACCCATTAGGTAACATTCAGGAATAGGCTATAAATTAATGACTGAAATTATTTCATTATTCATATTTGTTTATTTCCATATGCAAAGAAACTTACTTTACTGCCTCTACCTTACATAAAAGTTGCAATATCACAATATAAAATATCTAGTAATACTAATAACTAACTAACTACTAGTTCTAGTATTACTTGTCTTAAAGTATCATTATTTTTACTCTTATATTATCATTTAGACTGCATTCTAATGTAGCTGGTTGAGGCAGAGCGAATTTCTTTGTGTTGGTAATTTATAAGCAAATCATTTGTTTTGTAAGTTAAATGTTAAGTGCAAAACTTGAAGAGAGACTTTTTTTTGCACATTCAGCTGACCTGGTGAACACTGGAAAAAAAAACACTAGGCTGAAAAATTTGCAATGCTAAATTATTAACCTTGTAAGTTCATAGCGGTTACTTACCAGTTGTACCATCCAAATGTTTTTCCCAAATGAAATAATAAGAATAAGAATTCATTGAAAAACAACTGTTAGGTATCAGTTAAATCCTAAGATATTTTTATTATGGATCAGTAAAATAAAGCATTAGCATTCAGTTTGTATGTGTGTGTGTGTGTGTGTGTGTGTATGTGTGTGTATGTGTGCGTCTGTGTGTGTGTGTGTGTGTGTGTGTGTGTGCACCTTTGCTTTTGTTTGGACCTACAGAGTGCCTGAGTGTGTGTCCTCCTTGTGCTTAGCTGTGCTTTCTTGTGTGATCGGGGTTAAGCTGTGTGTAAGTCTGAACCTCTGTAAAGAATGACATCATCGGGGTGTACAGGGCAGTGTGCTGCCATCATTTGCGGAGTTAATGTTTTCCAGCTGTACAGCCTCAGTCTCTGTAATCCCTCTGTTCCCAGCAGAACTGCTACTCTACTTAACAACAATGAAGGTGACTAAGCAGCGCCTATGTACTCTAGATTTGCTAGAGTTTGATGCATGTGCATGCTGCATGTAGGTTAACTATTTAGCAAAAAACAAACATAAGCCATTTTACTGACTTCAAATACTAGCCAAGTAGGCCAAGTAGCAAACCACAGTCTATTAAAACTCCTGCACACTGCCTTGTAAGCAGTTAGCTCTGCTATAGTTAGGTTCCCTGTAGAGCTGGAGGCTGACTCATGGCAGCGGTGTTTGATGTGGTGCAGAGCTTCACTGAGTTTACTTGGGAAAACACTCTCCCGTTCCCATGGTGACCACAACAGGAAGGATGCTGTCACTCAAGGGGTGCTGGGTTTTCGGCAAACTACGGCTTGGCCCCTGGCACTCACAGAGCAACAAGGGGGACACAGGGTCAACCTCGTTCTGGCTGAACTACTCCCTACAGAGCATGCACACAATACAAAGTCTCTCATCTCTTAGACTTGCTGCAGAGATGGAGAAACTTCACTGAGTGTACTTAAAGAAAAAAAAGATTCAAAGAACTGAGAAGCTGAAGAAAAATACAGTCAGGAAGAGGACTGAAAACAACAAACTCTCAGATTAAGCTATTATCTTCTCAGGAACTGAACCGCAGATAATGTAAGAAATAATTTTTCATGTTTCGATCTGATTTGTCGGGTCAAAAACTTCATCAAATGACAAGTATGTTTCAGCAGTTGTTGTTCAGGGGATAGGTGGTTACGGCAGAGAGTAGGTCATCAATTAACTGTTGTTTCTAACTCTCTAGTGTTGCTACTAGTGATGTTATTATTGTCTCAAAGTCACTCTGATGAGCTGTTCTCACTACAACCTCAGCCTGCGCATGCAACACCATGCACACTATCTCTTGCACAAACAGGAAGACAGACAAGGCCTAAACTGAGCACATTTTTTTTTTACCTGTTGCACTGAGGTACTCTAGAAATCAATTTCTGCTCAATTCAAGATAAAATGCCAATCAAAATTTTCCCACAAAGAACTGAATATAGGAACTATTTCAATAAGAATCTCCTGGTACTGTACCTGTCAGAATTTGTCATGTGTCTTGATGTTTTCTGTTACTTTAAGTGCTTTTGACTGCTTAGTCATACTATATACTATATACTATATATTTAGTGATGTTCTTTCATGTGCTTGTATACATTTATACTTGCCCTGTTGTGCTGGAGCTGTGGTAAAATAGTGCTGGGTGCTTTGGACTATTATTCTGAATCTGAAAGAGTTCCACAGAACAGACTTTTTCTGTTTCAGTTTGGTTTTCTCCATTCTGACTCATTTTGGTCTTGATCCTGTTGCTCCTCCACAGCTTTTTCTTCCACTTTGTTACTCTCTCACTCTCTCTCACATGCACATTAGATTTATGTTTTGTTTCTGACTCATTGTCGTGATGCACAGCTGTCACGTTATTTGATGACTCGACGTAAGGGGGGAATTAATCAATGAATCAAAATCATGATTTAATATGATTAATTGCACCCACTTGGTGCACTGCTTAGCTCAGCTGGTAGAGTGCGTGCCCCATTTACCAAGGCCAGTCCTTGACGCAACAGTCTGAGTTTGAGTCTGACCTGCGGCCCTTTGCTGCATGTCGTCCTACCCCCCATACACATTTCCTGTCTCTCTTTGACTGCTTTATCTAATTAAAGGCCAAAAAGCCAGAAAAATCTCTTTTTTTTAAATTGTGCAACCTTAATGTAACAAGATCATGTAGCAAACCTGAAGACAGACCGTGTGGAATGTCTGACATCTGGCTGTGAATACAGCTCTTCACTGGAGGAGGTAACAGGGAGAACGGAGTTCAGAGCCACAGCACACTGCCAATGCCATCTAGTGCTGAGAACTTGACACAGCAGGCTGTGTGGATGAGTGTCTCGCTCTGTGCCAGTCTCCACACCTCTGTACAGCAGTTGCAGTCACTGCCACGTCTTTAAAGCATGACCTCCAGGAGGCGCCCTGTGCCAGAGATACTATCTGGTCCTCTGGCAGCTGGTTTGTTTAGAAAAGGAAGCTATTAAAATGTCTTTAACTGAAAACTAAAGTCCTGAGGCAGGAGGGATGTTGGGGGAGGGACCATGAGAGGGGAGATGAGGTGGAGAATATGGGAGAGGGGAAGTTGGTGAGAAGCAACTGCCGGGAAGGGGGACATTGTTAAACATTTCCATTCATTCTCCTTAGACTCACCTTCTTCTTTAAATTCACCCACTCCCAACAACAATCAACCTCACCTTTTCTCCGGTCCATCCATTTTATTTTATAAAGATAGGTTAGCTTTTATGATATTGGTGAAGGTGGTCTTTGTTTCAGGTGAGTTGACCCACATCCACTACACTTCTACATTGTGATGTTGCAAGTGCGATATTGTTCCCTGATATACTTTATGAAACATTCCTTTTAGCTTGGAGGAAATGGCAGTAAAAAAAACAGCAGTAAAACTTCTGCTTATACCTGTCTACCTGCCTGTCTCGCTTTCACATTCCCTCACTGACTTGCACACAACATGCATCGTAAGAGAAAGATCAGGCCTGTGAGGCGTGAAAAGCAGAAGACTGGTATCATTTAGCAGAAACACACACAGCTACTGTACTGTCACAGAGCTGGTGTCTCATTAATTCACTCTCCCACGTGGCATCTCTCCACATCTCCCTGCTGTTTTCTGCTCCCCCCAGCTCCACCACCCCTCCCCCGCATGTCCCGTATCGGACATCAGCAGCCAAGCATGCTGCAAGCGGCTGAGGTCACCAGCTTCTTATGCGCTCTGCAATAAATATTTGCAATAATACCCATCCTTCTGGAAAAACACGAGGTAGTAATTTTTTTTTTCTCAGTTTGTGCGGTAATGGGGGTATACTTTTAAAATCTGATTTAGTGCTGTTATTTTGTTATTTACTGTCTAAATGAGAAACACAGAAAAAGCTCACAGCTCATTCTACAGGGACGGTTTAAAGTAACAGCAGAAAGCAGAGGAAAAGAGCTGTTCCTTTAATCCTGATTTTTCCATCCAAGAGAGAACATTAATTAGAAACAGAAAAAGGACCCTCACTGCAGAGGGAGGAGGTTTTGCAGTATTAATCTGTTCATAAAAACCTGATATTACTGGAAAGAGTAGGCCAGCAACATAATAAATACCAATTCAGTATGGTAGTCGTGATTACTCTCTCAGCGCTGCCATGTATCCGTTGTTTCTCTGCGGTCTTATCTGGGCCATTTATACAGCTGTTAGGCTTCTCCTGTTTCCTGTCCAGGTAAGAGAGTCTCCAACCAATAAGACAATTCACTGACTACTTCATTCTTGCCAAGTCAAACTCTGAAATACTCCTAACTCTCCTCTACTTCCACTCCGTGTCTGAGCATTTGACACTCAGAAACTATAAAGCAATTATCCTTAATGATTTCTGTTTCCGGTAACTCTGTTAGCTTGAAAAACGTGTCCTCACTCTGAACCTTCCATATTCATCCTATATCAGGCCCACGCCAGTATTTACTTTTTATACAGATATGCCAAAAACAGACAGCAATTGATACTATATGGTTACAAGCTACTGAGGAGTCACATCAGCCTTATTCCAGCCTGAGTGAAAAATAAATAATAAGACTTCATGCCAACCCCCAATCTACACACTCACACTAAAGAAAAAGCCAACTGGAATGCCTAGTTTGCAATAAATCATTCAGTCATAACACCTACATATGACACCTACACAAAGCCTACATGTAACCTCTGTGTAACCCCTACACCAGCGCTAACTATCTACCAGACGCCCACTCAGCACAGCTCCCTCTCCCTAAGGTCCCAGTTTAGACTGAGGACGCAGCTGTTCTGAAGACTTTTCCTCATGTGCTTTCATATGTATTATCCTCCCTTACCTTTCCCCCTAGCCCCCTATCCCTTCCCAAATTTCTCTCCCCTTCTTACAGACTCAAAATCCCTCCTCTGTCTCGGTCTCTGCCTGGTGCTTTTTTCCTTCCTTATTTCTTTTGCAGATCCCCTTTCAGCTCTTTGGCTGACATTTAAAAGCACACAAAATTGATGTACGCACACACAAAAACACAGACTTAAGACATATGCATACAGTGAGCCCGCGCAGACCCATAGAAAACCTTTAAATCCAAAACAGAAGAAAAAAACTGAAATCCTACAGACTCCCGCCCTCTAACATCAGCATCCACAGGCATAAGAGACAATCATGGATCGGAGTATAGCTTCTTCACCTTTACTACCTTCACTTATTGAGCGCTTTGGCTCTGGGCTATGTTTCCTGTGGGACACCTCTTTGTGTCAGTCAGCATGAATAGCAATGAGGGGAACCACTCGGCACCTCGGCAGAAATAACTCTGTGATCATACACCTTCAAGAGTACTAAGTCAGAAAGACAAGATAAGATAAAATTATGAGAATTACTTGGACAACAATAAAGGCAAAACACTAACAATTTTTTGTACAGCACTCTATATCTTTCTTTTCTCACGTTGACTCACTTTTCATTCGTCCTACAAATACAGTATGACTAGTTTAAAAAGATTATTTGACATTTTAGGAAAATACCTGTACACATATTTACATTGTTGCCCAAGAGTTAGATGAAAAGATCAATACCACTGTCAAGTCTGCTGTTTAGCTTAGCCTAGCTTAGCTGGTTTAACAAAAAGACTGGCCTAGTCGCTAGCTAGCCTGGTTCTGTCCAAAGATAACCTTCTGATCTAATTCTCAGCAAGAAAGCAAATTATTTAAATTGTTTCATTTCACAAATACTTTCCAAAATGTTGAAATAATTCTTTAAAGCTACTGTGCTGTTGGCTGATGGGTTTGTTGAAGTTCCCGTTAGATGTCACTGGTTTTTGCAGCCATTACTGAAAATTTTGATCCAAGTAACTTTAAGTTGGTAAATTCAGTTTATTGTCCAGACCTTACATACTTAGTGTAAAAATGACTGGCTTTTTTTCAGCCAGTTATCTTGTGCCATGAACAGTTAATGCCAGCACAATGTCTTCTTGTGTGCTGCTACTCAAGAGAACACATTATCTGTAAGTGAAAAATATCTGTTCTATTTCCGACAGCTCTGCAGACATAATAATGTGGGTGCATGCATGTGGGTAACCTTTATTGTTTGTGTATATGTGTGGATGGATGTGGTTAACTGGAGTGTGTGCTGGTGCTGAAACATTAATAATGGCTGCTTGCTTTTGCCTCTTTCTGTTTTACTTCCTGACACCAGGGCTGAGTGGACAGACACGGTTAGACGGGATTATTGGTGGGGCAGCCGGGTTGATCAAAAGCATCTGGGAACGGTCAGACAGGCAGAACAGAAAGGGACAAAAAGATTGTGTTCTGTGATCTGTTTTAAAATGTATAGACTTTGAGGACGGCTTGTACAAATGACAATTGTACAATTTCTGTACATCATGGATATTTGTACACTCCCTGTGTCACCGTGTCCAGCTAGCATTAATGAGGGAAAGTCCACATCACATATAACTGCCACACAGTTTGAATGAGTGTGTGTGTGTGTATTTGTGTGTGCGCGTGGATACGATAGGGCAAGGGCAGCAAGGGCATGGGGGTCGGACGGTAATGGCACTAGCATATTCTGGCCTCCTACTCTGGAATGCAGAGTGAGGGAGAGACACAACACTGCAATTCACTTGCAGAGAGTCACTGAACTATTCTTAGTCCAGTATGTGAAGTGGACTATCACCCCCTCCTCTTTGGGCCATGAAAAGAGTCTGGATGGACGTCTGGATGGTGTCTATTAAGGTACGGGGCAAGATGGTGAGGCTGGAGGGTGGACAGCTTTAGCAAAAGAGAGAGGGGATAAAAGTTAAGCTCCAGTGTGGCAAAGCCCGGTCAGCTAAGTCTGAATGGAGCAGTTCACTGGCTGTGAAGCCTCTCCAAAGAGCCTTTTGTAAACGTACATTGGCACAATGCATGGAGCCCCGGGGATCTCTCTCTCCCCCCTCCCCCCCTCATGGGACCTCTCACAAACACTGACATACTTTATCCACTTTTCTTACCTAGACTAACCAGATATTTTGTCTTCTAATATAATTCAACAACTGGCAGCCTAACTACAAGATTTCATGTATGGCAAGGGGCGGGGGTGGGGATGAATTTCCCATGCTCGCACCCAGCACACACACTACTGAGATCACTGTGCAACATCACGCAGAGTTCAAACAGTAGGGGGAATTCAGCATGAGACAGTGTCACCAGTGACAGGCTCAGATTCTTTTTCTGTGTTCTCTTCTCTTTGCTTTTATTTCTCTGTCCTTCCTGAATGAGTCATTGAGAAGATGGGGACAGACCCACACCAAGGCCTGGCAGTGCACGGTCCCACTGTTATCGGGCAAACACGGCTGAGTCGTCTGCAGCTCAGTCATAACAAATGTCAAAGAGCTATTCATCTCCTCTAATCCCTTTCTCTATTCTCCTGTCTGCATGTATATACACACACCGGTGACACTAGAAGCATTCACTCACAATAAAAAAGGAGGGAGAACTGACGAGCCGGGTGAATGTGACTTTGAGAAAAAAATCAGGGAGTAGAAGGGAAGTGTAGGCAATTAGTGAATTCATGTAGAGTTGGAAAAAGTCAAAGCGAGAAAAAAGAGAGGGAGCAGAGCAGATGGAGGCAGAAGGTAAGAAGTGAAGATTTAAGAGGGAGAGGTAAGTAGACGCAAAATAAAGGGAGGAGTAGAGGAGGAGATGGGGTAAGGGGAAGTTTGACAGGAAAAAGCAAATAAGTTGCCCTGCTGATGAACTAAACTCTAAAGTGATATGAACTCATGCTTAGGTTGTGCTGCACGATAAAGGCTTCGCAGAAAAGCCGCGTGCTGAGTTGTTCAGAGACAAACAAAATATATGGCGAGAGAAAGAGTCAGAGCCAGCACAACATTCTGTCCCACTCTGTCAGAGCATGCACAAACACAATTGAGGAGGTGACAGTTTCACATTCTGGTTTGACACACACAGCGTATAAGATACATGACATAAGCGCCAAATCAGATGGAGAGGAGAAACCCAATCTGCGGAGCTTCTCTGAAGCCGTGTGAATCACCACATGCATCGGCTAGAATAGGTCAGGAAACATTGGAGCCAAGAGTTGCCACAGATGTCTGTGTTATTACTTCAGTATTTAGCTTTTTATGGTATGTCAAAGTTAAGTCATTTGGGACAAGGGGGGGGGGGGGGGGGGGGGGGGGGGG